>NC_089508.1:5627663-5998497 GCF_036850995.1 Saccopteryx leptura | reverse complement strand
CTGGTTGTCGTCCTGCAGCCGCTGGTTCACGTCCTTGAGGCCGCGGATCTCCAGCAGGTGCTGCTGCAGCCGCCGGTTCACGTCGCGCATCAGGCCACCGTGCTCCAGCATGAGGCCCACCTTCTCACCCTCCGCGCGCCGCAGCCGCCGCGCCAGCTCCTCCTTGCTCCAGCGCAGCAGCTCCTCGTCCGGCACCTGGCTCAGCTCTTCCGACACCGCCGCCGCCGCCGCCGCTGGGGGCTTCGCCATGGCGGGGCCGTCACCGCGGCATCGCCCGCGCCCTTGCCCGGCCGGCGCTCCCCGCGCCGGGGCTGCGCTGGGCCGGTCCGTGCGCGGGCGGGGGGCAGGCGGAGGCTAATACGGCCGGCCCCGCGCCGCCTCGCGTGTCCTCACGCAGCGCCCGCCTGGGCCGCCGGGAACCGTGCGTCTCGGGGCTCGTTGAGCGAGGATCGCCGCTGTGTTGGCGGCCGCCGCGCCGGGTGCTCTTCGGGCTCAAGCGAAGCAGGCGGAGGCCCGCCCCCGGCCCAGCTCCGGGAGCCCCGGCCGCCCCGCCCACTCCGGGCGGGGAGGAGGCGGGGCACCGCGATACGGACCCGCCTCCGGGGGAGTGCGGGGAGGGCGGACAGCCCAGACGTCCCCCGCAGCTGTGCGCTCGCCCACCCGGCGCCCTGCCAGAGGCGCGTTCAAGCCGCGGTTTCTTCCTGCCGCCGGTCCGATTGGGCCTCTCCGGAGGTGTGTGGGAGGGGCGGGGCGCAGGCGGGGGACGCCGCGGAGATGGTACAGTCCACCTACTGAGCTTCCAACATTCCGTCCTCCCCTTGGCGGTTCAAGTTTCTGCGCCCGGAGGACGCGGCCTGGGCCAATCCCAGGGCTACAGGGCGCTTTTAAAATGCAGGTACTGTGCGGGGAGGGCGACGGTGGGAAAGGTAGGGCCGGGTTTCCCTTAAAGGAGAAGCACGGAAATGCGCGCCGAGCCCCCTCTCGGGCCTGCGTACCCCACCCCATCTCCCCGCCCAAAATAAAAATCCTTGACCCGGTGGACAAGTCCCCTTCTCCCTCCTTGGGCACCAGAGTCCAGCGTAGTCTGAGCTGCGACGAACAATAGGACAGAGGGGTCGCTCTCCCGGCGGCAGGGCAGCTCTTTGTCCCCTTACCCTACCCCCGGCTCCGCCGCCCCCATCTCCACACCAGTCCCCTGCGGGAGCGCTCAAAGGGGCTGCGTCTCCACTCCGCCCGGGGATTGTGGCTCCGGCATCGGCGCACCCGGAGGGCCACGGCCTCACCAGCCGCAGCAACGTCCATACCCTCTTTCTTGCCCCGAGGGGGCGAGGGCAATGTGTCCCCTGCCCCAAGCGCCGCTCAGAGCACCGCTCCCCGCCCACCCGGCCGCGCGTCGCAGGGACTCCGGGGAAAATCTTCGATTTACGAGATGGAGACTACTGCGGCCCTAACGCTGGGGTCGCAGATCCTCCTCCCCACCGGCAGCCTTGTCCTTTCTCATAGCCTTTGAGTCTGTCTGGTTATCTTCGGTGAAGCGCATTGACAGCGCGTCTGCTGGGAGCAGAGCGGAGGGGGGCGTGGGCCCCCCGGGACCCGCAACGAGATAAATAAAACCCGCGCACTCGACTGTGAGCGGCGGCAGCGGGGAGCGCGCGCCCGCGCAGCAGCTGATGCCCCCATTTATAGTCGCTCCACCATTTATCCGACAACCATGCACCCAGCACCTACTCGAGCCCGGCCTGTCCCAGACCCTCGGGGAGTCATGCACAGCTCTCTGTGGGGAGGGAAGGAGAGAAGATAAATTAGATAGACTAAGAGGCTGTAATAAGTGTTGTGCAGGGGATTTTTTTTTTTTTTTTTTTTTTTTTTTTTTTTTACTTTTATTAATTTTTAGAGAGGAGAGAGAATGAGAGGGGGGGGGGGGAGGAGCAGGAAGCATCAACTCCCATATGTGCCTTGACCAGGCAAGCCCAGGGTTTTGAACTGGCAACCTCAGCATTCCAGGTTGACGCTTTATCCACTGCGCCACCACAGGTCAGGCCTGTGCAGGGGATTAAAGCAAGCTGCTGTCGCAGAAAGTGATAATCAGTTACCTTAGATCCTGTGGTCAGGGAGGACCTCTGAGGAGGTGCATCTAATCTAAGACCTGAGTGGAAAAAGACAAAGGGGGAAAGTCACTCTAGGTGGGAGGAAAAACTATTGCAGAGGCCCTAGAGGCAGCTTGTTAGTGGCCTATTCAAGGAAGGCCAGTGGGGCTTGGAGTGGGCCACGGAAGAGGGGTGAGAGAGGAAGCCAGAGGGTCCAGCTCAGGGGGTCAGGAACCTATGGCTCGCGAGCCAGGTGGGGCTCTTTTGATGGCTACATCTGGCTCGCAGACAAATCTTTAATAAAAATAATAATAACGTTAAAAATATAAAACAGCCTGACCTCTGGTGGCGCAGTGGCTAAAGCATCGACCTGGAAATGCTGAGGTCGCCGGTTCGAAACCCTGGGCTTGCCTGGTCAAGGCACATGTGGTAGTTAATGCTTCCAGCTTCTCTCCCCTTCTCTCTCTCTGTCTCTCCTCTCTAAAATGAATAAATAAAATTTAAAAATATATATATATAAAACATTCTCATGTATTACAATCCATTCATTTCCTACTGCTCATGTTCATGGTTGCGGGTGCCTGAGCCAATCACAGCTGTCCTCCGGGATAACACCTAACTTTTATTGGATAATGCCTAAAGTACACGGATGGTTGTATGGCTGTCACGGAATTACATTTTAAAATGTGTAGTGTTCATGGCTTTTTCAGCCAAAAAGGTTCCCGACCCCTGGTCTAGCTCATGCGTGACTCTAAGGCAGCTGGGAAAGCAGTGGGGGGTTAGCAGGAAGCAACATGACCCAGTTTGCCTTCTAAGAGGCTCACTCCAAACCATATGTGGAGAAGGCATGGGGGGGGGGGGGCTTCTCAAAGAGGTCCAGATTCAGGACCTCCCTCCCCACCCGTCAGTCCCTCTCTCTGCAAGTAGACATTCAGGCAGGGGTGGGAAGAAGGATGAGTCTGAGGGGCAGAGCTTTGAGGGTTAAGCCCCAGAGATGCTGAGGGTCCCCCAGACAGGGCCCAGGTGAGCCAACTCTTGGATCCTGGATGGAGGTAGCAGCGTCCTGCCCACTAGGGCACTGTGCTCTGCAGGCTCGGCTGAGTGTGGGTTTGGAGAGAGAAAGGGTTTCAGTGCATACCTGGTGAGCCTGGGTCCTGCTCACCCCAGAGATCCAGAGCACACAGCTCCCCCTAGCCCCGCATACACACGCGTGCGCACACGCGCACACACATAGTACCAGAAGGAAGCCTGTGCACACAGCTGCGCCTGGAGAGGGGAGAGGGGAGCACAGGATACAGGACTCACCAGGGAAGTCGCAGAGAGGGTTAACACTGCACTACGGGAACCTTCTCTGCAGTGGTGTGCGTCTCCAGGTGGTCTGTGTTCTGTGTCCTGCATCCCAGCCCCCTTCTCTCCCCTGGCTAGCAGCCTTAGCTGAACTTTCTGAGAATAAAAAACGAAGCCTCTGTCTAGAAGGGGTTTGACTGCATCATCTGCAGACCGTGGAACCAAGGGCCCCCTCGGTGAGGACCCATGGGAGTGTCCCTAACATCCCCCTGGTGCAGCAAAGACCAAGAGCTGGAGGTGAGGCTACTGGGTGGCTTGGGGTGGGAGAAAGTCTCTGTTCCCAACCCGTGGCTGGACAGGCTTGGGCAGAGCAGGGTAGGACCGCAGGCGGGTGAGAGGTCCCAGAGCTGGAACTGGCTCCTACAGCAAAGCCAGAGCCACGACCCCCACCAAAAGGACCCAAGTCCCCCAGGGTCTGGCAGGAGGTGCCAAGCCCCCGGTATATTCACCGTCCAACAGACGCTGTACCCTGAGCCAGGGTCTCGGAAATGTCAAGTGTCTGCATTGTTTTCCTCTTCCGGCATAAGAAGCCCTGCCTTGTCATGAAAACGATAAAACCAGATCATGGGCCTCTCACAGTAATTCCTTAGGTGCCTAGTAAAAGCAGTTGTGGGTCTTTTTAAACATATAGGCACAAACAGAAACACAATAAACATAAAGGTCCAGCCCTGGCCAGGTAGCTCAGTGAGTTACAGTGTCATCCTGATTCCTCAAGGCTGTGGGTTCAATCCTTGATGAGGGCACATACAAGAATCATAGATAAGTAGAATGACAAATTAATGGTCTCTCTCTCTCCCTCTCTCCCTTTCTCTCTCTCTAAAACCAATAAATAGCCTGACCTGTGGTGGCGCATCGACCTGGAACGCTGAGGTCGCCGGGTCAAAACCCTGGGCTTGCCTGGTCAAGGCACATATGGGAGTTGATGCTTCCTGCTCCTCCCTCCCCCTTCTCTCTCTCTCTCTCTCTCTCTCTCTCTCTCTCTCTCACTCTCTCACTCTCTCTCCTCCCAAAAAATTAATAAAATTTTAAAAAAAGACACTAAAACCAATAAGTAAGTTTAAAAATAAAGGTGCACTACTACTCTCCAGTTTCCCCCTAGACTCTCCAAGGCTGTGTGTGTCCATTGAAAGCCGCACGCACGTTTCTGAGAGCCAGCTAGAGTGAGAGGTGGCACGAAGCAGATGAAACATTCCAGGCCGCGGGGTCTGAGAGCCGGGGAGGTGATCAGAGCGGAGTGCACTGGCGGTAGGTGGCCGCCTTGCCCCGGGAGGGGAAGGGACTCTCTCCTCTCTTGCCTGCTGGGGAGCCCTGAGCACTGACCCCCGTGCAGGCACCATCTGGGGTTTGCTGAGTGAATGTGCGTCCCTCCAGTGCATGACCAATTAAGTCTGAGCCCCTCGTTTTGAGGGTGAGAAAACAGCCCCAGAAAGTCACCTTCATTGCCCAAAGTCACTTTCCCCCCCATCTTTTTAATAAAATATGGAACGCTTCACACATTTGCGTGTCATCCTTGAGCAGGGGCCATGCTCATTTTCTCTGTGTGGGTCCAACTTTAGTTTATGAGCTGCCAAAGCGAGCCTCCAGAGGTCACTTGTCCACGCGTTGGCTTACTGAACACAAGAACATCATATGTCTTTATCCATAAATGCATGTTTATGTGCAATCATACATGCATTGTAAGAGAGAGAGAGAGAGAGAGAGAGAGAGATGGGCAGAGCTCCCCAGCTATTTCTGTGGGCAGATCACTGAGGGTTACTGGCTTGGCCTCACAGCTCCTTTGTCCCTGATGTGCTGGGTGAACTCAGGCCACTGCCTAACCCTCTCTGAGCCACGATTTTCTCCCGGAAGCACCCAGCAGAACTCTGGCAAAGCTCTGAAGAGCCGAGCCACACTTCCGCTCCTGAACCGTCCTCCCCTCCTCTGGACCAGGACAGTCTTCTGTTATGGCCATTTGTACCCATTTCCCAGAGGCAAACCCTAGGGTACAGGAAACAAGGGGCCCCCTTGAAAACCCCGTGCTTATGGCAAAAATAAGCTACAAAAGATGCCAGGTATGGTCCTGGGCTGCCACCAACTTGCTTTGGGGTGGAAGAGCAGGGAACATGGGGAACCCCAAAAACATAGCCTTCTGATCAAGTGTCTCTACTCCCACTGACCCAGGGCCCACCAGCAGGAGACTTTGCCTGGATGTCGGCCCCTGGAGGGCAGCCGTGGGAGGTCTGGGGGGAGGATGACTGGCCAGAGTCCAGAGAGAACTGTCCCTGCAGGAACCAATGTTGGGGGCATCAGTATCTGCGCCTCTCTTTGTCCTTCTCTGCCCAATGGAGCCAGTGATGGCTCATCACAGCACTGCCCTTCGCAGCAAGGCTGGGAGGGAAGGCTCAATCACAGGGGAAACTGAGTCAGGGGAGCTCTTCACAGGGTCAGCTCTCACCTCAATGCACTTAAGGCCCTGGCCAAGTGGCTCAGTGGACAGAGCATCATCGCAGCGCACTGAGGTCACGGGTTCGTATGAGCAGCAGCCAATGAATGCACTAAGTGGAAGATGATGCTTTTCTCTCTCTCTCTCCCCCTCCCCCTTCCTCTTTCTTTGTCTCTCAAATCAATGGAAAATTTTTAAAAAACGTATTATTCTTACTATGAACGTTTCCTATTGCAATGAACTGCAATACAGCTGGTGCCTGGGAACCCACTGCCCAGTGGAAGGCATCACACCGCTGGTCACATGGCCCAGGCCACCCTGAACCTAGGGTAACCACCGGTCTGAATGGCATGTTGATCATTCCTGGGCTTCCAGGATACTCTGTCTGCCCTTTATAATATACTGCTTAATTTTGCATGCTTTTGAACATCATTAAATGCTGTTAATACTGTCAGAGGCAGATTAAGGTCGGTTGAGGCCCCGGGCGCAGAAGAAAATATTGGGCCCAGAAGAAAATATTAGGCCCCTTAAAAAGAGAGAGAAAAGAGAGAGAGAGAGAGAGAGAGAGAGAGAGAGACGGGAAATAAAAATACATGTTGGCCATATTTTTAAATCGATAAAAAATATTATGTACTATTAATGTTAAAATTGCACATGAAACCAAACTTGGTGTCATTAGAAAAAAGTGTGAAGTTGGGGTTTTGCGGGGCCCTTCAGAAGTCAGGCCCAGGGCGTGCCCGGCGCGCCCGCCGTTAAATCCGCCTCTGTATACTGTGCTCTAAGTGTTCTGCGGGATGCCCTTCCGCTTGGCGTGTTGATCTGTGCAGCTGTAGCTCATTCATTTGCATGTCTGTAGCAGTGCTTCTCAACCTCAGCTCGGTTGACATTTTGGATGGAGTAAGTCTATGTTGTGGGGGTGCAGGGGGCTATCCTGTGCACTGTGGGAGGTTTATCAGCACCCCTGTTCTCTATTGGATAGAGGTAGCACCCCTTCGCTCCCAGTCGTGAAAGCCAAAAATATCTCCCAACCTTGCCAAATGGCCCCTGGGGTCAAATCGCCCCAGTGGAGAACCCTAGCTTCCTAATATCCATTGTGTGAATATATTACCTTTACTTTTTTCTTATTCTGGTGAAGATTTGTTTCTAATTTCTTTTTTCACTATAACCTGCGATGCTGCCAGGGACATTCTTGTACGTGTGTCCTGGTGCATGTGAGCATGAACGCAGTTCAGGTGTGTGCTGAGACACAGACAGTCTGGATCTCGCAGTGCACACAGCCTCAAGGTGAATTGGACGATGCCAAACTGCTTTCCGAAGGTGGTGCTAACTTGCGCTCTCGCCAGTGGGGCATAGAGCGCCTTGCCCATCCTTGCCAATGGCTGGTGTTGTCGCACTGGTGGGCGAACCTGCATGCACTTTCCACGGCCCACATTTTTATTGTTTTAAACAAGTGAGAGACAGACAAATAGGAGGGAGAACAATGAGAAGCCTCAGTTTGTCATTGCGTCACTTTAGTTGTTCATTGTTTCTTATTCATGCCTTGATGGGGGGGGGAACTCCAGCAGTAAGACTCCCCAACCTACTTTGTCTCCCTCGGGGCTCTCAGACCACAAGAGAAGCCCAGGCCAAATGCCTTTCTTTGTGTGTGTGTGTGTGTGTGTGTGTGTGTGCGCGCGCGCGCGCGCCAAATTTTATACTCAGGGTGCCCAGTAAAAAAGAAGAAATGGTATAGCAGGTTTGCTCACTGTGATTTATTTGAAATGTTTATATTTATCAGATTGATGCCTTCACACAGGCACAAATACAACACAACATGATTTGTGCTTCTTGTAGGATAATTGCAGGGTTTACTCTAGGTGACAAGTTCCAGGTCCCAGACATGTGGTCTTGAAACTTGGCTGTGCACCTCTGTGACCGGTGGCATCACTGTGCCGGGAGGGGTGAAGCCCAGGCGGGCAGCCCCACCTGTGATGGGCACTTTGCCTCTGCCTCTCGCCAGCTGTGCCTTCTGAAGACAAAGCCTCGCTCATCGCGCAGGGCCAGGCCCTGGTGGCGTTCTCCGGGGGGTCTGCAGCTGCACCACCTGCATGCATCAGGCAGCTCTGGGCCACACCTGCACCGCCCTCGTAGACCCGATGCCCTGCCTGCCAGGACGTGGGTGCTGCCCTAGACCCAAAGTCTCCAGCCAGCGAGCCAGAGACCCGAGACGGAGACCGAGACTGATCTCCTCTGCTGCTTGAATATTTAATGCGCTGAAGGTGGAATGAAAGTCTGCAAAGACCTTAATTGTTAATGTGCTTCTGCGGGCAGCTGCCCAGCCCCCCAGGCCCCCTCTAGCTGGCCACCTCCTAGTGAATGCGACAACCACAATATCAGTCCTTCGTTCCTCCTGTGACCTGCTCTGGTGAGGCCTGGCTGACATGAAGCTGTTCCCCCCAACCCCTAGATGAGCCCACAGCTGGGCGGAGAGAAGTTGTGACATCAGCAACTTAAACAATCAGACTATTAGGTCCACTATTTTATTCACCACTGCTCCCCAGTGCCCTACAGGCCTAGAGCCTGGGAACTCAGCAAGTGTTTGTTGAATGAATGAATGGTGAAGGAGGCAACACTTAAAGTCTGTGTGTCTGGTCTGATATCTGGCAGTGGCGTGGCCCTGGGCAAGGCCCACCCTCTGGGACCACCTGGATCTCCGAGTCCCTGCTCTGCTCTGCTAGGGTGGGGGCCGCAGGCCTGCAATACCCCAGGGCCCAGACGGAGTAAGTCCTCTGAGACTCTGACTGCCTAACTGCAGAGCTGCCTTCTCTCAGGAACAGGCTCAGCCTGCCTGACCTGTGCTGGACCAGAGGGTTGAGCGCCAACCTGGAACGCTGAGCCCAGCAATTTGAAACCCTGAATTTGCCCTGTCAAGGCACGTACAACAAGCAACTACTACAAGTTGATGCTCCCCCCCCCCTTTCTCTCTCTCCCTCTCTCCTCTTCAATAAATAAAACTCTCAAAGAAACAAAATAAAACCACACTCAGCCTGACTACAACCCAACACCAGGACCCAACAAACACCAGGACACCCAACTTTGCAACAATGAACAATCACCATCCTTAGCATCATGAGTGCTCTGAGTCCCTGCGAGCAGGCCTGGGTCCTTAGGAGGCAGCTGGTCCTCCAACACAAGGTCCCCTCTGTGGTCCTCAGCCCGGGACACATGTCAGAATTATCTAAAAGTGGCAAAACTCAGACGCTCAGGCCCTCCGCAGACCCATTTAATCAGAATATCTGGAGGAGGTAAGCCTTGCAGGCAGCACTGAGAAGCACTGTTTTAGACGAGCCACCCCCATTTCAGGGGGGCACACCCCTCCCCAAGTGTCTGGCTTTAGAGATCCTTCTGGAAGGTTATCCAGATTCCCCTAATCATCCTTATCTGTGTGGCCCCGGAGAGGGAAGGGGCTGGAGGTCACTGTAGTGTTCACATAGCAACCCTGTTTTTCGCCCTGCGTCTGATGGGATGAACCGAAGGGAAGGGAAGTATTAAAGATATAACACCAGAAAGTTATCTGGGACTGATGGACACTGTTGTGAGGTCGGTAGGCAATGGGGGGAGGCCACATGAGGAACCACACACGCCCATGACCGCCAAAAGAAACGGCCCAGGAGCATTTTGAAAAAGAACAACCGTCAGCCAGTGAAATTTCACCACCCACCACCACCCTACCAACACTATAAATTACCGTCCCCCCCCCCCCAGAAGCTGCGCGACTTCCCTGGCCCCGGTCTTGCAGACCAGTAAACCTCGCCCAGGAGCGCTCTAAATAAAGCTTTTGCTTGTCCACACTTGGTGGCTACGTCCTTCTTTCTTCCTCGGTGGAAAATACCTTACAACTGTCAATGAAAAAACATGGTTCTATGGAGAGTAACCTCACAGGGTGATCTGATCATAAGTCCCTAACTGGGCAGGTCATGGTGGGCAGTCAAGCCTCAGGCTCAACTCTTTTATTTTTATTATTATTATTATTATTTTTTTTTTTTTCATTTTAGAGAGGAGAGGGAAGAGACAGAGAGAGAGAAGGGGGGGAGGAGCTGGAAGCATCAACTCCCATATGTGCCTTGACCAGGCAAGCCCAGGGTTTTGAACCAGCAACCTCAGCATTTCCAGGTCAACGCTTTATCCACTGCACCACCACAGGTCAGGCTGAAAGGTTTTAAGCCAGCCTTGCTCGTTGTCCTTGAGCCTCTCTAGGACCTAGAACAAGCGGGTCAACAGTTTTTGCCCCCGGGCCAGATTAGAAAGAAAACTTTTTTCACAGGCCGGATGAAATATTAAAATTAAAAAATGTTAAATACAAAAACAATTCGTTTAAGTAAACAAAATGTTATTATGTAATTTGTTTATGAGTAAATGTAAGTAATTTAGTACAACAAATTAACAAAAAAACTAATGTGACATGTTGAGGCGCTTTGCATCGCCTATTTTTTCTAAATATCTAGCTCTATACTTGTAGTAGCTATTCTTAACACAGCCTCCAAATGTAAATCATTCCATCTTGATCTTGTACTTTTATTTAGATTCATTAAAGAAAAAGTTTGTTCACAAATATAAATTGAGCTGAAGATTACTGAAGATATCGTAGCTTCTGTATAACGATTTAAAAGTACCACTTATTTCATTTCCACAGTGCGTCGTGCGGAGAATATTAAAAATTTAATCGCGGGCCGCATAAATTTACTACACAGGCCAAATCCCGTATGTTGGCCATGCCTGACCTCGAGTCTAGGTTAACACACCTTTGAAATAAGGAAATTTACTCCCCAGAGAGCACATAATCTTGACTATGCTGTCATCCTCTCCCCGCCCTGCTTTCTGCCACCTCCATGGACAGCCCCTCCTTGATTCTGAATGCAGAGAAGCTGCAGAACTGTGATTAAACAGAGCATTTGAGATCTTGCTTCCCAGCTCGTGCCGTCAGTCTGGTTCAAATAAACCTTTATAATAAAAATTCTCTTACAGTGACAGCACAAAGGGCCAGCATAGAAGTGGAAAAAAAAAAGACCAGACTATACACATCAGAACACTAGGATTGAGGAGATTCCAAAAACATCCAGAGAGAGAAAGAGGGAGAGAGAGAGGAGGCCACCTACAAAGGACCAGAATCACAGGAAAGGTGACATTCTCACCTCTCCAGGAGCCGGCAGAAGATAAATGGAGCAAAGCCTTCAACTTTCTTTTTATTGTTGTTTTTTGTTTGTTTTCTTATTTTTATTTTAGAGAGAGAGAGAGAAAGGGACAAACAGGAACAGACAGACAGGATGGGAGAGATGAGAAGCATCAACTTCTACTTGTGTGCTTTCTCATATGTGTCTTGACCAGGGGGCTCCAGCCAAGCCAGTGACCTTGGGCTTTAAGCCAGCAACCTTTGGGCTCAAGCTAGCCACCATGGGGTCATATCTATAATCCCATGCTCAAGCTAGTAACGCCATGCTCAAGCCAGTGACCTTGGGGTTTCAAACCTGGGTCCTCAGCATTCCAGGCGAATACTCTATCCACTGCACCACCACCTGATCGGGCAAAGCCTTCAACTTTCTGATGGAAATTCTTTCAGTACTTAAAATCAATCAAGTGTAGGAGTAGAGTAAGACATCCCCCCCCCAAAAAAAAATTATCTCCTCCATTCTTTCTGTAAAATTAGGAATGAAACCAAGAAACAGGAAGACATGTAATACAGAGAACCCAGAGGTCCTGGTATATATAGGGACGGCACCCTAGGGGCCGGGCTTCGGACCCAGAAGCCCTCGGGGCAGATTGAAGGGGGAGGGCGGGCTCCGTGAGGAGCTGGCAGAGAAGGAAACCACAGCTGGAGGATACCCTGGAGCCTCTGCAGTCCCGAGAGGAAGATTAGAGAGCTCTGTCCCAGAGTTTGGTGGTGAGTTAGCGATAAACTCAAAGAAGCCCGACCTGTGGCGGTGCAGGGGCTAAAGCAGGGTAGTCAGCCTGGTCCCTACCGCCCATTAGTGGGCTGTAAAGTCAGTAGCCAGGGCCACCATCGTGTCCATTCACATGCAGGTTCGCATTGGATTCGGACAGATGGTAATGAAACAACGGAGCCACGAACTGGTGGGCCATCATCTTTAATCCTAGCTTGCACCTGGCAGGCAAGTAAAAACACACACTGGGCTCCAAAACCCACTCATTCAGCGCTAACAAAGCTACTGACTGATCCGAGTTTCCTAGAATCAAAGGTTTCTAGCTCACTAGCCTCGTTCTCCTCTGTTCCCCATCTCCTTCTCTCTACACAAACTCTACACAAACTGGCTTCTCTTTCAGCACTCCGCCATCTTGGGTGCTTCTCCTCTCCTCCATGTGGCCTTTCTCTGCTCTCCAACCTGCTCTCTGCTCTAATGCTAATCTCAGGAACCAATAGAGCAAGCTCCTGGTCTGCCCCACTTTATAGTGCAGAAATCAAAACCTTTAATCCAATACAAGTCTCTAATACAAAGTCACTTATCTGAGGCATGATGGGATTGCACCACCCCACATCAAAAAGGTGGGAAAGGCTTAGTCCTAAAACCAAGCCCCAGGTTGCAAGGATCCTGCCTGCCCACAGCCCGCCCCCAACACACATTAATATCACCTGGGAGACGGCTTCCAAGTAGGCAACACCATCTTTAACAAAGTGAGCATAATATATTTTATCTGTCCAACATGGCCGTTCCAGCTTTCATGGTGGGCGGTAGCGAAGCAACCAAAGTATAAATAAAAAGATTTAACTAGAGTAAGTTGTTTTATAAAGATTTATTCTGCCAAACTTAGCAAAAATCTGACATAAAGTACTTGGTAAATAATTATTATTATATGCTTTAACTTGCTGTAACTCTGCTTTATAAATTTTTTTTTTTTTGTATTTTTCTGAAGTTGGAAACAGGGAGGCAGACAGACTCCCGCATGCGCCCGACCGGGATCCACCCGGCACGCCCACCAGGGGGCGATGCTCTGCCCATCTGGGGCGCCACTCTGTTGCAACCAGAGCCATTCTAGCACCTGAGGCAGAGGCCACGGAGCCATCCTCAGCACCCGGGCCAACTTTGCTCCCATGGAGCCTTGGCTGTGGGAGGGGAAGAGAAAGACAGAGAGGAAGGAGAGGGGGAAGGGTGGAGAAGCAGATGGGCGCTTCTCCTGTGTGCCCTGGCCGGGAATCGAACCTGAGACTCCTGCACGCCAGGCCTGTTAATCCAAATTTGGAGGGACCCGAAATATGGAAGACAGGAGCAAGGTCTGTCATTTACACATCAAAGCTTTATTGTCTAGCTTGGCCAAGCGGCGGGAACTCCGACAGAAATCTGACGGAGAGCGCACGTGCCCTTTGTTCTACTTAGTTTTTATAGTTTTGTAAGTGGGAAGTACAGAAGCAAAAATTGCAATTAGGAGCCCCTTACCGCTATTGGTTATAGTCATATGTCCTTTAACATGATAGGACCACATTCAATTTGCAAACCATACATTATTTTGGAGAAAACAAAATTTACAAGCCAACACAATGGTAGAAAGATGTCTCTTTACATATTAAAGGCATTCCTATATTATCTAGTGTTTATCTGCTATCTCTCTGTCCAGAGTCACACACGCATTTACATAGGAGAGGTAGTTTCCGTGGGGACAAATGCCCGCAAATGGCTCATTGCTATAAGAAAAGGTTTATTTTGGCTTTTCTCTTCCTGCACCTGGCTAGCCATTCACCCCTTTCCCCACAGGTGTGGTGGAATGTTTGGGAATCCATGTTTTCCTCCCCTTGCATTTACAATACAATGCCAAGGGCCATCCTGGTTATGCCAATCACACAGTACAGAGACTATTCTCACAATTTCTCTGCACACCTTAATCCAAATTAATAAAATGTTCTCCAAGCCTCCTAAAATATTAATATTAATTCTGTAGCCTTTGGTACTTTACAACACCTGCGGGTGAAATGGCTCAGTGGCTCCTCAGGCCAACGCTCTACCACTGAGCCAACTGACCAGGGCCTCTGCTTTATAAATTTTATAAAGTAAAGTTACTTCTCTACTTTATAAATCACCATGACTGTGGAACCAGTGGGCAGTTAGAAAATGTTACTACTAACAGAGATACAAAAGTGGGTGGTAGATAGAATAAGCTTTACTACCCCTGGGCCAAAGCATAAGGAAACCAAACAAGCCAAACAAGGAGGCAATGATTAATCCCAGGGAAAACCCAGAAGTCCTACCGGGAAGGAAGTAGTCATAGGACAGATGGTGTGGCTCGGTTGGCTGCAATGTTTATAGAGCATATTGCGTAACCGATATTGATTTAACCAAAAGTTGTGATATGGCCATACTGGGAGGATGGGGGAGGGGATGGCACATGTCGAGGCAGGGCTAAGGTGGGGAGAGGCACAAGTAGACTAAACCCTCCTGATATCTCGGAGAAAGACAGTGATAAGGCCGAAGCTGGTGCGTGTTGTTTGGAGACAGGACGATAAGGTGGGAGAGTGGAAGGCAGCTGCTGATGGGAAACAGGAATGGAGGCAGGAGGCAGGAAACTGGTTTGGTTTTGTTTTGTTACTTGTTTGTTTGTTTTCATAAGCCTTGCAATTTTATTTGCTATTTGAAATTGTGTTTGTGCATGTGTTTTTATTTATTTTAATTTTTAAAAATTTTTATTTATTAATTTTAGAGAGAGGAAGGGAAAGAGAGAGAGAGAAAGAGAGACATTGATTTGTTGTTCCACTTATTTATGCATTTGTTTGTTGATTCTAGTGTGTGCCCTGACCAGGGATTGAATCCACAACCTTGACATATCAGGATGACAAGGTGATGCTCTAAGCAACTGAGCTACCCAGGCCAGGACATGTATTTTTTAAATTAATGTATAGATTTGAAGCCTGGCATTGAACTTCCCATTAGAAACACTGGGAGCTAGAAGATCACAGAGTCAGAAGATCACAGTTGCCTTAGAAGTCTGAGGCAGAAGGATTTCCTGCCTGGATTTCATGCCCACAGAGAGAATCGGGCAAGTGTGAGACCAGAATATAAACATCTTTCAGAAATGCAAGGTCACAAAAAAAAACACAAAACTGCTGGGCACCTTTCTAGAAGCTGAGAACAGACCCAGGAACAGAGTGACTTCCCCAGGAGGGAGGGTCCTTCATGGGTGGGCACACAGGGGCAGACCCCAGGGAGCTGGGCTCCTGCCAAAAGCTATCAGAGGCCCTGGGGCCCAACCTAGGGGCTCAGCCTGGAACAGCCCAGGGCCCAAGGGGTAGATAAGATAACCAAATGCCTGGGCTCTGACTACAGTGTCACTAGGTTTAGAATAGATCAGATGAAAAAATCAAGGAGAGACACATACATAGTGTTTTTTTAATGCATTAACCCCAGTGCATAAACAAACAAAACTCTCCTCATTGAGTCATTGACCACTTGACTTTCAGAATAACATTTACATTGACCAGTTACCTAGGAACAGGATAAAGTCCTCTCCCTCGGGTCAGGAACCTATGGCTCCCGAGCCAGATGTGGCTCTTTGGATGGCTGCATCTGGCCCGCAGACAAATCTTTAATAAAAATAATAATAATGTTAAAAATATAAAACAGGCCTGACCAGGCGGTGGCGCAGTGGATAGAGCGTCGGACTGGGATGCAGAGGACCCAGGTTCGAGACCCCGAGGTCGCCAGCTTGAGCGCAGGCTCATCTGGTTTGAGCAAAGCTCACAAGCTTGGACCCAAGGTCACTGGCTCAAGCAAGGGGTTACTCAGTCTGCTGAAGGCCCGCGGTCAAGGCACATATGAGAAAGCAATCAATGAACAACTAAGGTGTTGCAACGCGCAACGAAAAACTAATAATTGATGCTTCTCATCTCTCCGTTCCTGTCTGTCTGTCCCTGTCTATCCCTCTCTCTTACTCTGTCTCTGTAAAAAAATAAATAAATAAAAATTAAAATTAAAAAAATATATATATATATAAAACAGGCCTGACCTGTGGTGGCGCAGTGGATAAAGCGTCGACCTGGAATGCTGAGGTCGCCGGTTCAAAACCCTGGGCTTGCCTGGTCAAGGCACATATGGGAGTTGATGCTTCCTGCTCCTCCTCCCTTCTCTCTCTCTCTCTCTCTCTCTCTTTCTCTCTCTCTTTCTCTCACTCTCTCTCCTCTCTAAAAATTAATTTAAAAAAAGTAAAAAAAAAAAATTCTCAGGTGACGGAAGACAATCTGACTTTGGGTGAGGAGTATACAGCATAATCAAATGTCAAAATAATCTGGAGGCCCTGGCCAGTTGGCTCAGCAGTAGAGCGTCGGCCTGGCATGCGGGAGACCCGGGTTCGATTCCCGGCCAGGGCACATAGGAGAAGCGCCCATCTGCTTCTCCACCCCCCACCCCCTCCTTCCTCTCTGTCTCTCTCTTCCCCTCCCGCAGCCAAGGCTCCATTGGAGCAATAATGGCCCGGGCGCTGGGGATGGCTCCTTGGCCTCTGCCCCAGGCGCTAGAGTGGCTCTGGTCACGGCAGAGCAACGCCCCCAGAGGGGCAGAGCATCGCCCCCTGGTGGGCAGAGCGTCGCCCCTGGTGGGCGTGCCGGGTGGATCCCGGTCGGGCGCATGCGGGAGTCTGTCTGACTGTCTCTCCCCGTTTCCAGCTTCAGAAAAAAAATAAATAAATAATAATAATAATAATCTGGAGATGGTTTCTTTCAACATATGTACCCTGATTTATCAATGTCACTGCATTAAATTTAATTAAAAAAAGATAAAAAATATATAAAACATTCTCATGTATTACAATCCATTCATTTCCTACCGCTCATGTTCATGTTTGCGGGTGGCTGGAGCCAATCACAGCTGTCCTCCAGGACAACACCAAATTTTATTGGATAATGCGTAATGTACGTGGGTTGTTGTATGGCTCTTATGGAATTACATTTTAAAATATGTGGCTGTTGGGCGGATAAAATGTATTATGCTCACTTTGTTAAAGATGCCGTTGCCCAGGTGATATTAATGTGTGTTGGGGGCAGGCAGGATCATTGTAGCCTGGGGCTTGGTTTTAGGATTAAGCCTCTCCCACCCGTTTTGATGTGGGGTGGTACAATCCAATCATGCCTCAGAGAAGTGACTTTGTATTAGAGACTTCCCTATTTTGTATATTGGATTAAAGGTTGTGAAGCTATACTATAAAATGGGGTCAGAACGGGAGCTGGGCCGCTCTTGGTTCCTGAGATTATCATTAGAAGAGAGAGCAGAGGAGAGCAGAGAAAGGCCACGTGGAGGAGGCCAGGAGAAGCAGCCAAGATGGCGAGTGCTGAGTGAGATGCCAGTTTGTGTAGAGTTTGTATCTGGGATAAGGAAGGAGATGGGGAACAGAGGTGAATAAGTCTGGTGAGCTAGAAACCTTTGATTCTAGGAAACTCGGATAAGTCAGTGGCTTTGTGAGCACTGAATGTGAGTGGGCTCTGGAGCCCAGTGTGTGTTTTTACTTGCCCGCCAGGTGCAAGCTAGAATTAAAGACTATGGCCCACCAGTTTGTGGCTCCGCTGTTTCTTTACCGACTGTCCGAATCCAATGCGAACCTGCATGGGCCAGGCGGCTGCTGCGATAGTGGCCCTGGCCTTGGATACTGGCTTTATAGTGGCGTTCATGGCTCTCTCAGCCAAAAAGGTTCCCGACCCCTGCTCTAGCGGATACTGAGGGTGGGAAGGTTTGGGAGTGGGCAGGTTGAAGAGAGCTGAAGCCTCATCTGTCACAACTGAAAGCCAATAGAAATATCCAGAATCGACAAACCTAGAAATAGCACTGTAGACATCTTATTGGGAGATATGGGGGCCCGAAGCAGAAGCAATTCACTGTGGAAACAGGTGGTTCTGAGGGGGGAAGGGGAGAGAGAAACAGCGAGACCGTCCCTTTTCTTCTGTACATTTTAGTGTTATTTACCTTTTTTTTTCTTTTTTTTTTTTCCTTTCTTAGTTGGATGCATGCATTATTTTTTTTTTCACCATATAAACATAAATTGTGTAAATAATAATAAAACTTCTTGTTGCCCTGGCCAGATAGCTCAGTCGGAAGCATCGTTCCAAAGCATAGAGGTTGCCGGTTCGATCACCAATCAGGGACCATTATAGGAACAGATTGATGTTCCTGTCTCTCTCTCTCCCTAAAATCAATAAAATAACCATTAAAATAATAATGATAATAATAATAATTACCTCGCATGGGAAAGAAGCGAAGAGCAGCAGGAATGCTCCCTGACCGGAGCCGCCCCCCCCTCAGTGGCCCCCGCCCCGGGGCCTGTCCTGCTGGCAGCGCACTGGCCTGGCCCCCACACTGTCAGTCATCTCCAGGTTAGGTGCACTTCCTGCGCAGTTCCCTCCCCTGTCCCGCTGGCAGCGCACTGGCCTGGCCCCCACACTGTCAGTCATCTCCAGGTTAGGTGCACTTCCTGCGCAGTTCCCTCCCCTGTCCCGCTGGCAGCGCACTGGCCTGGCCCCCACACTGTCAGTCATCTCCAGGTTAGGTGCACTTCCTGCGCAGTTCCCTCCCCTGTCCCGCTGGCAGCGCACTGACCTGGCCCCCACACTGTCAGTCATCTCCAGGTTACCGTGCACTTCCTGCGCAGTTCCCTCCCCTGTCTTGCTGGCAGCGCACTGGCCTGGCCCCCACACTGTCAGTCATCTCCAGGTTACGGTGCACTTCCTGCGCAGTTCCCTCCCCTGTCCTGCTGGCAGCGCACTGGCCTGGCCCCCACACTGTCAGTCATCTCCAGGTTAGGTGCACTTCCTGCGCAGTTCCCTCCCCTGTCTTGCTGGCAGTGCACTGGCCTGGCCCCCACACTGTCAATCATCTCCAGGTTAGGTGCACTTCCTGCGCAGTTCCCTCCCCTGTCCTGCTGGCAGCGCACTGGCCTGGCCCCCACACTGTCAGTCATCTTCAGGTTACGGTGCACTTCCTGCGCAGTTCCCTCCCCTGTCCTCAGGCAGGCCCATGAGGAGGGGCGAGAATTACGCTCCTTTGATCAACACACACTGAGGGTCAAGTGTGTAGCTGGAGGTTGTAAGGGGCCCTCCATTGCGGGTGCATCCTGCTACAAAGCCAAGGGAAGGGTCCGTACAAGGGCCCGGGAGAGGCCGCCGCAGTGGAATCTCAGAGCCGGAGACCCTCCCCTGGGCCAAGGGCTCCCAGTGAAGAAGGTCCTGAAGAAATGGGTCTGAGCTTCCCACGGCTCCCAGGCCTTGGGGTGTCCTCCAACCAGCCCATGTGGCCCAGATGAAATGCGCAGGTGTCGATTTCCCTGGACACTGTAGAAGGGGGGGCAGGGGAGACGGGGACTCAGGCTGTACAAGGGGTGACAGTGGCTCACAGAGTCCAGCACCACACGGAACCACCATGTCCAGATCTCGCTATCAATGTAAGAAACATCCATACCTGTAGATAATATTTTTAAGATTTTATTTATTGATTTTAGAGAGAGGAGAGAGAGAGAGGAAGAAAGGCAAGGGGAGGAGCGGAAAGCATCAACTCCTAATTGCCTCTCTTATGGTGCCTTGACTGTACAAGCCTGTGGCTTCAAACCGGCGACCTCAGCATTCCAGGTCAAAGCATCATCCAATGTGCCACCACAGGCCAGGCTGTACAAGGTTTCAGTGAAAACGCATCGCGGAGTTGCTGTCTTCGCCATGAGCAAGCGGGGTTCCTCACACCTGCCTGGTGAGATGCTGAGCATCTTGTGGGACACAGCCAGGTCCCCTCGTTAGAGATTCTGACCCACCTCCTCTGGGTGAGTCTGGGGTCCGTCTGTTTGACCAGTGCCGGGGGGGGGGGGGCTTTAGGAATCACAAGTGATTGGCCCAGGACCTCCACGCCCCCCACCTCCTCATTTGCCCTGTCCACAGCTCTGAGATCTTTAACAACCTGGGCCGCTCCCCGCTGCTGGATGCGAGGTAGTTCCTGGGCCGTCTGGCTACAAAGAACCCCCGTGGGATGTGTTTGTGCGCAGGCTGGCTCTCCTGCTGGATTGTGCCATTGGCAGAAGTCCCCAGAAGTGGGGCTTTTGAGCGGAAGGGTGCACGTGTTCCCACCCCTAACCTAACCCAGTCCAGCCCAGGATAAGGATGAGCCTTCCTCTGGCTTCAAGGAGAGGGCAGCCGGCAAGTCCCGCCCGCTCTCACTTCCGGAGGGAAATGACAGCTCTGACCCTTTCCTGGAAGGGCTAATTACTGCTTGAGGTTCCCGGCTGTCAGAGCAAACAGGGCCCAGGTGACTCAGGGCCGGCTTCTGGGGCCCGCCCAGCTGCGGGGCCAGGCCAGCGGGTGATGAATGTTCGCTTCAGAGGTCACAGGGAGTGAGGTAGCACGCCTCAGCTCCTCGGGAAGGCAGGTCCGGCAGCAGCTTTGGGGAAAGTGAGAAAGGAGACCTGGAAACCCAGGGCCCCTGGCCCTCTGGCCTGTGCAGCAGGAAGGGCAGGCTGTGCCCAGAGGCGGAGGCCCCCAGGGCTGAGGGTCAAGGAGGCCCCTGCACTGACCTGGGCTTCGGGCGTGGAGTCCCTGCTGCCCCAGGTGGGTCTTAGGGGTGCTCAGGTCCCTCCCGAAAACAACACCTTCCCCCACCCAAGCGCCTCCTCTGCAGGATCCCGCTGGGGCGTAAACGCTTAAAACTTCAAGAGTTCATAAGAACATGCGTGTGCCTGGCCTGTGGTGGCGCAGTGGATGGTGCATTGACCTGGAACGCTGAGGTTGCCAGTTCGAACCCTAGGCTTGTCCGGTCAAGGCACATGTGACAAGCAGTCAATGAACAACTAAAGTGAAGCAACTAGGCCCTGGCCGGTTGGCTCAGCGGTAGAGCGTCGGCCTGGTGTGCGGGGGACCCGGGTTCGATTCCCGGCCAGGGCACATAGGAGAAGCACCCATTTGCCTCTCCACCCCCCCCTTCCTCTCTGTCTCTCTCTTCCCTTCCCGCAGCCAAGGCTCCATTGGAGCTAAGGTGGCCCGGGCGCTGGGGATGGCTCCTTGGCCTCTGCCCCAGGCGCTAGAGTGGCTCTGGTCGCGGCAGAGCGACGCCCCGGAGGGGCAGAGCGTTGCCCCTGATGGGCGTGCCAGGTGGATCCCAGTCGGGCGCATGCGGGAGTCTGTCTGACTGTCTCTCCCCATTTCCAGCTTCAGAAAAAAAAATTTAAAAAAATAAATAAATAAAGTTAAGCAACTATAAGTTGGTACTTCTCACCCCCCACTTCTCTCTGTAAAATCAGTAAATACAATCTTTTATTTTATTTATTTATTTATTTTGTGTGGGAGAGACAGAGAGAGCCAGAGAGAGGGACAGATAGGGACAGATAGACCAGAAGGGAGAGAGATGAGAAACATCAATTCTTTGTTATGACTCCTTAGCTGTTCATTGATTGCTTTCTCATATGTGCCTTGACCGGGGAGCCACAGCAGACCGAGTGACCCCTTGCTCGAGCCAGCGACCTTCGGCTCAAGCTGGTGAGCCTTGCTCAAACCCGATGAGCTCGCGCTCAAGCTGGCGACCTCGTGGTCTCGACCTGGGTCCTCCACATCCCAGTCTGACTCTCTATCCACGGCGCCACCGCCTGGTCAGGCAGTAAATAAAATCTTTTAAAAAAAGAACATGCACTTGTTCTTTACTGAGGCCTAGCCCAGACACTGTGTCCCCTGACCCTGCTGGGCGTGGAGGCAGGTGCTTCCACCACCCCATCCGCAGATGAGGAGAAATCAAAGCGATGAAGTGACTGTTCAGGCCACAGAGCTGGTTGGAGGCAGAGCTGCGTGGGAACCTAGGGCTGGGCCTCCCTAGGACCTTTGCACCGACTCCACACTCCAGAGAGCCACTCATAGAGGAAGAGGAGGAGGAGGAAGAGGAGGAGGAGGAAGAGGAGGAGGAGGGGGCAGGGAGGAATCCTGGGTGAGTGGAGCAAGCTGGCCTCAGCTCAGGCTCAAATTCATTCGGGCTCAGTGAGCACTTGGCATCCCCCTGCCCCTCTGGATTTCCATCCTCTTACTTGGCTTCCCCGCCAGGCTGCCCTGTGGATTCAAAGACAATGTGAGAGGTGTCCGCAATAGAAGTGGGTTTCCATCTTCCCCCAGTAATAAAGCGCTCAGTAGGTCCTCAATAAAAGTAACATTTTGTCCTCCTTTCCTTTAGCAAAAGAACAAAGTGTTCCCTTTCCCAGACAAAATATTTACAATGTTAATAGAAGCCCTTGTCTTAAGAAATGGGTGTGTGTGTGTGTGTGCGCGAGAGAGAGAGAGAGAGAGAGAGAGAGAGAGAGAGAGAGAGAGAGGGGGGGGGGGGGGGAGAGGGAGAGATGGCAGAATTCAGGGCAGAGGTCAGGCCGGGCAGCACCTAGGAAGACTCTCCAAGCTCCTCCGATGGCAGGAGCAGGAGCAGGAGCAGGAGCGGCAGCCCCGGGGGAGGCTGGTGCCACCAGAGTTCTGGGTTCTCTGCCCTCCTCCCCCTCCAAGCGTGGCTGTCATAGTCTCGAATGCACGCTTCCAAAAATCACCCAAATTCTCCTGGGCTGAGCTCATTTCACAATCCCGAGCTAATGGAGGATTGCCCTGGACTCACACCCCCTTGGAATCCTGGCTCTCAAAGCTGGCCTTAAAGGGAAACCGGCAAGCCAAGAAGCGCAGAGGAAGGCTGCTCCACACCCCTGTGAAATCAGACACGCACACAGGCACACACAGGAGCAGGCATGTCATTTAAATGATAAAAGCCAGTGCCGGTGGGGCTGCAGGAAACGGCTTTCCCTGGAAGCTAGGGCGTTCTGTTAGCTACGGAAATGAAGAGCCCCCTGTGAGCTCAGCTCCCGCATCTGCATCTCCGCGACCAGGAAGGCTTCCAAGCCTCCCGGCCCCTTCAGAATCAGTGCTCCCTCCCGGGGGTTCCGATAGCCCATGGGTCTCCTCCACACACTTCTTTCTGTCCCTTCTCCACTCCTGGCTGGGAGGGGGCTGTGGAGAAGGACTGGCCAAACCTGTGTCCTGGCGTGGGAGGCCGCCAGGTGAGGAAGAGGGACAGGGTGTCCAAGACAAAGGGAACACCGTGGGCAAAGGCAGAGAGGTGGGACAGAGACCCCGTGTGTCTGGGGCGGAAGCTCTGGATGTGCTCCTTTGGGCGGAGAGGGAAGTGTGGGCTGAAGAACAGGGTGGGTAGGAGGGGGGAGGTCACAAACTCCCTGGACAGAGAGACCCGGAGATGGCGCTAGAAACATCAGAGCAAACTGGAGTCAGAGGATCTCGAAGGGCGGGCCACAGGTCTCTGCCCTCAGTCCCGCCCCGTTTTAATCTGCTCTGGATGGGGCCACGGGAGGCTTGCTGATCAGATGTGCCCACGGCGATGCCCCAGGAGAGCATGGCACTTCCAGGAACCTCAGCAGGGGAAAGAGAAACTGCGACCAGCAGCCTGGACCGGATAGGGCGAGCCACAGGAACCCGCTTTCGGCACAGAGAGAGCACCGACTGCACAGACAAGTTCTTGGTGGGTTCTTCCTTTTCTCCCAAACTGTCTTAATCATGGGCATTTCCTGAGGATGGGATGGGGCGGCCAGTGTCCGGGGCCTGTCCGCAGGCTGATCCCCATAAACCCTCCGGGGTCAGTGCACGGACGTCCTGCACCGTCGGGGGTCCTGCACCCTCATCTGCTGATGACCAGCAGGTGGTACGACTGCAGGAACTTTGGACCGTGGGTTCCAGGACATGCTGTGGGCTCACCCTCAAAGCCCACGGCCGTGTGGCGGGGACCCCCTTCCCGTGGCCGCAGTTCGGGTTCTGTCCCTGCCGGGCTGGCCGGATTCCATCCCTGCCTCTGGGTAGCCCGCGGGAAGTGACACCTCTCAGCAACCCTAGCCCCCACTTTGCAGGGGAGAAAACTGAGGCTCGGTGAGGTCAAGTCACTGGCCAAAGGCCTCGCGGCCAAGGTGAGCCAGGTCTGCCCGACACAGAGTCTGGTCTCCTGACCACAGCGCCAAACTTCCTCCCATGGTCATCACCGTCTCATCACAATAGGATGCTAATAACAGTTATAATTATTATTATTACTGAGGGTGGTGCTGCAGGCAGGCGGCTCTGGGGTGACTACTCACCGGGGCCAGGTGCCTGTGTGGAGCCCAGAATTAGGCAGTTCCTGTCCCAGCCAGCAACTAGGACTATGCCTGAGGCGTGAGGCCCTGCTGTGTGGCCTGGATCTGTGACTGAGGTCAGTGGGCGGGGTCTCTCCCTCTGTCCCCCCCGCCCCCCCCCCCCCCCCCCCCGCAGAGACTCCAACCAATGGCTCCTGGATGCATGTGGAGATTACGCCCAGCGGAGATCTGTGAATGGGAACGCTGACAATTCAACCAGAAGCACCCATTGTCTTTATAAAGCACGGCTCCTCCCGCCCCAAGCCAAGCCCCCCCCCACTGAAGAAAGCAGGGTGTCCTGCTGGTTGAGAGCGTTGGCCTGAGCCTGGTCGGCCTGGATTCACATGCTCGCTGTGGGACTCTGGACAAAGCAGCTCACCGGTTGCTGTTACTACTCCCTCTGCGCAGCAATGCGGGGCTCCAGGTCACTGTGAGGACAGCGTGCTAGAACTCAGCAGGTGTCTGCATCCTTGCCCCCCCCCCCCAGGGGCTGCTGAAGAGGGAGCCTTCTCCTGATGGGGGAGGGGGATGCAGGCTGCCAAGAGCCTGTGGGTGATTAAGACTCTGGAATGGCCGGCCTCAAGTGCCATAACAGAATGGCTTATGCGACTAGACAGGCCGGTGGGCCCAGCAGGCATTTGCTCTGGGATGGTCAAGCCAGTAGGCTTTCTGGCCGGGGGTGGGGGCAGGTCCCTGTGTTTCTGATCCCCGGGCCTCCAGTTCCCACGAAGCTGAGAGGCTGCAGAGTAGCCTGCCAAGCAGATTCCCGGCTTCCCTGCCCCTCAGGATTCCAGCGCTGTCCTGTTCTGGGCTGTCCCGGAGCTGGACTCAAGGCAAAAGGTGGGTGCTGCCCCGACCACTCCTGGCCTCTGGGACATGGCTTACCACCTGCCCAGACTTGGAGATCAAGTCTGCAGCCTCAGGATGGGGAATCAGTGCATGTGTTAGCCCAGGGCTGGCTCTGCGGGCCCCCAGCAGGGTGGGTGCCTGGGCTGCAGGCTGCCCCCATAGCTCCCAGCAGGGTGGATGCCTGGGCTGCAGGCTGCCCCCATAGCTCCCAGCAGGGTGGATGCCTGGGGCTGCAGTCTGCCCCTGCAGGCCCCCAGCAGTGTGGGCGCCTGGCCTGCACACTACTCCCATAGGCCCCCAACAGAGTGGGTACCTGGCCTGCAGGCTGCCCCCATAGCTCTCAGCAGGGCGTGTGCCTGGGCTGCAGGCTGCCCCCATAGCTCCCAGCAGGACGTGTGCCTGGGCTGCAGGCTGCCCCCATAGCTCCCAGCAGTGTGGGTGCCTGGGCTGCAGGCTGCCCCCATAGCTCCCAGCAGGGTGGGTGCCTGGGGCTGCAGTCTACCCCTGCAGGCCCCCAGCAGGGTGGGTGCCTGGCCTGCACACTGCTCCCATAGGCCCCCAACAGAGTGGGTACCTGGCCTGCAGGCTGCCCCCATAGCTCCCAGCAGGGTGGGTGCCTGGGGCTGCAGTCTGCCCCTGCAGGCCCCCAGCAGGGTGGGTGCCTGGCCTGCACACTGCTCCCATAGGCCCCCAACAGAGTGGGTACCTGGCCTGCAGGCTGCCCCAAAGGGATGGCTTTGCAAGGCCGGGGCTGAGAAGAGCGGGTGTAGCCCAGACAGAGGCACCGGCACAAACACATGCAGGCAAGGAGGGCTTGCAAAGTGCCTTTGGAGACAGGCAAATGGACAGAGTAGAGGCCAGGTCTCCCCGGCCCCAGGTTCCGGGGAGTGTTGCTAGGGCAGGCTGGGGCCCAGGTGCCGAGGGATGGGGCGGGCAGGGAAGGTGGGCCGTGGCGGCATGTGCAGGCCAACCTCTCTCTCTGTCTTCTCTGAACGAAAGCAACAACAAACGTTGCTTAGAAACTTGCGTTCCTTTCAGGTGAGACGAGGTCACGGGTGACCACAGCTTCTTGTCCCATATTTCTGGGCAGGATACAGAAAGTCAATGCTTCTGGAAATCCAAGATGCCCGGTCCCAGTTAGGTGCTTCCCTCTCTCTTTCCAAGGACCCTCCCGTTTGGCCCCGGTCATCTTCAGACACAGTGTGGTCATCAGAAGAACTCAGCAGCTCTATGGGGCCCCCTGGTGGTCGGAGGAGTTGCTGTGTCTGGGGAGGGCAGCGATCCCGGGCATCCACTGACCTAGGACCTGTCTCAGGGACCCAGAAGGTTGGCCAGGAGCTCCTCTGAATGCTGCCAGGAAAACGTGGTCTCCCAACATCCCTGAGCTGGGCGTCCCCCCAGGTTATAGCTGTGGACACCTGGAGGGGAACATCCTCTGTCATTTTCAGCTACTGCTGAAAATTCATTGTCAGGGAAACAAGCAAGAGGCAGAACATAAATAAAAAATAGCAAGAACATGAATTTATTTTGAAATAAAGAGTGTGTGTGCTGGTGCATGCATAGTCTGGAGGATTGCGGGGGAAGCTGTCCTCACTCGGGGCTCCTGGGAGCAGATCTGGGGCCCGGGGCCCAGGGTGGAAGGTGGGCATCAATCGGGCTGAAGGTGGAGATGCCTCTGCTCTGGGCTGCTCGGGGCTGAGGTAACATTTGTCAGCCCCTCTGGGGGGCCTCTTCCATTGCACTTCCTAATGCTTCTCCACCCCTGCCAAGGTGAGGGTGCCACCGCTTTTTACAGATGAGAAAACAGAGGGGTGAGGGCCCTGACTTAGACGTGCATCAAGGTAACAGGTTAGAACAGTGTTAACAGGTGTGCTGGGGAAACAAGAAGCCTGGTACAAGGGGAGGAACGAACTACGTTTTGACTGCAGGACTTCTCAGAGTCTCCAGGAGGGGCTTGGGATGTGTTTCTCAAACTTACTAAACCATGGCACTCTCTGTAGCCTTAGTCCCTGATACAGGCGCCCAGAACCCAGACTCTACAGAACGGAGCAGAGGAAATGACCAAAGAGAATATGTGAAATTTGAATTCCCTGAGGACAGCTAGACCATCTAGATGTCATGCAGATGAGGAAACTGAGGCGCAGGGAGGGGCTTCTGCAGGGTCAGGTCAGAAACAGGACAGATTGGAGCCCAGGGCTGTGCTGCAACCAGACCATTTTCTTCTCTGCAAAGCACCCTCATGTCTACATTCTGGGCCTTGGACCCCTCAGAACAAGGAAAGGGTTATTTATTCCTTGTGAACCCTGAGAAAGAAGACACCTACCTACTAAGAAGAGCTCCCGGGGGTTAATGGGCTCAAAATTTTTAAAATTATTATTTATTTATTCATTTCAGAGAGGAGAGAGAGAGAGAGACAGAGAGAGAGAGAAGGTGGGGAGGAGCAGGAAGAATCAACTCCCATATGTCCCTTGACCAGGCAAACCCAGGGTTTCAAACCGGCGACCTCAGCATTACAGATCAAGGATTTATCCACTGCGCCACCACAGGTCAGGCCAAATTTTTAAGAAACAGAGCCCAGGCCCTGGCCGGATGGCTCAGCGGTGGAGCGTCGGCCTGGCATGCGGGGGACCCGGGTTCGATTCCCAGCCAGGGCACATAAGAGAAGCACCCATTTGCTTCTCCACCCCCCCCCCCCCCTTCCTCTCTGTCTCTTCCCCTCCCGCAGCCAAGGCTCCATTGGAGCAAAGATGGCCGGGTGCTGGGGATGGCTCCTTGGCCTCTGCCCCGGTCGCTAGAGTGGCTCTGGGTGCGGCAGAGCGTCGCCCCTGGTGGGGCAGAGCACCGCCCCCTGGTGGGCAGAGCGTCGCCCCTGGTGGGCGTGCCGGGTGGATCCCGGTCTGGCGCATGCGGGAGTCTGTCTGACTGTCTCCCCGTTTCCAGCTTTGGAAAAAAAGAAAAAGAAAAAAAAGAAACAGAGCCCAGCAGCCACTTCTACATAGGAGCCTCTCATGCAAACTACACTTCACAGAGCACCCTACACCAGGAAATCCTCCCTGCACTGTTTCCGCCAGCTGATCCAACCCTTATAAAGGAGTTCCTGGAATCCCATTTCAACCAATAGGACTGAGGCTTTCCCTATCCAATCAGAACTGTGTAGTTCTGACCAACTAGAGTAGCTCTATTCTGACCAATCAGCAGAGTACCTTTTGGACCAATCAAACTGTGAGGATTTGGAGTCCTCATTTGCATGAGGACAGACCAATCAGAGACTGGGGGTGGGGACTTTTGTCCATATTAAACCAGCTCCTCGCTGGCTTGGGGAGAATTTTATTTATTTATTTATTTATTTATTTATTTGCTAAAGCAGTGTGGGGTTGAGCGGAAACTACAAAGTACACCATCGAGGAGCAGGGCCCAGTTGTCTAGGAGGAGGGGAACTGGGCCCCAGGACTGTGTCACAGCCATACTATTTTTCACAGCTGTGCTGTATTACAAATGAGTTGTTTTTCACTGAATGGTTTCCTTCTTGACCGCACCCCATACTGGGGACTCCTAATTGGTGTTGAGTTGGAACTAATGACCAGTGACATCCTTGATCCAGTAAACCCAGCATCCAGGGGCTGAGTCCAAGCCTGTCTGCACAGGCACCTGGCTACACTGCTCTTCTCACACCAGCTGCCAGGCCACCATTTCTCCGGGGCTCCGAATTCAGCCCAGTGTTAACAGTCAGCTTCTGCCACCAGCCTTTCTGCTGGCCTCACACCCCACCCTGGGCCCCAGGAGGAGCTGGAGGAGCTGCCGATGGAGCCAGGGCCCTGGGGAACTGGCTGCTGCTCCCCTCTTAAGAGAGGGCTAAAGGGTGGCTACGGCCATGGCTGCTGTGTGCTCCCGGTGAAACTGGTTGCTTTGTCAAAGCTGCATGGGTGACAAAGAGCGCTTGCTGCTGCTTAGCGGGATTACCAGCGGGATAACACGAGAGGGCTGGCGCCGTGCAGCCATACAGCTGGGGGCAGGGTCTGCTGCTGCCTCTACCCATGCCTTCACCCTCAGGGCCCCAGGGACGTCGTCCTGCCACTGAGTCCTGGGCTCAGCAGCCTGGACCTCGGTTTACCCGCATGTGGTGAAGAAAGCAGTTGAAACACAGGCGGCTGCAGGCAGGTGGGGGACAGAGGTCGGAATGTCAGCAAGTTTTCCCCTGAGTTCACGAGAGAGGCGTGGAGGCTCAGAATAACTGGGGAGACTCGGGGCTCCTGCAGGCTCCACGGGCACGACGTGGGCAGCATCAGGGGCAGCAGGAGCTCCTGGCCCGGGTGAGCGCTGCGAACTGAGGGCCCAGGCCTGGCGCCAGACAACTCCGTGTGCGATCCCGCCGGCCTGAGTCCTGCCTGCGGCGACCCGGGCAAAGCAGTGAGTCTTCAATAAACACTGTTGGTCTTCTGCTTTTATTTTTTCTTTCTCCAAGTTTTTAACTTAAAAATAGATGTTTTGAAGAGACCAGCAGTTTGGCAAACGGGAGGGTTCCTGGCATGGTCTGAGCTGCCTTCTGGTGATTTGCGATAGATGCAGAAGGGAACACAGTTATATGGAGTGACCGCCATATTAGCATGGTGAGTCCGCAGCACCAGGTTGAGGGGAAAGGGGAGGGCACGAAAGGAAAAGTACGCAGCAAAAGACCGTTTATAGAGCTTAAGAACATTGCCTGACCTGTGGTGGCGCAGTGGATAAAGCGTCAACCTGGAACTCTGAGGTCGCCAGTTCAAAACCCTGGTTTCCCTGGTCAAGGCATATGTGGGAGTTGATGCTTCCTGCTCCTCCCTTCTCTCTCTCTCTCTCCCTCTCCTCTCTAAATGAATAAATAAAATCTTTTTAAAAACCCACAGTAGACGACCCTCTCTGTTCTTTGTGGTACCTGCACACACCCACCTTCGGGAGCTCTTCCTCTGGGGACAGAGGAAAGGTCGGGAGGCTGACGGGAGGCCTGGAAGGAGGGAGCCAGCCGCATCTGTCCCGGCTCTGTTGGCCTCACTCATCGTCCCCATTTAACAGATGACTAAGCTGAGCCACAGAGAGGGCAAGTGTCCTGTCCAAGGAGTTGCAGAGTTGTAACTCGAACCTAGTGCTCTTGATGACTAACCCATGTCACTTGTGGTGCACAGTTGCTCATGTCTTAAAAAAGATTTACGATGTCTGGGCCTGACCAGGCGGTGGCGCAGTGGATAGAGCATCAGACTGGGATGCAGAAGACCCAGGTTCAAGACCCCAAGGTCGCCAGCTTGAGCTTGGGCTCATCTGATTGGAGCAAAAATTCACCAGCTTGGACCCAAGGTCCTTGGCTCAAGCAAGGGGTTTCTCAGTCTGCTGAAGGCCCGTGGTCAAGGCACATATGAGAAAGCAATCAATGAACAACTAAGGTATCACAATGCACAACAAAAAACTAATGATTGATGCTTCTCATCTCTCCGTTCCTGTCTATCCCTCACTCTGACTCTTTCTCTGTCTCTGTAAAAAAATAAAATAAAATAAAAATTAAAAAAAAAGATTTACGATGTCTGAAGCAAATGGGGTAGACTATTCACATGGGTGAAGTCTGGTGGTGCATTCTTGATCATTTTCTGTGAAATGTTTACAGAAGCTCTGGGAGCCTCAGACCCTTTGCCTGGCCGTGAGCCACGTGGTCGCATAGTCAGGCTGCCCGCGGAGCAGAGCCATGAACAACTCACTTCACAGGGTTCACAAGGACACGCCTAAAACATTGTCCTGCTGTGGCCAAGTGGCCAATAAGAGGCCTAAGCCCTGGGGAGAAAAGATTGACCAAGACCCCGGCGGCTCTTCTCTAGACAGGGAGGGGAGGCGAACCAGTGGGCAAACAGGCTGCCCCGTGGCCTGCCTTCCCTGTCATTCTGGAGAAGGAACTAATGACCGTGTAATTAACAGATGTCTGGTCTGCAGGAGCCGATGCATGGCTGCCCACACTGTCCCCGTCTGTCCAGGAGACGCTTTGGGTGTCTGCTGCCTGTGTGTCCCGTTCTGGCAGCCAGCAGTGCACGGAGCCCCTGGAGACGAGGGCAGTGCTCCTGGGCCCTCGTGCACCCCTCGGGACCACAGGGCTGGGACCCAGAGCGGCCAGCAGCAACCTGGTCTCACCTCTTCCCCACCCCTGCTCAGAGGGAGGGAAATGGCTGAGGATGGGGGAGGCTCCTGCATGGGGTCACGGAGGGGAGAGACAGCAGGGCCAGGATGCCCCCCATGCCAGGTGGAGCACAAATGGGTGAGAAGGAAGTGTTGCGGGCTCTGAGTCATCAGCTCACAGCACAGAGCAAATGTGCTGTCACACTTGGAAGAAAATCCAGTTTTTCTCGGCCACAGGACTGGCTTCCGAGGCTGTTTCCATCAGACAGAGCCTGAGGGCATGTGGACTCAAAGGGCCATCTTTGTTCCTGATGTCCAGGCAGGTCCTGTCCCTACCTCCCCATAAACATCCCTGGCTCTGAAAGGCACTTGGTGAAACTGTCCAGGCCATCTAGCTTTTGGCTACTGGCGATGGCAGGAGCTCAGGCCTCCTGGAAGTAGCAGAGCCAACATTTCACTCACTCGCTCGAGCATTCATCCATCTCTTTGTCCATTCGTGTGCTGATTTGTTCATACAAGCAGGAGAATGCCCAGCTTGCGCCAGACTCCCCACCCTGGTGGTTCAACAGCTGGAGCACCTGCTCTCTGGTGGGGACTAGAACACCCTGTTCTGGCTTCTGTTCCTGAAGTTTGCTTTTCTTTCTGAAATTAATGTAGCTATTCTAGTTGCTTTTGATTAGTGGTAACTGTGGTTTTTCTCCATCCCTCCGTTTTTACCTATCTAAATGTTTACATTTCAAGTGGTTGTCTTGTAGACAACCTACAGCAGTCTTGTTTTTTATCCACAGCCGGTAGATATTTCAATCACTCACATTTAAGGTGATTATTGATAAGTTACCATGTATGTAGCTGTTTCCTACTCCCTTTTTTTTTTTTTTCTGTATTTTTCTGAAGCCAGAAACGGGGAGAGACAGTCAGACAGACTCCCGCATGCGCCCTACCGGGATCCACCTGGCACGCCCACCAGGGGGCAATGCTCCGCCCCTCCGGGGTGTCGCTCTGTTGCAACCAGAGCCACTCTAGTGCCTGGGGCAGAGGCCAAGGAGCCATCCCCAGCGCCCGGGCCATCTTTGCTCCAGTGGAGCCTCGGCTGTGGGAGGGGAAGAGAGAGACAGAGAGGAAGGAGAGGGGGAGGGGTGGAAAAGCAGATGGGCGCTTCTCCTGTGTGCCCTGGCTGGGAATCGAACCCAGGACTTATGCACGCCAGGCCGACGCTCTACCACTGAGCCAACCGGCCAGGGCCCCTACTTCTTTTTTTTTATTATTTTTAATTTTTTATTTTTTTACAGGGACAGAGAGAGAGTCAGATAGAGGGATAGATAGGGACAGACAGACAGGAACGGAGATGAGAAGTATCAATCATCAGTTTTTCGTTGCGACACCGTAGTTGTTCATTGATTGCTTTCTCATATGTGCCATGACCACGGGCCTTCAGCAGACTGAGTAATCCCCTGCTTGAGCCAGTGACCTTGGGTCCATGCTAGTGAGCTTTTTTGCTCAAGCCAGATGAGCCCACACTCAAGCTGGCAACCCCGGGGTCTCAAACCTGGGTCCTTCCACATCCCAGTCTGACGCTCTATCCACTGCGCCACCGCCTGGTCAGGCTGTTTCCTACTTCTTGAACATGTGTTTTGTGTTTTCCTCCCTTTTGTCAGCCTTCTCAAATTTTTTTTTTGTTTGTTTTGGGTTGATTTTCAAGAGAGAGGAAGGGAGACAGATAGAAACACCAATCCGTTTCTCTTTTTTTTAATTGAGAGGGAGGCAGAGACAGACTCCCACATGCGCCCTGATCGGGATCCACATGGCAAGCCCCCTACAGGGCAATGCTCTGCCCATCTGGAGCCATTACTCTGTTGCTCGGCAACCAAGCTATTTTTAGTGTCTGAGGTGAGGCCATGGAGCCACTCTCAGCACCCTAGGCCAACTTGCTCAAACTGTTTGAGCCATGGTCACAGGAGGGGAAGAGAGAGAGAGAGAGAAAGAAGGAGGGAGGGGCGGAGAAACAGATGGTCACTTCTCCTGTGTGCCCTGACTGAGAATTGAACCCACACCCAACCAGTGCTCTACCGCTGAGCCAACTGGCCAGGGCCTTCAATCTGTTCCTGTATGTGCCCTGACTAGGGATCAAGCCCCCAACCTTTGTGTGTGGGGACAACGCTCTAACCAACCAAGTTATCCAGCCAAGGCTGGCCTTCTCTGGTTTTTATTTTTGTTTTTTCTTAATATTTTATATTTTTTTATTTATTCAATTTTATTGGAGAGAGAGAGAGAGAGGGAGGGAGAGGAAAGAGATAGAACCCAGAGGGAGAAGCAGGAGGCATCAACTCCCATATGTGCCTTGACCAGGCAAGCCCAGGGTTTTGAACTGGCGACCTTAGTGTTCCAGGTCGATGCTTTATCCACTGCACCACCACAGGTCAGGCTTCTGGTTTTAATTGTGAGCATTCATTAATATGACCTTATCTTTCCTCCTTTCTAAGCAAATCTATAATTCCTCTTTTTATTTTTTTAAAGATAGGGTTTTTTAAAAAAAATTATTGATTGATTGTATGTGCCCTCAACCAAGATGGACCTGGCAACAGAGGTTGCCTGGCACTTTGCAATGACACTCTAACCAACTGAGCTATCCAGCCAGGGCAATGATAACTCTTTTTTTTTTTTTTTTTTTTCTGAAGCTGGAAACGGGTAGAGACAGTCAGATAGACTCCCGCATGCGCCCGACCGGGATCCACCCGGCACGCCCACCAGGGGCGACGCTCTGCCCACCAGGGGGCGATGCTCTGCCCCTCAGGGGCGTCGCTCTGCCGCGACCAGAGCCATTCTAGCACCTGGGGCAGAGGCCAAGGAGCCATCCCCAGCGCCCGGGCCATCTTTGCTCCAATGGAGCCTTGGCTGCGGGAGGGGAAGAGAGAGACAGAGAGGAAGGAGGAGGGGGGTGGAGAAGCAGATGGGCGCTTCTCCTATGTGCCCTGGCCGGGAATCGAACCCAGGTCCCCCGCGCGCCAGGCCGACGCTCTACCGCTGAGCCAACCAGCCAGGGCCTGATAGCTCTTTTTAACATTATGTTAGTGGTTACACTAGAGCCGGGGTCCCCAAACTACAGCCCACAGGCCACATGCAGCCCCCTGAGGCCATTTATCCGGCCCCCAGCCGCACTTCCGGAAGGGGCACCTCTTTCATTGGTGGTCAGTGAGAGGAGCGTAGTTCCCATTGAAATACTGGTCAGTTTGTTGATTTAAATTTACTTGTTCTTTATTTTAAATATTGTATTTGTTCCCGTTTTGGTTTTTTTACTTTAAAATAAGATATGTGCAGTGTGCATAGGGATTTATTTGTTCATAGTTTTTTTTATAATCCGGCCCTCCAATGGTCTGAGGGACAGTGAACTGGCCCCCTGTGTAAAAAGTTTGGGGACCCCTGCACTAGAGTGTGTAACATATTAACATATTTTCTTTATGCTGTGATTTTTTTTTTGAATGGCTGATTTTAGAGAGACAGAGAGAGGAAAGGCAAGAAAGAGAGAGAAAAGTATTCATTTGTTGTTCTTCCTTAGTTGTGTATTCATTGGTCACTTCTTGTAAGTGCCTGGCCAGGGATTGAAACCGCAACATTTGTGTCTTGGGACGATGCTCTAACCGACTGAGCTAACCCGCCAAGGCTTTTATGCTGTAATATTTTTGTTAATAGACTTTATTTTAGGACAATTTTACATTTACAGAAAAATTTGAGCAAATAGTATAGAGAAAATATGCATTTTTAACTAATTTAGTTGTTTTCTTTTTCTTTAATATTTTATTTGTTGATTTTAGAGAGAGGAGAGAGAGAGAAAGGCAGGGAAGAGGAGAGGGAAGCATCAGCCCATAGTTGCTTCTTGACTGGGCAAGCCCAGGGTTTCAAACCGGCGACCTCAGCGTTCCAGGTCCACGCTTTATCCACTGCGCCACCACAGACCAGGCTGTAAGTCCATTTTCAAATAATGCTATTCCAGAGTATTCCCAGTTCCTTCCTCTCGTCCCTGTGGTGTCACTGTCATTCATTTCACTTATTCATGTGCTCTAATCATCCAGTACATTGAGTTTCTGACCTGTATCATTTTCTTTCTCCTTGAAGAACTTTTAACGTCTTTTGTAGGGCAGATCTTCTGCTGGTGAATTCCCTGTTTTTGTTTTTCTGAGGAAGTGTTTTATTTTCCCTTCCCTTTTTTTTTTTTTTTTTTTTTTACAGAGACAGAGAGAGAGAGTCAGAGAGAGGGATAGACAGGCAGGAACAAAGAGATATGAGAAGCATCAATCATCAGTTTTTCATTGCAACACCTTAGTTGTTCATTGATTGCTTTCTCATATGTGCCTTGACCACGGGCCCTCAGCAGTAACCCCTTGCTCAAGCCAGCGGCCTTGGGTCCAAGCTGATGAGTTTTTTGTTTATTTGTTTTGGGTTTTTTTTTTGCTCAAACCAGATGAGCTCATGCTCAAACTGGCGACCTTGGAGTCTTGAACCTGGGTCCTCTACATCCCAGTCCGACGCTCTATCCACTGCACCACCACCTGGTCAGGCCTTCCCTTTACTCTTGAAGGATAATTTTGCCAGGTATAGAAATCCACGTTGATGGCTTCTTTCTTTTTTTTTTCTTTTTCCCCAGAGACAGAGAATCAGAGAGAGAGAGGGATAGATAGGGACAGACAGGAATGAAGAGAGATGAGAAGCATTAATCATTAGTTTTTTCGTTGCGACACCTTAGTTGTTGATTGCTTTCTCATATGTGCCTTGACCGGGGGGCTACAGCAGACCGAGTGAACCCTTGCTCAAGCCAGTGACCTTGGGTCCAAGCTGGTAAGCTTTGCTCAAACCAGATGAGCCTGCACTCAAGCTGGTGACCTCGGGGTCTCGAACCTGGGTCCTCCACATCCCAGTCCGACGCTCTATCCACTGTGCCACCACCCGGTCAGGCGGCTTCTTTCTTTTACCACCTTAAATACTTTGGCTGCACACTCTTCCTGCCTGCATGGCTTCTAATGAGAGTTCTGCTGCCATTTTTTCTCCTGTGCCTCTATCGTGAAACCGAACCCAGGTCCAGCTGCCTGCCGCAACAAAAGCCAGGCTCGTGAGGTGGGTGCTGGCGCGAAAGGAAAGAGGTTTACTCGGGAGCCGGCAGCCTGAGAAGATAGATTTTCTTCCCAAAGCCCATCTTCCCATCTCCAGTCCAGCTGGCAAATTTTATAGGGCTGAAAGGTGAGGGGAGGGGAAACTGTGGACGTGCAGGACATATAGGACTTGCAGGCCGTGCAGGACTTGCAGGCCGTGTAGGACTTGCAGGATGTGCAGGACTTGCAGGACGTGCAGGACTTGCAGGACGTGCAGGACTTGCAGGACGTATAGGGCTTGCAGGACGTGTAGGACTTGCAGGACGTATAGGACTTGCAGGACGTGTAGGACTTGCAGGACGTGTAGGGCTTGCAGGACGTGTAGGGCTTGCAGGACGTGTAGGGCTTGCAGGACGTGCAGGACTTGCAGGACGTGCAGGGCTTGCAGGACGTGTAGGGCTTGCAGGACGTGTAGGGCTTGCAGGACGTGCAGGGCTTGCAGGACGTGCAGGGCTTGCAGGACGTGTAGGGCTTGCAGGACGTGCAGGACGTGCAGGACTTGCAGGACGTGTAGGGCTTGCAGGACGTGTAGGGCTTGCAGGACGTGTAGGGCTTGCAGGACGTGCAGGGCTTGCAGGACGTGTAGGGCTTGCAGGACGTGCAGGGCTTGCAGGACGTGTAGGGCTTGCAGGACGTGCAGGGCTTGCAGGACGTGTAGGGCTTGCAGGACGTGTAGGATGTTTTCCTGAGGTCTTGATAGTAAAGTTCTTCATGGTCAGCAGCCTTGAGTTGACCATCTGGTTTTCATCAGCTGAATTCTTGTGACTGGGTGGTCAGCATCAGCCCAAGTCTTGTGGTCAAGGCCATGTCTTGTTCTTAGCTGGGATGAGAACTGAAAATTGCTGGTTCCCTAGAACATTCTGAATGCATGTTATTAGCAGTTGTTAGTTCTCACCGTCATTCGTACAGTGACAGGGCTGTCAATCTCTTCCACCATGCGGGCTGGCACACTTGATTGCCACCGCAGTTCAAAGCTACACAGCCGGTTACGGTAGATCAGGTGTTTTCACCCTCTGGCTTCTTTCTAGATCTTCGCTTTGTCTTTGGTTTTCTGCAGTTTGGCTAGAGTATACCTAGCTGTAGATTTGGGGGGTACAGTACTTATCCTGCTTCATGTGTTGTTAGATTCCAGTATATGTTGTTTTTGGTATTTGTCATTCATGTTTTAGTAAATGCGTGGCCATTATTACTTCAGATATTTCTTCTACTGCATTCTCTTCTCTTTCTAGTTTTCCAGTCACACAGATCGGACGTTTGACATTATCCTGCAGTTTGTGGATGCTCTGTTCTGTTTGACTTTTAACTTTTTTCCCTCTTTGTATATTAGTTTGGGATGTTTCTGTTGACATAGCCTCAAGCTCATTGATTTTCCCCTTGGCAGTCCACTGATGGACTCACCAAAGGCATTCTTCCTACTTTCTTTTACTTTTTTGTTTTATTTTTTCTTTGAATATATATATACATATATATAGATTTTTTGTTTTTTGGCATTCTTCCTTTCTGTTACAGTGTTTTGTTTGTTTTTTCTTTTTTGTATTTTTTTTTAATTTTTTAATTTTAATTTTATTTTATTTTATTTATTCATTTTAGAGAGGACAGGGAGAGAGAGGAGAGAGAGAAGGGGGGAGGAGCTGGAAGCATCAACTCCCATATGTGCCTTGACCAGGCAAGCCCAAGGTTTTGAACCAGCAACCTCAGCATTTCCAGGTCGACGTTTTATCCACTGTGCCACCACAGGTCAGGCCTTTTTTTGTATTTTTTTGAAGCTGGAAATGGGGAGGCAGTCAGACAGACTCCCGCATGCGCCCAACCGGGATCCACCCGGCATGCCCACCAGGGAGCGATGCTCTGCCCATCTGGGGCATCGCTCTGTTGCAACCAGAGCCATTCTAGCACCTGAGGCAGAGGCCATGGAGCCACCCCCAGTGCCAGGGCCAACTTTGATCCAATGGAGCCTTGGCCGCGGGAGGGGAAGAGAGAGACAGAGAGGAAGGAGAAGGGGAGGGGTGGAGAAGCAGATGGGCGCTTCTCCTGTGTGCCCTGGCCAGGAATTGAACCCAGGACTTCTGCACGCCAGGCCGACGCTCTACCACTGAGCCAACTGGCTAGGGCTGTTACAGTGTTTTTGATTTCTACCATTCTACCATTTCTTTAAAAACGTTTTTCTTAAAGTTTCCATCTCTCTGCTGACATTACCCATCTGTTCTTGCAAGTTGTCAACTTTTTTCCATTAGAGCCCTTGACATAGTCATAGTTATTTTAAACTCCTTGTCTGATGATTTCAAGTTCTCTGTCTTCCCTGAGTCTGGTTCTGAAGCTTTTTCTCTTCTGACAGCGTCTTTTCTTGCTATTTAGCACGCTGTGCAACTTTTTCTTGAAAGCCAGCCGTGCTGTTGTGGGTCACAGGCACTGAGAGAGGCGGGCCGTTGATGAGAGGATTTCTGTGCATCTGGCTAAGGGTTGCAGCGCTTAATTTCTGCTGTAGCTGGAGGAGCTGGGACTGCAAATTTCTCCCGTGTCCTCATTTTGCCTGCTGCCTTTGCAATTCCCTAAGAACTCCTCCTTAGATAGCTCTTAAAACTGTAGCTCTTGTAATTGTGGCCCTGTTATTATACTGGAGGCCTGCTGAGATAGTAGTAAGGAGTTGGGAGGGGAAATGTTCTATAATCATAGGTCCCTGGACTGTGACACTCACTGGTGTCTCTTAGTCATTCCCCCATCATCCCCCGCCTCCCCCCCCCCCCCCCAGTAAGTATGCCAGGCAGGTTAGAGGAGCCTGGAGTTGGAGAAATGCCTTCCTCCAGGGTAGATAGTTTCTGGAAAAGTCATTTTCCCTGGAGAGGGGGCTTCAGCTATGGAGAATGCTGAAGGTGTATTTCTTTTTTTTTCTTTTTTTCTTTTTTTTTGTATTTTTCTGAAGCTAGAAACCGGGAGAGACAGTCAGACAGACTCCCGCATGCGCCGGACCGGGATCCACCCGGCACGCCCACCAGGGGGCTACGCTCTGCCCACCAGGGGGCGATGCTCTGCCCCTCCGGGGCGTCGCTCTGCCCGACCAGAGCCACTCTAGCGCCTGGGGCAGAGGCCAAGGAGCCATCCCCAGCGCCCGGGCCATCTTTGCTCCAATGGAGCCTCGGCTGCGGGAGGGGAAGAGAGAGACAGAGAGGAAGGAGAGGGGGAGGGGTGGAGAAGCAAATGGGCGCCTCTCCTGTGTGCCCTGGCCGGGAATCGAACCCGGGACTTCCACACGCCAGGCTGACACTCTACCACTGAGCCAACCAGCCAGGGCCTGCAGGTGTATTTCAAAATGACCACTAGTCCCTCCCCCTGCAAGTGCGTGAGGGGGTTTGTAGGGAGGAGGTAAAATCAGAACACTTTGCCCCCCTCCTTTAGATTGTGCCCCCCCCGAGTTTCTCAGTTGTATACTAGGACACGCTTGGCCCCAGCAATTGGTCAGCATTTCAGTTTAAGCCCTCTGTCCAGTTTATGACTCTGGTGACTCTTCCTGGTGACCAGACCGTGGCTGAGACCAGATCTGCTTGTCTTCAGTTTTTGGGGTGGCGTTGGACCCTCAGAACTCAGTTTTCTAAAAGGTCTAAGCAAAGTAACTGATTTTTAGTTTCTTTAGCTTATTTTCTCATTGGCAGAACAGGAGCGATGACTTCCAAGTTCCTTGCGTGTCCGAGCAGAAAGGGAGATGCGTGGGCTCCCGAGCACCAGCTCTGCGGTGTGGGCTGGCAAGCTCCTGACTCTCGGCTATCTCACGGGACCCCAACCCAGAGGGGGCATGCAGGGCGGAAGCCCGGCCAGCGGCTGCAGGGTGGTGAGCCAGACGCATACCCAGGTGGTGCCCAGCCGTCAGAGGGAGCAGGCCCAGCAGTCCTGCGCTGTAGGGGAATCTGCTGGCTCAAGAGGGAAAGAAAAAAAAAGAGGGAACTTGCCCAGATAGCTCAGTTGATTAGAGTGTTGTCCCCATACACAAAGGTTTGGGTTCGATCCCCGGTCAGAGCACATACAGGAACAGATTGATGTTTTTCTTTTTCTTTCAAATCAATAACTAAATTAAAGAAGAAGAATGAAGGAGGGGAGAAAGGGAAGAGGCCTGGGGTGGGGACCAGGGTGGACTCTGGGGACTGCCCCGTCTCTGCCCCAGGCCTAGGTCTCACTTCTACTTGTGAGTCCCAGGGCAACCCGGCCTGCCCTTTGCACCCTGCTCCTTCATGTCGAAGCGCTATCAAGTGATTCCATGAGAAATGCCCAGTCACTGGCTCCATCGCGTCCCTGGCTCTGTCAGAGGTAGTGTTACCAAACTCAAGGGGCTCTCCCCTCGGAGAGTTCTACTCAGTAACCAGACAGGGTGGTTGCAGGGTAGTTTTATTTACTTGCAGCTAGTAAAGGAGGCAGGGCATTCATATCCAAAGCACTCTTTCTCTGGGAGGGAAGCTTAGCCATATGCTTATATACACTATTTGGTCAATTATAAGCTGGAAGCATTAACTCGTAGTTGCATCACTCTAGCTGTTCATTGATTGATTCTCAGACGTGCCTGGGTAGGGGGGTAACTCAAGTGGAGCTAGTGATCAACGCCCTGCTAAACCCAGTGACCATATGCTCGAACCAGCGACCTTTGGGCTCAAGCCAGCAACAATGGGATCATGTCAGTGATCCCATGCTCAAGCAGGAGACCTAAGCTCAAGCCAGTGACCTCAGGGTTTTGTATTTTTTCTGAAGTTGGAAACGGGGAGGCAGTCAGACAGACTCCTGCATGCGCCGGACCAGGATCCACCCGGCATGCCCACCAGGGGGTGATGCTCCACCCATCTGGGGCGTTGCTCTGTTGCAACCAGAGCCATTCTAGCGCCTAAGGCAGAGGCCACAGAGCCATCCTCAGTGCCGGAGCCCATTTTGCTCCACTGGAGCCTTGGCTGCAGGAGGGGAAGAGAGAGACAGACAGGAAGGAGAGGGGGAGGGGTGGAGAAGCAGATGGGCGCTTCTCCTGTGTGCCCTGGCCGGGAATCGAACCCGGGACTCCTGCACGCCAGGCCGATGCTCTACCACTGAGCCAACCAGGGCGACCTCAGGGTTTTGAACTAGGGACCTCAGTGTCCCAGGTGGACATTCCATCCACTGTGCCACCACACATCAGGAAATTATCTATTGATTTCTTCTTTGTGGTTGGCTATACTTATCCCTTTCAATTCCGGTCAAGGTCATTTTGTTTACAGGTGCATCTGAAATACACTGCAACATTTTAACATTTAGTAGTAATGACATTTGGAACTGCCCAGACCTTGACACCCTTGTGTTAAGAAAGACTGAGAACCAGGACCTGGGGCCTCTTCCAGGAGTAAATAGCGCTGGAGGGAGGAAGCTGTGTCTCCCACAGAATAGAAGACACAGTCGCACCCCAGGAGGCCAGGCCACTGTCATCTACTTGGAAAGGCTCTGCGTCCAGGAGGAAGGGGCTGCCCGGAATGGCGAGAACAGAGGCTGTGCAGTGCTCCAAGTTCTGCAGGGCAGTCTCCTTTCTTTCCGTCCCAGTGTGCTGGACCAGGGGTGACCTCCTTGCTGGGGAAGTCGCCAAACCCGTGGCTCTGCGGGGTGGACGCGCCCCCGCCCCTTTCCTGCCGTGGGGAGCGCCCCGGGAGGATGCAGGCTAGGCGGGAGGCGGGCGCCCAGGGCGGCTCCCTGGGGGCCGGGCCGGGGCGGAGTGGGGCGGCGGCAGCGGCATGGCGGGACGGCGAGCTCGGGCCGGGATCGGCGCGGGGGCCGGAGCACTGCTGGTGCTGCTGGTTTTGCGGGCGTTCGGGGCGGCGGCGCACCCGCAGTGCCTGGACTTCAGGCCGCCCTTCCGGCCGCCGCAACCGCTGCGCTTCTGCTCGCAGTACTCGGCCTTTGGCTGCTGCACGCCTGAGCAGGACGCGGCGCTGGCCGGCCGCTTCGGGGCCCTGGCGGCGCGCGTGGACGCCGGCTTGTGGGCTGTGTGCGCTGGATATGCGCTCGACCTGCTGTGTCAGGTGAGCGGGCGCGCGACAGTAGAGGGTGGAGAGGTGACAGTGGCAACTCCACTGGACAAGGACCACGCGTGGGCAGCGAACTTTGGGGCCCAAGGCCCCCAGCCGGGTGGGGAGATGGGCATCTTGGGATGACCAGGGCTTTTGCCTTTCAGTGACTTGGTGACTTGGGCCTTCTCAGGGCCTCAGTTTCCCTTCCTGAAGTGGGAGTGACTGCCAGGTGATATTATCACTTCCTCCATGTTTGGGGGCTTCTCTGCCCCAGGACCTCCTGGAGTCAGCCCCCAGGGCACCTCCTGGAGTCAGCCCCCCAGGGCCCTGCTCTGGGAGCCCCACCCTTCTCAGGCTACCAGGGGAGGAAACCATCGTCCCAGAAGCTTGCAGAGGGCATGGTCAATGGACTGGACTTGTGTTTGTCCAGGGCTGTTGGGGACTGCTTCCACTGAAGGTCCCATTTTGCGGAAGCAGTCTGAGAGGCCCTCTGAACCCTCAGACCCCAGGAGAGCCCCAGGCCTGGGATGCCTCCGGCGCTTCCAGCCCCACGGAGTTCGTGCGGTGGCCCTTCTCCGGAATGGCGTCCACACCGGGAAGAGGCTGCCTCATCCTTTCAGACCACCTGAGTGACATCTTTTTGGTGAAACCTCTCTGCCATCCTCTCCCCTCTGAAGGCGGAGCCCGGGGTTCTGCTCACACCAGGTTCTGCCCACACCTGGTTCTGCCTTCACTGTTCATTGTTGTGGACCGTTAATGGCAAAAAGCCATTGTAGATTCGAGGCTTAGCAAAAGGCTAAGTTCTCCCCCCTCCATCTCCATATTTGGCTTTGATGCTGAGTATTTGCACCCACTCCACTTGCTTCCTTGGGTTGCTGGAAGCAATATACATGCTCTTCCTCTGACTCTTTGTTTGTTTCAGTTGTTGGTGGATTTCACTAATGTATCCTGTTTTTACCTTGGGAGAGTTCCTGTCTTAGCCTTTGATGTGCAACTTTGTATCAAGGTCCTTGATTTGCATATGGCTATATAATAAAGCGAACTGGGGCTATGAGGCACTCAGATACTTTGAAGAGTCCTCCCTGTACCATTTTTTTTTTTTTTTTTTTTTTGCATTTTTCTGAAGCTGGAAACGGGGAGGCAGTCAGACAGACTCCCGCATGCGCCCGACCGGGATCCACCCGGCACGCCCACCAGGGGGCGATGCTCTGCCCATCCTGGGCGTCGCTCTGTCACAACCAGAGCCACTCTAGCGCCTGGGGCAGAGGCCAAGGAGCCATCCCCAGGACCCGGGGAGCCTCAGCTGCGGGAGGGGAAGAGAGAGACAGAGAGGAAGGGGGGGGTGGAGAAGCAGATGGGCACCTCTCCTGTGTGCCCTGGCCGGGAATCGAACCCGGGACTTCCACACGCCAGGCCGACGCTCTACCACTGAGCCAACCGGCTAGGGCCTGTACCATCGTTTTTGTTTTGACAAAGTGTGTTTTCTTAATTCCGCACCGTTATTTGGAGCCGCGCTGGTCTGCGGCAGTTCATCCTCTTGCCTGAGTCTGATTCCCGGTGCCTGACGCCAGCAGTGGGTATGGCTGGGTCATAGGGTCAGGGCTCTTAGGCCTTAAGGCTGGTCTTGGCCCAGCAGCTGGACAGGTCCCACAGGGGCTGGTGCTATGGGGAGGACCTGGAGGGCCGGCTCCTAGTCAGACATACTGGGACTCCTGAGATTCGATCCTGACTCTGCCATGTTTCGGTTGCATGACTCTGCACTTCAAAGCTTCTTACACCCAGGATGAGGCTCCTTGCACCATCTTTTATTTTATTTGTTTATTTATTTATTTTTATTAATTTTTAGAGAGGAGAGAGAATGAGAGAGAGAGAGAGAAGGGGGAGGGAGGAGCAGGAAGCATCAACTCCCATATGTGCCTTGACCAGGCAAGCCCAGGGTTTTGAACCGGCGACCTCAGCATTCCAGGTCGACGCTTTATCCACTGAGCCACCACAGGTCAGGCCCCATCTTTTATTTTTTAAAAGATTTTATTTATTGATTTTAGGGACAGGAGAGGGAAAGAAAGAGAAGCAAGGGGATGGGGGGAGACAGGAAGCATCAATTCGTAGTGGCTGCTTCTCGTCTGTGCCTTGACCAGGCAAGCCTGGGTCTTATTCCAGGTTGACACTTGCGCTGTGCCACCACAGGCCAGGTGCTCCTCGCATCATCTTTAAAATGCAGGCAATCTTACCTGCCCCCAGGGTGGCCACACAGACTAAATGACACATATGAGGGGCTCAGTTCCCATTGGGTTTCTCTAGTGACTGCCTCCTTGGCCCCCTGCTGGCTGCCCAGCCCAGGGTGGGGACTGAGCTAGGCTCAGAGGCCATCTGGGTAGGAAATAAGAGGGGCTGGGAACAAACAGGGGGACCCGGGGGAGCCTAAGAATGCGAAGGAGTGTGCTTGCCTTTGGTGGACTCTGTTGCCTCCCCGCTGTGGATCTCGGGGGAGCCAGGATGGTCTGGTCAAGGGTTGCCTCAGTCACCCAGCCTGGGGGCCCCCCAGGACCAGGTCCTGTGCTCCTCCCACCCCCGGTCACATAGCAGGGCATGTGTATTTACTGTACAGCTGTTGATTGGGCACTTACGATGTGGCAAGCTCAGCAGGGCAAATATGGTGGGTATGTCCATCCGTCTGTCCGGGGAAGAGGAAGAAAAGGGTCAGTCTTGCCGCCTTCCCTGGCAGGAGGCTCCCATCTGTCCTTGGGAACCTTCCCAGCATGGGCTGGCCTTGAGCGAGCAGCGGTGGAGCGGTTGCTAGCTCCTCGCCCCAGGCATTTCTGGGAGTGACCTCATGTCTGGAGTGAGGTGGGAGCGGGCCGCCGCAGCTGGCTCATGGCTTCCCTGGCGGGGCCGGCGGGAAGGTGGGAGAGCGCCGGTCAGAGGACTGGGCTCTGTGAGCTGAGGCTGTGTCCAGACCCAGTGCCTCCTGATGCCACCCCTGCGGCACATGGCCCGGTGCCTCGTTTACGAGACCTAGTCAGTGGCGGCAGGCGTTCACCTCTCCCTGGGGAGATGGACTCCAGACAAGAGAGAGACGCTGAGAACACGCCCGCACCCACGGTCCTCTCCGGAACCTGCCCCATCTGGCACTCACACTCCTCCCGACGCCCAGGCTGGCTCCTTAGCCAGAGGGCAGCCGTCCCTCCTGGCCCTTTCAGAGCCTGTCCTGGGGCTTTCTTGGAACGGCCACACTTTTCCTGGAAAAGTGAGGGAAGGTTCCCAAAGAAGGGAACATTGAGCTGCATCTTTATTTATTTTTTAAATTGATTTGAGAGAGAGAAAAAGTGAGAAACATCAAGTTGTTGCTCCAGTCACCTGTGCATCCATTGCTTAACTCTTGTATGTGCTCTGGCTGGGGAGCGAACCTGCAACCCTGGCTGAGGAGCGAACCTGCAACCCTGGCTGGGGAGCGAACCTGCAACCCTGGCTGGGGAGCGAACCTGCAACCCTGGCTGGGGAGCGAACCTGCAACCCTGGCAGAGGGGAACAACGCTCTAACCAGTGGGGCCGCTGGCCAGGGCCTGAGTTACCTTGATAGCCTGTATTGTTTGAACGTTTACTGAACAAACACATGCGTTGTCTCCATTTGTTCCTCCCAGCAACTCTGTGAGGTTAGAATTCTTTCCTCTTTTACTGATGAGGACACGTGCACAGAGAGGTTAAGGAGCTCGCCCAAGGTCACACGGGGAGTGGTAGACTCAGTCTCCAGTGTGCGCTGACTTCAAAGCCTTTCTCTTAGTCCAGGGGTCCCCAAACTACGGCCCGCGGGCCACATGTGGCCCCCTGAGGCCATTTATCCGGCCCTCTCAGCACTTCCGGAAGGGGCACCTCTTTCATTGGTGGTCAGTGAGAGGAGCATAGCTCCCATTGAAATACTGGTCAGTTTGTTGATTTAAATGTACTTGTTATTTATTTTAAATATTGTATTTGTTCCCGCTTTGGTTTTTTACTTTAAAATAAGATATGTGCAGTGTGCATAGGGATTTGTTCATAGTTTTTTTTTTGTATTTTTCTGAAGCTGGAAACGGGGAGAAACAGTCAGACAGACTCCCGCATGCGCCCGACCGGGATCCACCGGGCACGCCCACCAGGGCCGGCGCTCTGCCCACCAGGGGGCGATGCTCTCCCCTCCGGGGCGTCGCTCTGCTGCGACCAGAGCCACTCTAGCGCCTGGGGCAGCGGCCAAGGAGCCATCCCCAGGGCCCAGGCCATCTTTGCTCCAATGGAGCCTTGGCTGCGGGAGGGGAAGAGAGAGACAGAGAGGAAGGAGGGGGGGTGGAGAAGCAAATGGGGGCTTCTCCTATGTGCCCTGGCCGGGAATCGAACCCGGGTCCCCCGCATGCCAGGCCGACGCTCTACCGCTGAGCCAACCGGCCAGGGCCCATAGTTTTTTTTTATAGTCCGGCCCTCCCAACGGTCTGAGGGACAGTGAACTGGTCCCCTGTGTAAAAAGTTTGGGGACCCCGGTCTTAGTCACTTTGCCACATTACCTGCCTTCTTGAAGCCCTACTGAGTACTGAGCCCTGGGGTCCCTGTCCCAGAGGGTCCCACCATCCGTGGGATGGACTGACATGGCCAGAGATGACTAAATGCTAGCTAAGCAGACCAGCTGAGCCATTTCTGGCAGTGGGGTGACAGTAGAGGGGGAGACCTCACCCTGCAAGCTACGGAATTCCTGTTTGGCGAACGCCGTGTCTGTGGGAATACCCGCCAGGGCCAGGGGCGAGTCAGAGCCCTGGGAGGACGGAGGAGTAAGAGGAGGCGTTTGAGCTGGGCCTTAGTCATGTGTTCCAGAGGCACACGTGGGCAAGGAGGGCACACCATGCCGGGGAACTTCGTGCACAAAGTCTCTGTCTTCTTAAAAAGTGGGTGGTGGACGTACAAAGCCTTTAGGTCTCAGGTGTCTTGGGTGTCAGCAACTGCACCGTGGCACCGTGGGGCAGTGAGGCAGGCAGGCGGCTTGCCTGTGTGCAGAATGGCTAGGCAGCTGAGCAGTGTGACACTGGTCCATTTTCCACGGGTTTCCTGCAGCCTTCCCCCACGGGCCACTGTGGGGCTAGCTGCCGACTGTCCTTGTCAGCAGCAGTCACGACACCCTCTTGTCATTTTCTGCTTCTGGGCTCTGCAGGACTGGGAGCCAGGTTTGCACAGCACATGAGAGAACACAGGCCGTGGGTGAGGCCTGCGGGACCCCGTGTCTTGATGCATGGGTGTTAAACTTCCAGCCTGGCTCCCTGGAGACCCTCCCAGCTCCCTCTCTAGTCCTGGGCTGGGGGTTGATGAGAAGTGGGCGCTCAGATTGGTTTCTAGGAGTCTGTTCTGCTCCCCACTGTGTCTCTGAGCCAGGGATGGTTTCTGGCACACGCCGGTGCCCACTACACATGTGTTGCATGAGACGTTGCTGGCTAAGAGGGGACGAGCCTGAGTTTGGATGTCATGAGGCCCCAGCTTGGCCACTTCTTGATGGGTGACCTTCTTTAAGCATCAGTTCCTCAACTGTACAGACGGAGTCACAATGACAATACCTCGTGAAGATGAAGTGTGTGCACACAGACCCTCTCTGGTCCTCTGACAGCTGCTGGCTGGACTCGGGAGGCTGTGGGGACCGTGTGGGGGGAGGTGACACTGCACAGAGGCCAGGCCTGCTATTTGTCCCGCTCGTCAGCAGAGTGGAGCATGTGAAATGTGCTATTCCCGTGTGTACCTGGGATAGTGACCAGACCTCTAAGTACACGTCACCAAGTGGCCCTCGGCTCCACAGTAGCTATGCAGAGGCCAGGAAGACGGGCCGTGGTGTGACCAAAAGCCACTATCGTGTAATGGGAGGGAGTGGCCTCTGGCCTGGAGCCCGAGAACACAGCCAGGAGGGCAGCCTGCCACCCGCTGTCCCTGGAGGCCTCTGGCTGGAACCCGGCCTGGGCCAGCCGGCGAGGGGAGATGTGTGCTGTCAGCACCTCCCCTGCTGCGGGAGGAGCGGCTCCGGAGGCCTCCGGGACCAGAGCTGAGTCAGAGCAGGCCAGGGCTCAGTGAGCTCATGGTCGGGGAGGGCATGTGTCAGACACAGGCGTGAGTAATTACATCTGCCCTCGTCCGGGGCTCCCATCAAGGGCAGTCCTTACAGAGGCTGGGAGCTGGGGACTCTGCTCTGGGAAGGTGGGCTACAGGGAAGGTGTTGAGGTGGGGGGGCACTTACTGGGCCTTGGAGGTGGGCAGTTAGCCAGCCATTGGAGCTGAGATACGCTCCACTTCTCCACCTGCCCACCCCAGCCTGTCCACGCCAGCATGTGACCTTGGTCAGTGGTTTCCTTCTCTGAGGTCCCGCTTCCCCCTCTGTGCCTGCAGCTGCCCCGAGGAAGAAACAGAGTCACCGGAGTCCCCAGCCTGGTCCCTGACCCACAGCTTGCCTGGATATCCAGGAGCTGTTACTGTTATTATTGTTGCGCCAGTGGCCGTGGTTATTTTCTGAGGCTAAGTACAATCTGCCTGAGAAGGAAGGGTATGCCTACAAAGGGAACAGCGCACGCGGAGGCTCAGAGGTGAAAGTGTGAGGAGACGGAAGGCGGGGAAGCTGTGGGCAGAGAGGACCAGAGGTCAGTGAGTGTCTGGTACTCTCAGGCTGGGGGGAGGGCAGTCAGCACTGCAGGCTTGAAGCTGGGAGAGGCCTCATCAGATTGATTGGCTCCGCCTGGGTTCTCCAAAGCAGAACCCGGGGCAAAGCTGGTGAGTGGACCCCAGAAGGAGGGACAGGGGGCAGAAGGAGAGCCCAGTCCAAGGTGCTGCTAACTGTGACTAGTGCTTCAGCTGGTGGGACCACCCTTCCAAACTGGGCATCAGGACTGTTGGTGGGCCAGGAGGAAAATAGAACAATTCAGCCATCGGCTCCCTTCTCCCAGGGACCAAAGGTTTGCCCCTGAGGCACTAAGTGCCCCCTCCACACTCTAAATCATGTCCACGTGGGCACTGAATGCAGTCTCTTCAACGGGAAAGCCTTTGGGTGGGAGGTGAGGGGTGAACCTGGGCTACTGCTGGGTTGTGCCCCATGAAGTCAGAGCCCAGCAGAGCTGGAAAAGGGGCCAGTGAGGCCGAGAGGGTCTGACTCCTTCACCTCGGGAGAGCTGCTAGGGGAGCCCCGGGGAGACCCCCTGAGGAGGGGCCCTGGGGCTGCGGGCTAAACAAAGGAGCTCACTACGCAGGTAAAGGGCAGGAAGTAGAAAGAGGAGCCTCCGACCCTCCTGGCACGCAGTAGGTCCTCAAGAGTAGCTGCTGATGCTGTTGTTATTGGTACCAGTACTAGATGCGGTTATTTGCTCTAACAGAGGCAGGAAGGCAAGAGAGAAGGGCCGAAGGTGAGGAGATGGGAGGCCTGCAGTAGTTGACACTCACCCTGGTTACGGATGGAGGTGTCCCCATTTGACAGATCAGCAGCCTGGGGTTCTGGGAGGTGGGGTGAGCTGTCCAAGGTCACACAGCCGGGAAGTGCCACCACAAAGCACCCCTGTGCCATCCCTGTCTCTGCAGGAATGCTCGCCCTACGCGGCCCACCTCTATGACGCCGAGGACCCGTCCACGCCCCTGCGGACGGTGCCCGGGCTCTGCGAGGACTACTGCCTGGACCTGTGGCAGCCGTGCCGGGGCCTGTTCCGCCACCTGTCCTCCGACCGCGAGCTCTGGGCGCTGGAGGGCAACCGGGCCAAGTTCTGCCGCTACCTGTCCCTGGACGACACGGACTACTGCTTCCCGCACCTGCTGGTCAACGAGAACCTCAACTCGAACCTGGGCCGCGTGGTGGCCGACGCCAAGGGCTGCCTGCAGCTGTGCCTGCAGGAGGTGGCCAACGGGCTGCGCAACCCCGTGGCCATGGTCCACGCCCAGGACGGCACGCACCGCTTCTTCGTGGCCGAGCAGGTGGGGCTGGTGTGGGCCTACCTGCCCGACCGCTCGCGGGTGGAGCGGCCCTTCCTGAACGTCAGCCGGGCCGTGCTCACTTCGCCCTGGGAGGGCGACGAGCGCGGCTTCCTGGGACTGGCCTTCCACCCGCGCTTCCGGCACAACGGCCGGCTCTACGTCTATTACTCCGTGGGGGTCGACTTCCGCGAGTGGATCCGCATCAGCGAGTTCAGGGTCGCGGAGGACGACGTGAACACCGTGGACCACGGCTCTGAGAGGTGGCCTTCCCCGGGGAGCAGGCGGGGCGGGGGCGGGGCGGCCATTCTGCCGGCAGGTAGCATCCAGCCAGTTCCTGCTGTGTGCCACATGGGTGGTTACCTGTTTTGACTGTCACCCCCGGGGAGGGGGCTGAATCCCATGGTCTGGAGACAGGGGAGGGACGGTGGGCAGACAGACATCAGAGGATCGTGCACCAAGTCTCGGATCAGGCACTTCAGAGGGTCCCTTGAGGTTAGTGTCACGTTCCCATTTGCACAGACGAGGACACGGAGGCTTGGAGAGGCGACGTGACCTGCTAGGTCACACAGCCAGAAAGCAGCAGGGCTGGGACCCTGGCCTGTCTTGCAAGCCTATCCCACTGCCCCCTAAGCCCCACCCCGTCACCATGGCCTCAGGTGATGGGGCCCTGCCTTCCACGTCTCCTCACCCGGACCCTCCATCCCGGCCTGCCCCAGCAGGGTCCCCCCGTTCCTGGGCTCCGGCCTCTGCTCCCCTCACAGCCTGCGCCTGCCTGGTTCTAAAGCGGGCTTGGCCCGGACTGGCGTGGAGGGCATACGCATCAGTCTGCGTCCGGTAGGAAAGTCAGTCGCCCCGTACCAGGTAATTCAGGGCACAGAACTTGACGTGGGAATTCGTTCCTAAGGTGTCGGGAATGATGACAGAGCCACCTGGGGAAGAAGGGCGGCAACTTTTGAGTGTAACGGGTGGGGGAAGCTGCCTCCACCTCTCGGGCTAGAGAAAGAGAGGAGGTGGGGGTACGCATCAGAAGCTGGAACTATGCTGGGCCCAGGCAGGGCAGCAGGACGATGGGGAGGAGGTACCATTATTGCCAAGATGCTGCAGAGGGAGATGGGGAGAAATACCCTGGCTGCTCCTCCCTTCCTCCCGCCCTCCCATCTCCTGCCAGTGCCTTCATTGGCTGAGCCTAGCTGGAAGCCACCTAGCAAAGAGGCATGGGACATGTAGTTTACAGAAACTGGCCCTCTGAAGGAGAGACTTCGGAGGGGAGGCTGGGGCTAGACCTGAGGGCAGATAGGCTGGTTTATCATGTATTTGATAAAAACTGTAAAATATTTTTTTTTCTTAAAAGACTTTATTTATTCCATTTTTTTTTTTTTTTTTTTTTTTAGAGAGGAGAGAGATAGAAAGAGAGAGAGAGAGAGAGAGAGAGAGAGGAGGAGCAGGAAGCATCAACTCCCATATGTGCCTTGACCAGGCAAGCCCAGGATTTCGAACCAGCAACCTCAACATTCCAGGTTGATGCTTTATCCCATTGCGCCACCACAGGTCAGGCAAAACTGTAAAATCTTGACATTAAAGTATAAGAAGGAGGAGTTGAGGATGTGGGTTCATGGAGATCTTGTCATGTGGCAGTAATTTTGAAATGAGCTTCCTGGCAGCCCCAATAAAAAGAGGAAACAGTTCTTGTGACCTTTTAGGAGATTGCACCACCAGTTCTCCAGGAGAGCTGAGTTTACCCCATGGACCTCACAGAGGGGAGAGAGAGACAGAGAGGGATAGAATGGATGTGTCTCTGACAGTGACATTTAAGAGTTGATGCCTGCCTGACCAGGCGATGGCGCAGTGGATAGAGCGTTGGACTGGGATGCGGAGAACCCAGGTTCGAGACCCTGAGGTCGCCAGTTTGAGCATGGGCTCATCTGGTTTGAGCAAAGCTCCCCAGCTTGGACCCAAGGTTGCTGGCTTGAGGAAGGGGTTACTTGGTCTGCTGTAGCCCCACAGTCAAGGCACATATGAGAAAGCAATCAATGAACAACTAAGGCATCGCAATGAAAAACTAATGATTGATGCTTCTCTCTCCGTTCCTGTCTGTCCCTGTCTATCCCTCTCTCTCTCTCTCTGTCTCTGTAAAAAAAAAAAAAAAAAGTTGACTCCTGATGAAGGCTGAAGGTGTTAACACAAAATATATCCATGAACATCTTTCAGAGTGAGGGTTCCACGAGGGTTCTCTGGGGACCTCACAAGTACAAGCCCAGGCATGGCTGGCTCAGGGCAGGGCCAGGATGCGGGGCATGCTTGCCTGAGTCACAGTCCAGCTCTGACCCCAGGGCCGGCATACCGATGGGAGGTGGGTGACTGAGAGTCTGCACTGTCCTGTCCACGGGGACCTGGCGTTTGGGGCTATGTGTGCTCATCAGCTCATCTGTGTTGGCCTCACTTGGAAAGACTTCCAGTCTTGGCTCTGAAGGCCCAACATTGTGGGTTGATGTTCTTGACCTTTCCATATCTCGGTTTGTCTCAATGAAGAAGGGATGTGCAAGTCAGTGACCAATCCTGGAGAATCGAAATCAGCCTTAGGTTCTTCAATGAGAGGGAATTTAAGGCAGGGAGTCGGCTGCCAAGGTGTCGGGAGGGCTGGAGAAGGAGAAGAGGAAGGGGGTCAAGCGACCTAGAGCTTAGTAACTCCAAGAGGCCGCTGCCACTGGTGGGCTGGGGCTTAGTGACTCCAAGAGGCTGTTGCCACTGGTGGGCTGGGGCTTAGTGACTCCAAGAGGCTGTTGCCACTGGTGGGCTGGGGCTTAGTCACTCCAAGAGGCTGTTGCCACTGTGGGCTGGGGCTTAGTAACTCCCAAGAGGCCGCTGCCACTGGTGGGCTGGGGCTTAGTGACTCCAAGAGGCCGTTGCCACTGGTGGGCTGGGGCTTAGTGACTCCAAGAGGCTGTTGCCACTGGTGGACTGGGGCTTAGTGACTCCAAGAGGCTGTTGCCACTGGTGGGCTGGGGCTTAGTGACTCCAAGAGGCTGTTGCCACTGGTGGACTGGGGCTTAGTGACTCCAAGAGGCTGTTGCCACTGGTGGGCTGGGGCTTAGTGACTCCAAGAGGCTGTTGCCACTGGTGGGCCGGGGCTTAGTGACTCCAAGAGGCTGTTGCCACTGTGGGCTGGGGCTTAGTCACTCCAAGAGGCTGTTGCCACTATGGGCTGGGGCTTAGTGACTCCAAGAGGCTGTTGCCACTGGTGGGCTGGGGCTTAGTGACTCCAAGAGGCTGTTGCCACTGTGGGCTGGGGCTTAGTGACTCCGAGAGGCTGTTGCCACTGGTGGGCTAGGGCGTAGTAACTCCAAGAGGCCGCTGCCACTGTGGGCTGGAGGCACCGAAGGGGAGAGGCCTGTGCTGCTCAGTGCGCTCGCTGCTCCTGGCACCAAGATGTCTGGGCCGAAACCCAGAGTCTACAGTCAGCAGCCACCGTGGCCATCCTGCTACCACCGCTCCTGGAGGCAGTGCCAGGAGCCAGGGAAACGGGCTCTCCTTTCCTCTTGCCTTCCGCTCTCCACTGGCTAACCTAACCGGAAGCCAGCTGGCCGGCCGGCAGTGGAGTGGAGGGCTCCCCCTCGGCAGGAAAGGAGGTTCTTTTTTTTTTTTTCATTTTTCTGAAGCTAGAAACAGGGAGAGACAGTCAGACAGACTCCCGCATGCGCCCGACCAGGATCCACCCGGCACGCCCACCAGGGGCGATGCTCTGCCCACCAGGGGGCGATGCTCTGCCCATCCTGGGCGTCGCCATGTTGCGACCAGAGCCACTCTAGCGCCTGAGGCAGAGGCCACAGAGCCATCCCCAGCGCCCGGGCCATTTTTGCTCCAATGGAGCCTTGGCTGCAGGAGGGGAAGAGAGAGACAGAGAGGAAAGCGCGGCGGAGGGGTGGAGAAGCAAATGGGTGCTTCTCCTATGTGCCCTGGCCGGGAATCGAACCCGGGTCCTCCGCACGCTAGGCCGACGCTCTACCTCTGAGCCAACCGGCCAGGGCAGGAAAGGAGGTTCTTGATGGGTGGGTGTGGAGGTGAGCACAGCCCGCGCCATCTAGCCCACTCCTTTTGAAGTCACAGTAGGTAAAAATGACAGAGTTTCTAGAAAGTGCTCAGCTTACATGGCTGGCATGTGGGTAGCTACATCCAATGGAGAAGTCAGTTGTGCAACAACGGGGTCCTCAGTTTCGCAGGACCATAGCAGGGCAGGCGCTAACAGTGGGGAGCAGTAGAAAAAACACTAGGCCAGAACTAGCAGACCTGAGTTCTAGTCCCAGCTCTGCTGTGTGTCCTTGGGCAACTTGCTCAACCCCTCTGAGCCTCCAGTTCCTCATTAGCACAATGGAGTGAACTATCCACACCCAGCCGACCAGACCTTTGTAAAAATCACCCACCATGAAGGACCTGAAAAGTCTTTCCAACTGTGAAATGATATCCGAGAGAGAGGAGGGTTCGTGGCTGTGATCTTGTTCTGTATTTTGGCTGAGGTTATTTTTGGGGGGTGGGGGGGGTATGGCTTCTCTTCTTTTAGGATAATCCTGGAGATTGAAGAACCAGCCTCAAACCACAACGGGGGCCAGCTGCTCTTTGGGGACGACGGGTACCTCTACATCTTTACCGGAGATGGCGGGATGGCCGGAGACCCCTTTGGAAAGTTTGGAAATGCCCAAAACAAGTATGTCCTGCTTTTCGCCGGCTAGTGGGCTGGTTTACACACCCCTGGATTACACACTGTTCTGGAGGGGCACTGCCTCCTCAGCCACGCAGCGCAGGGCTGCAGAGAGGGCCATGGGCCCCAGCTCAGCCCGCAGCTGGCCGGTTAGAGACCCAGTCAGGGCATTGCCTCCTCAGCCACGCAGCGCAGGGCCACAGAGAGGGCCGTGGGCCCCAGCTCAGCCCGCAGCTGGCCGGTTAGAGACCCAGTCAGGGCATTGCCTCTCATCAGTTAGAGCCCTAGTCAGCAAACTGCGGCTCTCGAGTCACAGGCTCTCGAGTCACATGCGGCTCTTTGGCCTCTTGAGTGTTTTAGCAAAGGCCAGTTTAGGAGTGCCCTAATTAAGTTAATAACAATGTATCTACCTATATAGTGTAAGTTTAAAAAACTTGGCTCTCAAAAGAAATTTCAATCGTTGTACTGTTGATATTTGGCTCTGTTGACTAATGAGTTTGCCAACCACCGATTAGAGGAACAGAATCATCTCCACGGAAAGGCTCATTGCGAGGGGTAAAAGCAGTCATGTTCGTGGAGGGCTAAGCACAGCGCCCGCTTGCCGCAGGTACCTGAGAAGTGACATCAGAGGGCATGTGGGAAGATAGGATTTTTTCTGAAGTCAGTCCAGTCTGTTCCATCTGCTGGAACCAGACCAGACAGGGAGCGTGGGCTGGTTGGAGCAGGCTGTAGGGGCCCTGGGTGTTCTGTCCCCAGGGTCATCCATGATGGCCCAGAAACTGAAGCATAATTTTGCTCAGTCAGTCACTTCTTGGCTTGAGCAGATCGCTTGCCGTCATCCTAATCCTAGACGCGCGCGCGCGCGCGCACACACACACACACACACACACACACACACTCTTGGAGACTTGTGAGTCTAGACAAGGCTGTCCCGCAGTCTCAGGGCAGCCTCCTCCACTCTTAGCCAGAAATGACAAAACCTTTCTCATTCCAGAAAGTAAAAATAGCGCATCTGATTACGGTAATTAAAGTGTTCACAATTTGTGATGCGTGCTTTCATATGTGTCGGGGTAAGAGTCACTGCAGCTTTCTCATATTTGGGATGTGTTTAAGAGATGAAGCTGAGAAAATAGAAATTAAGGATTTGTGGATAATTGGGCAGAACTTAAAACATTATTTTGCTGCCGTGAGGTTTGCCCACTTTACACACAGAAGCCCAGTACGTGGCGTGTGGCTCTGGGGTGTGACCTGCAGCTTGGTGATGAGTAGACTGGAGCGCATCATGGGAACCCGCTGGGCTGGAGGGGATTCACTGGGGAGCCTGATGGGGAGGGAGTGTTTTATCCCCTGAAAGGGGAGACTGAGATGTCTCTCACGAGAGAAACACTGGGGAGCTGACGCTATGTGAGACTGATGGGTGCCCAGTTGCAGCAAATGTGCAAAGCACAGCAGTCCTGCCTTGAAAAGCAGCCCGGCGGGGGCCACCGGAATGCCAAGAGCAAGGGAAAACCCACGTGGTACTGACGTGGGTGCGTCAGAAACCACAGAGGAGAGTGCTGCCGATACTCAGGCACGAGGCGGATTCCCCCATCGGGTCACTTTTGTCTCTTGATGAATGAAACCCACGCGCTGTTCACCCCTGGGAGCTATGTGGAGGTTTAGGGCTGTACCCCTGCTCTCTGTGGCTCTGGGGGCACATCCTGAGGTCTCCTCACTGCAGGGTCTTCAGAAGGTGACATCGCCTGGCTCTGTGGAGTGGCCTGGCTCCCAGTCCAGAGTTGCCTGGGGGACCTGGCACGTGGCCCCCTCTCAGAACCTGGGTGGAGGTTGTAGAGTGTGGGGGGACCTGAGCTACCATGGGGTCCTGGCTGCTCTCTGACACGCTCTGTTCTGCCTGTGGTGGCCCTGGGTGTGTGTGAGCGAGAAAGCAGGAGTTCCCGTCCTGTTTGTTCCCTCTCCCCTCTCCAGCCCCCGCCTGTACTCTCCGTGCGAAGGTGCGCTTGACTTTGCAGTCATTCATTCATTCACTCACTCAGCAGCGCTCACTTGACTTTGCAGTCATTCATTCATTCACTCACTCGGCAGACGCTCACTTGACTTTGCAGTCATTCATTCATTCATTCACTCTCTCGGCAGACGCTCACTTGACTTTGCAGTCATTCATTCATTCACTCACTCGGCAGACGCTCACTGGGCACCTACTGTGTGCCAGGCAGGGGGCATTTTTCTAGGAGCATTCATTTTTACCCTGTAGCACAGCCCTTTCAGAAGGCGGCAAAGAGGGACCACCCTTGTGTTACTGTGGAGGACACAGGCCTGGGGAGGTTAGACAGTGGGGTGGTCAAGAGCGTGGGTTTCTGCGATCAGCCTGCCAGGACTGGACCCCAGCCCTACCATATACTCATGGTGTGGCAACTAGGCATTTATGTGACCTTTCTGAGCTCAGCTGCCTCATCTGTAAAATAGTGGTCACAGCAGTTCCCACCTACTGGACAGGTCTGGCTTGAGGCTGAAGCGAGGCTATAGGTAGGTAGCATGTCCAGTGCTTGGGACATAGGAACGGTGGATGTTCAATAAAGGAATGGGGTAACCCAGATGGCAGGTAGCTGAAGACAGCTGAACCCAGCCAGCAGCTCGGGCCCCCCAGCCAAGGCTCATCTTGCCCTTGGCCCAGCCGGGGGCCCCAGGAGGTGCCGGAGCGCCCTGGAGCAGGGCAGCCCCGAGCAGGCATCTCTCCCACCTGCCCGCAGGTCAGCGCTGCTGGGCAAGGCGCTGCGCATCAACGTGGACGGCAGTGAGCGCGGCCGGCCCTACCGCATCCCTGCAGACAACCCTTTCGTGGGCGACCCCGACGCACGGCCAGAGGTCTACGCCCTGGGGGTGCGCAACATGTGGCGCTGCTCCTTCGATCGTGGCGACCCGGTGTCAGGCACGGGCCGTGGGCGCCTCTTCTGCGGGGACGTGGGCCAGAACAAGTTCGAGGAGGTGGACCTGGTGGAGCGTGGCCGCAATTACGGCTGGCGCGCGCGGGAGGGCTTCGAGTGCTACGACCTCAAGCTGTGCGCCAACGCCTCCCTCGGTGACCGCCACCCCCACCCCTCTGCGCTCCATCTCCCCGGTCTGCCCCTGACCGGCCCCACCCCCACTCCCTACCTCGCGGCTGGGCGCCAGGGCCTCCCTCGGTGACCGCCGCCCCCACCCCTCTGCGCTCCATCTCCCCGGGTCTGCCCCTGGCCGGCCCCACCCCCACCCCTCTGCGCTCCATCTCCCGGGTCTGCCCCTGGCCGGCCCCACCCCCACCCCTCTGCGCTCCATCTCCCGGGTCTGCCCCTGGCCGGCCCCACCCCCACTCCCTACCTCGCGGCTGGGCGCCAGGGCCTCCCTCTCAGTGTATGTATCAGCAGACTGCGCCTAGGGACCCCATCCCAGATCCTCCACCCCAGGGGGGGTGCGCCAGTACTTCCCTCCCGGACCTCCCAGACCCCACCCAAGACCCGCCTCCCCAATATTCTTGGGAGGCTCCTCACTCTTCTCCCCACTTCTCCCCCCACACTACCAAGCCCACCCTCTCTTCCCCACTTTATAAGCTGTGAGCCCCTCCCTCCCTTGGTGACCATATGGGTCCCCATTTCTGGCCCTCCTACTGACCTCATATCCCCTTGCCCAGCAAGACTCGGGACCGTCACAGAGCCTTGTTGTGGGGGAGGGGCTGAGCCCTCCCCCCTCACCGCAGCCTCTCCCCACCGTGCAGATGACGTGTTGCCGATATTCGCCTACCCACACAAACTGGGCAAATCAGTCACGGGGGGCTACGTGTACCGGGGCTGCGAGAACCCCAACCTGAACGGCCTCTACATTTTCGGTGACTTCATGAGTGGGTAAGTGGCCTGACAGCCGCTCTAAGACACAGGGAAGGCAAAGGAGCAAGGTGGGGGGGACAGTATTAATAACTTCTTAGACAGGCTCCGGGTCCCCCTGGGGTGGGGACAGGACCTGTCACTGCACCAGCTGACCAGGGCCCCAGGGAGCCTTGATCCGGGAGAGTCCACAGAAGCCACCCCGCTGGAGAGAGGGGAGCTGGGACCCCCACCCAGGTCTGGCTCCGAGGGCCCCGGGAGGCTTGCTGCCTGACCCCCACGCTCTGGGGCAGTGTGCTTCATCTGGGGCAGAGCCTACCCCCCAGACCTGTCGTAGGTCAGACTCCTTCACCAGGGGAGCTCATGGGGCCTTGTGACCCCCTCGTTCTCCCATTGTACAGAGGAGAAAACTGAGGACTTTCAGAGAGGCCCACGGAAGACACACACCTGCACAATGCTTGAATGTGCAGCTGGGTCCGAATCCTGGCCCCCTTCTTAGCCACTGACCTTGGGCCGGTTACCTGACTTCTCTGAGCGTCAGTTTCCTCATCTGCAAAATAGAGATGAGAATACCAGCTGCCTCCTGGGGCTGTTTGAGGACCCAGTCCGGTAGTGTGCGCGCGCACACACACGCATGAAGCTTAGGATTTAATACACACTCGGTCCCTGGGAGCCATTGATGATCCCCACTCAGGACTGCCTAGGAGAGCAGCTGTCCCTCCGGAGGGGAGACAAGACCTTAAGGGAGCTTGAGGCCACAGGAGAATTCTCACCTCTTGCAGGCTGCTGACCTGGGTGGGCATGTGGCCCGTACATACCTCGGCCTGCTGCTGGAGCTGAGCAGGGGCCTGGGCCTGGGGCTCTGGGTGCCGAGTCCTTTTCTCAGCTCCGCCCTTTCCTTGGGGTCTGCCCGTGGGACTCAGCTGTCCCTTCTCCCATCTGGAACGGGTTCTGGATGAACAAAGCCTCTGTTTTCATCCTGGTTCTTTTATCTCCCTTGCCATCCCTCAGGAGTGCCCATGTCACCTGACCCCAGAGATTTAACTTTGCCAACCTTTCCCAAGCCTGCCTGCTGGGTCAGGCTTTGTGCCAGGGCCGGAACAATAGAGTTGAAGAGTACCCGATACCCGAGACAAGGAGACAGGCAAAGACTTGGCCCATTCTAGTCCAGCCTGGGAGAGCTCGTGCATAGTGCTGGAGGAGCCCAATGTGGGGGCAGTCAGGAGGGCTTCCCAGAGGAGGGGATAGCAAGCAGGGCCTGGAAGTGTCAGTAGGTAACTGACAGGTGGGAGAGTGAGTAAGGGGCCAGATCAGCGCATTCTGCACGTGCCCAGGGCTCTGTTTCGTGTTGTGAAGTAGAGGCAGCTCCAAAGTGTGTGCACTCTCCTGAGCACCAGCCTTGCAGAGTTCTGGCAGCCAGGTCAGCTCCTGACTGCCTCCTGCTGGTCAGTGGGTGGGGCTGGTCCTGCATGAAGTCTTGGCTAAGCACCTGCTATGTACCAGAGAAACATGTGGGGGAAGGCACACAGAGACCAGGAGACAAGCTTGGTTCCTGCCCCTGCAGCTCGCCCTCCTTTGCAGGCGTCTGATGTCCCTTCGAGAGAACCCAGGGACAGGCCAGTGGCAGTACACCGAGCTCTGCATGGGCCGTGGCCAGGCCTGCCAGTTCCCGGGCCTCATCAACAACTACTATCCACATATCATCTCCTTTGCAGAGGACGAGGCCGGTGAGCACTCCTGAGGCCTCTCCCTCCGGCTGCCCCTGCCTGACTGGTCCCCCGCCCTGTGGATCCTTCTGGCCTGGGGTTTGAGAGATGGGGTCTCAGGCCCCAATCCACCCTCAGGATGGAGAGGGAGGTGTGCGGTGGCCTTGAGACCCTGCTTGGGCATCATCCTCGTCAGTCTGAGCTTCGGGGTCCCCCCCCCCCCGCATGGGTCTGGTTTCTGCGAGGGACAGCAAGAGGACTTGGGTAAGAGTACAGGGCAGTTAGGGAGCAGGAGGGTCTCCGTGATGGTGGGAACACAAGCAGATAGGGGACAGTGCCTGCCAAGATTGTTCCCGTCCTGGGTTCCTGATGCAGATGTATTGGGGCCCATAAAAGGAAGTCACACTGTCTTCAGAACGTGGGCAGACACTGCCTCCTTGCTGTTAGTGGGTCCCCCATTCAGGCACTTGTGTTTTCAATGCAAGGAGTGGTGGGGGAGGGGGGAGGAAGAGGGGCCATGGGGCTGGATCCCGCTCCAGCCTCCTGCCTTTGTCCTTGGCCCCGGATTATCCCTGGACAAAAGCCTAGGGGCCCCCAGTGGGGCCTAGTGGATGCTTGGCCCAGTTGCTGGGCAACACCCACCCCACAGCCCTTTGAGGGGTGTCCCCTGCAGAGCCCAGTCCCCAGAGCCCCCAGGCCTAGGTCTGGGAAACCTTTGTTGAACCGACACTCATCAGAATCTAAATTTTTTAAAGGGCAGCCCCAGCCCCCACTGCCTGCCTGAGCCCACTGGGCCCTTGAAAATCCTTTCTTTTGGTCAGTAGGGGGTTAACGTGTTTTGGAGGGAGGGATGCTCTCTCCCCGCCCTCCCCACCCTAGTCCCCCCACAGAGAGGCAGGGCCTGGAAGATGCCTTTCCCAGGGGCCCTACCTCAGCCCTCTGAGTGACACAGAGTGATGTGACAGCCAGGGAAGGCCCCTCTGAGAACCCAGGGACAGCCTGTTGGCCAGCGTGGGCAGGCGGCCCCTGGCAGGCACAGAGCTCTGGGGCCCAATGCGAACAAACCTCTCCCGGCTTCAGGCTCCAGCCTTCTCCTCTCGAGCTGGTCCTCTGATACTTGCATATGACAAAATAAGGACCTCTGCTGGCCCTGTGCCCTCCAGGGACAGAGGGACAGTCCGTATCACAGAGACAAAGAGGGCCACGTGGTTCTGGGAAGGGCTCCTCAGTGCCAGGGGGGCTCCCTGCCCGTGCATGGGGCGGGGGCCATGGCTCCCAGCAGATCAGGGCTGGAGGGGGCCACAGAGCGTGCCTGGTCCAACCCTGTCACTTTGCAGACGGGAAGCTCTGGTTCACTCTCCATGGTCAGTCACGGCGGCGTGGGGAGCACTGCACCCAGCAGGGCCCCTGGAGGCCATGCAGAATGGGGCCTCCCACTTGGGCTTGCTCAGCCGGAGGAACAGCAGAGAAAGGCATCCCAGGCTGCGGAGCAGTGTGTGCGGGGAGCCCCGAGTCGCCACAGGGGGCTGGAGTGTAGCCAGGAGGGTGGCATAGCCAGGGGGGAAAAGTGGCTCCCCAGAGCTTCTCTCCAGAAAGAGACCCAGAGAAGCAAGTGCTGGCCCAGGGCCCAGTGTGCCGGGCAGCCCCCTCCCCCATGGGCTGTATCATCAACACGTGTCCTCGTTACTTCCCTGTCCCCACTCCCAGCAGGGCTGCTGCTCCCACCCTCCCCCCCTGCCCTCAGCTCCCGGCCACGCTGCAGCTACCCCAGCCACACGGGGTTTCTCAGGTGTCTTCCTCATCACGACATTCCCTGGGTTTCCTAAGCCTGTGTCTCAGACCGTGCCCCCACACAACCCTCCTGACCGTACCCATTGCCCGGGATACGCCTTCCTCCGTCTCGGCCTCACTCGCTGTCCTGACCTCTCCTTGTGGAAACCACCCCGCCCCATCCTTGAGAGAGAGCTCTCAGCTGTCCTCTTACAGGGACAGAAGGGATTAGCATGGCTGAACGTAGCACTGGGTCCCAAGTGACCTGTGTCTGGGCCTCCCAGCCACCATATATCCTACATTAGTATGGGCTTGGGGGCAGAGACTTTCCCGAGATCCAGGCCTGGCTTAACCACTCCCTAGCTGTGTGACTCTGGACAAATTGTTTGACCTCTCTGAGCCAGCCTCCGTTTTCTCATTTCCTGGACCTAGGCTCCTCTGGCATTCAGGGCTGGGGGCAGAGTGGGAGGAGAGAGTGGAGAGCTCACATTCCCCGAGATAGCACATGACAGTGGGCGCTCATAACCCCTCTCACTGCATTTTCACTGTCGTCCTGGGGGGTGGGGAAACTGAGGCTCGGCCCCAGTTCATTGTCGTCCTGGGGGGTGGGGAAACTGAGGCTCGGCCCCAGTTCATTGTCGTCCTGGGGGGTGGGGAAACTGAGGCTCGGCCCCAGTTCATTGTTGTCCTGGGGGGTGGGGAAACTGAGGCTCTGCCCCAGTTCATTGTCGTCCTGGGGGGTGGGGAAACTGAGGCTCGGCCCCAGTTCATTGTCGTCCTGGGGGGTGGGAAAACTGAGGCTCGGCCCCAGTTCATTGTCGTCCTGGGGAGTGGGGAAACTGAGGCTCGGCCCCAGTTCATTGTCGTCCTGGGGGGTGGGGAAACTGAGGCTCGGCCCCAGTTCATTGTTGTCCTGGGGGGTGGGGCAGTCCCAGAGCTGCTGGTGCTCACGTGTGGCTGGGTACAGGGACTGGCGTTCACAGGGGAGACTCCCTGAGCTAGTATTCTGCCTGCTGGTCAGTGGGGCAGACTCGGGCCCCGAGGACTTGGCAGGACCCCGATCTGGGGCGACAGTGACAACAGCAGTAACAACAGAAAGTGCTGGTGCTGACTGAGCACTTTCCCACGCCCTTTTAATCCAAGTGGCAGTCCTATCAGGTATTTTGTTTTGGAATGAGGAAGCTGAGGCTCAGAGAGCCACATGTGCCCGCATCACCCAGTAGGCAGTTAGTGGGGAACTGGGCCGTGGACTCTCATTGTGCCCAGAGGTGTGCAGTGCTGGGTGTCTTTCTCAGACTCAGTTTCCTGTACTGGGCCCTGGAGAGCTACAGTGACCCTGACCACCACCCTCACGGCTCTCCTCCTGGGGACGGGCGCTAGCCAGGAAGGGGTCCAGGCGGCATTCTCACTCCTTGCCTTGCTCCTCGCCCCAGGGGAGCTGTACTTCATGTCGACCGGTGTGCCGAGCGCCACAGCGGCACATGGCGTCATCTACAAAGTGATCGATCCGTCCAGGTGAGCCCCCGCCACGCCCTGCCTGAGCTGCTCCTGGCTGCCAGGAGCCCTCACCTCCATCGCCTCATTTTCCCTTCCTGTCACTCCCTAGGGTGGTGGGGATTATTTATATCCCCATTTCTCAGGTCAGAACACTGAGGCCCAGCAAGGGGCAGTGACTAGATGAGCCCATACTGCTGGTGAGGGGCAGATCCAGGATTCGAAACCCGGCCACAAATGGGCCAGCCTCAAAGTCCACCTCTATCTATGATCACAGGGAGTCAAAGATACTTTTTTAAATTTTAGAATAGGATTAGGGTTATAGACGAGTTGCCGAGATAATCCAGTTTTCCCCATTCCCCTTCACCCGGTGCCTCTGCTATTTAGACATCTTACATTATCACGGCACCTTTGTCAGAATCGGTGAACAATAGCGGTATGTTAGCATCCATTTAACTCCCTACTTCTTTTCTTTCTTTTTTTTTTTGTGTGGCAGAGAAGAGAGGGTCAGAGAGAGGGACAGATAGGGACGGACAGACAGGAAGGGAGAGAGATGAGAAACATCAATTTGTTGCAGTTCCTTAGTTGTTCATTGATTGATTTCTCATATGTGCCTTGACCCGGGGGCTGTACTTCTTTTTAAAATGGAGGTTCCTCTGCACTTTTAAAAGGAATTTTTCTAGTTTTATTCCGTCGTATCTGTTTTTCTGCCCCAGGATCCCACACTCCGTTTAGTCATCACGTCTCCTCGCTTCCTGTGGTCTCTGACAGCTTGTCAGACATCCCAGTGTACCACACTTCTTAAAGCCCAGATCTAGTCGCTGTGGACGTAACTGTCAAGAGAAGCGTGAGCGCTTCCTCCTGCCATGCCCCCCCCCCGTCCTGTCCTTTCCCGGAGGTCTCCCCCATCTTTATCTGGGTAGCGCCAGGATTTACGTCATCGTGGAAGGGCACAGGCAGAGAGGTTGCGTTTCTCTTCGTTGTATAAACATATCCACGTTGCAACATCACCCTCAAACGGATCATTTTCAGTGGCTGCGTAATTTTCTGTTGAGTCACTGTGCCCTAATCATCTCACCCAATTCTTGGACATGTCCTTTTCTTTTTTTTAAAAGAGTGCTTCTGGAAAGCTACGCGGCCTTTCTGGAGCACCTGGCTCAGGCCAGATGCTGCCTGGGGCCTGTCGCTGCCTCAGGTCGTGCAGCTTGGCACTGGCTTCTTCTCCCTGGCAGCAGAGCAGTTCTGCCCAGGGTCTCGTGGGTCGGAGGAGCCAGAAACAGGCCGGACTCCTCCCCTCCCCCCTGACCCTTCTCATTCTCTACATTTTCTCTTTTGGAATAATTGTGTCTTTTTGCCCCTACAACGGATGGCATGGACGCCCCCATTACAGAACATTTGGGAAACCAAGAAATGGGGAGCGGAGGGGGTGTGGGGTCATCCATTACTGCCCAAACAGAGCCACTGTGGCATTTTTTTGATGTATCTCCTACATTTTGAATAGCAAAACATTTTTTTACATAATTTCCTTAAGGGACAAAACCCGTTGGGTCTGTGTGGAGCGTGTGGCTATGATCTGGGTTCAGAGCAACCCGAAAGCTCGCCCTCAATACAGCTTTTTTTTTTTTTTTTTTAAATGTAATAATGCCCAGTTCCTGGATTGGGCAAGGTAGTATCTTTTATTTATAGGTTTAAATTATTTTATTTATTTATTCATTTTAGAGGAGAGAGAGAGAGAGAGAGAGAGCTAGAGAAGGGGGGAGGAGCAGGAAGCATCAACTCCCATATGTGCCTTGACTGGGCAAGCCCAGGGTTTCGAACCGGTGACCTCAGCAGTCCAGGTCGACGTTTTATCCACTGCGCCACCACAGGTCAGGCCCTCAATACAGCTTTGACGAGTGTGTGTGCCTGCCTGTGTTTCTCCAGCCTCTGGGGGGGAGGCCCATGGCGCCCCTCGCTCTCGCTCTGCCCGTTCCCTCTGGGAGCCACCACGTGTCCCGTGGTGGCTTCACCCCTTGGGCTTTCCCCTTGAGCTAACGAGGTCTTGCCCACGTGGGTCAGTCCCACAAGCGGGTCAGTCTCATTCAAACACTCACAAGTCGACAGCCGAAAACTAATTAAAATGGAATCCCATTCCTTACGGTGCCCCTCAAAGATGTCAGCGGAGCCCAATTCATAGCCCTGACTCCCTTCTCGGACTTGTTTCCCTCCCAGCTCTCAAAGTCCCCCTCCAAGGCCCCCAGGCCCCCCGGCTCGGCGGCCAACCCCGAGACACTCTCTTTCTCCCCCGTTTTTCTTTAAACTGACCGACTTTTCCCCTGGTTCCTCCAGGCAGGAACCGCTGTGTCTGTGTCATCAGAAATCCAGGAACCAGAGGGGCAGAGAGAGACCCTCCTCGAGAGCTCTGGGAGCCGGGGGCCAGGGGAGGGTTACAGTTACAGGCTGTGGGAGGAGGAGGGACATCTGATGGTGTTCCGAGGACAGGTCGTGCTCTGAGGAGTGGCTCAGGTGCGCCGCCGGCCCTCACGCAGAGGCCAGATGGGCACTGGGAAGGCCGCCACGGAGGACCCCTCTCCTGGGAGTGGGCTCTCACACTGGGCAACAAAATTCTTGTTGCATCCACAAAAACACTTGTTCTTACTCAATTCGAGTGTGCTGATCTCAAATCTGACATTCGTTTTTTCTCTGTAAGCTACAGTTTTTTTGCAATTCAAGATTTTAGGTTTTCATCTTATTGTAAAATTTTTCAACATTTAGTTTAACATAATGAAGTAGAATGTCTTCTTGGGCATCATCTTTGTGAAAATATAATAATTTATATAATATAGTAAATACACTAATACACTAAAAGATACGATTGCATCAGAATTTGTCTACAATTTCGAAATAGAACATATTAAAACACTTATTTTAACCATAAAATTTGCGCAAAACTTTTAAAATTCTATTCAGGCAAAAATTTGCGTTTGTAGCTCTTGCGTTTGAATACTTGTTGAGGACAATCTTGTTTGATGCTCCAGCAGTAATCTGCTCATCACTAACAGCTCCAAAATTTTCGGGAAACTTACCAAGATGACTGTTCAGGAAGTGAATCTTAACGCTCATGTTACATCCAATGTCGCAGAAAGCCAACAGCATCCTTTGAACCAGAAGTTCATAGTTTTCTGCTTTTTTGTTGCCAAGAAAGTTCTTTGTAACTGCCACAAAAGACTGCCATGCTGCTTTCTCCTCCTTATTCATCTTCCTGGCAAATTCTTCGTCACGTATGAGAGTTCGAATTTGAGGTCCATCGAATTTACCTGCTTTTATCTTCTTGAAAGACAAAGCAGGAAAAGCAGAAATAATATGTTGGAACCATTCACTTTCTCTATTCAAAGCCTGAACAAACTGCTTCATTAAGCCAAGTTTGATGTGAAGTGGGGGAAAATGATCCTGTCTCAATTAACTATAAATTTATTCACAATATTTTGCATCCCTACTTCCGGAACTTCATGTTTCGGCCACTCCTTCTGTGTCCAGTGTTTCTCCTGAGCTCAGCTGTCCTACAAACACAGAGAGCAAGGATACTTCGTGAAACCTCTCTGTTGTCCTAGCAGGAAATTTACCATTTTAAGATCCACATAAATGATCCAGTTATGCTCATACTTCAGAAAATCGAGGACAATTTTTATGTCATTATAATCTTCTTGCAGATGAGTTGAATAACCAATTGGAACCACTGCATAAACATTACCGTTGTGTAGGAGAACATATTTCAGACTCCGTTTAGAGCTGTCAAGAAATAGCCGCCATTCTGTTGGACTGTAAGTGGTAACACCTAGCTGGCTGAGAAGACTATTGATATCATGACAGTAAACAAAGTATTTGTCTTTGGAAAAAAGTCCACAAAAATTTGTTCACGCTTCCTGAAATGGGATACTTTAGCTGACTGGTAAAGTACAGTCTTTTCTTGAAGCCTGGAGGCTAATAACTCAGCTGCTTTCTTTGATAGGCCCAAATCTCTTACTAAGTCATTCAATTCAGGCTGGCTAAACTGCTGAGGGGTTAATGACTGCTTGGCATCAGAAGAAGACCCTTCAGATTCAACAACCATTTTCTCATGCATCTTATCAAAATACACTTGATCACCATGTTCACTTTCTTCGTCCTTAGAAGATATAAAACCATTGAAAACTGGAACCGGGAGTGTCTCAAAGTGTGGGATAGGTTGTATTCCTGAAGGAATATTAGGATATGCAATCATATGCCGTTTTTTCTTGCCGATGCCCTTTGTATGGGTCAGACAAATAACAGTCACTGCTGTGCTCATTAGGTTCACACCAAACCATGGGAATACCAAAAGGCATTCCTTTGCGTTTTCCTTTTGTCCAGTCATGAAGCATTTCCTCACAATTATGACACACAATATGAGGAGCCCAATTCTTGTCTTGATCACCAAGGGGAACTTGAAAATAGGCAATAGGCCCTGGCCGGTTGGCTCAGCGGTAGAGCGTCGGCCTGGCATGCAGGAGTCCCGGGTTCGATTCCCGGCCAAGGCACACAGGAAAGGCGCCCATTTGCTTCTCCACCCCTCCCCCTCTCCTTCCTCTCTGTCTCTCTCTTCCCCTCCCGCAGCCGAGGCTCCATTGGAGCAAAGATGGCCCAGGCGCTGGGGATGGCTCTGTGGCCTCTGCCTCTGGACGCAACAGAGTGATGCCCCAGAGGGGCAAAGCATCGCCCCCTGGTGGCATGCCAGGTGGATCCCGGTTGGGCGCATGTGGGAGTCTGTCTGACTGCCTCCCCGTTTCCAGCTTCGGAAAAATGAAAAAAAAAAAAAAAGGCAATATATGCACGTGTCACAAATGATGAAATATTGCGCCTTTGATGTTGAAGTGTGTAACAGCCACATATATAACAGAAGGTGTCAGGACTATTCTTACATTTACTCCTACTCGAAGCAGCCATCATTCAATCTTAAAACAAGGGTGTTTTTATCAGATAATATTTTTTTACATTTAAAAAACTACAATTACGTAAAAGTGATGTTTTTAAAACATTAATTGCCTTGCGGTTATGTTCAATCCAAGAGTCGTTGACCTTTAACTCCAATTTAAAAACCAATGCATGCCATTAACTGTAACAAAAAGAAATGAAAATTGCGTAAAAACTAGAGAATGCACCAAAAAACGGATTTCAGATTTGGAATCAGCGATGAAGAAATATATAAAAACAGTTTTAAAACCTCATGCAACAGAAAATGAAAAAAAAATTGATCCCCAGTATTATTGATCCCCAGGGAATGGAGCATGCGGGGACACTGTGGACCGCATAGTAGTTGCTCCATCAATGGCCACCGTTGTCACTGTCCACACCTGCCCAGGCCTGACAGCACACTGGCCCTTCCTTTCCCTGCCTGGTCACAGGGGGAGGGCGATGTCAGAGGGATGGGCTCAGGGTGGGCTCCTAGGGCGAGGCTCATGACCTCCTGTGTGTTGGCAGACGGGCACCCCCCGGCAAGTGTCAGATCCAGCCCACCCAGGTGAAGGTGAAGAGCCGCCTCATCCGCTTTGTGCCCAAAGAAAGTAAGTGCCCACCGAGGGGGACACATGGGATAGAGGGATGCTCCCACAGCCCACCCCCAGCTTGGTCCTCCCAGCGGGACCTGGGTGCCCTTCCTCGGCGCCTGTGCCTAGACCTGTGCTGGGCACACTCTAGGCACTCAGTTAAAGTGGGTGGTGTGTGCCAGTCCGAGGCCATGGGTGGGTGGCCCCAAGGGGCTGCAGATCTCAAAGAGAGCACGGCTAAGGGACAAACAGCTGTGGCCAGGGAAGGTATGCTCAGATTTTGTGAGTGGGACAGAGAAGGAGGGTGTATCTGTGTGTGGACAAGGAATATTGGAAAGAATTATACCAGGTGCAAGGCCCCCTAAGGGCCCCCTGTATGGGCTGGGTCTGCCTCACGAGATGGTTCTGCTTTGACCAGGTTGGTGGGGAGGGCGGGAAGGGGCTCCAATCTTCATGGCCTGCGGGTCTGGGCAAGGCCACCAATGGCTGCCCCTGGGCTCGGGGACCAACTGAAAAGGGCTCATCCTGGGGAACGGGCTTTTTCACAGGGCCTCGACTAGGTGGGGGACAGGAGCCCAGTGTCGCTAGACCTCTCTGTTCTTAAGAGAAGCAGGAAGTCCCTCCCTCCATCAGTTATTTAGCTCACTCGCTCAGTCAGCACCTCCGGCCTCGTTCCGGAGCTGTAATGAGAGCGGGGCGGACGTGGTGCCTGCCTTCTAGAGTTGTCACATACAAATCTCTCCGTTTGTAAATGTTGGCTTTTAAAAACCACCTTGCGGGCCAAAGGAAATACTTCAGTGGACCAACCAGTTGGCAGGTCACCAGTTGGCAGGCTCGGTGTGGGGGTTGCAGGAAGAAGAGAGGCTGGGCACCTGGGTGACTGGGGTCCCTGGCCCTGAGGAAGGGGTACCCAGGGTAGAGGAAGTTGGGGAAAGAGATGAATGTGGTGTTTTGGGAAAGTGAGCTTCACTTGGCTTCGGGCCTTGGCTGGTGTTCTGTCCACTCATTCAGCCATTTCTGGCACTTTCGTGAGTAACCTGCACCGTGCAGAATGCTGGAGCCCCAGGAGAAGTCACTTAGTGTCCCAGGCCCGGGGACAGAAGTGTGTGCCGGCCACCATGGGAACCCGGAGCCGTGCAGGATGCGGGCGGTGGGGGCAGTGGTCTCTGAGCAGGGGCTGAGGGTTGATCCCGGAAGGAAGAGGAAGGGGGCACCATGGAGGGGGTGGGAGTGCCTAGGCAGAGGGAGCAGCAAGAGGGGAAGCTTCCCCCTGACCAGAAGGGCCCTGGGCAGCCTAGTTGTCACCCTGCCTGCCTGCCGTGGGCCCTCGATGGTCCTCAGCTTCCCCGTAAACCAAAAGCTGGAACCCGAAGGGGTCACTTGCTTTGAGAAGCTCTCCCAGACACACCTTCTCTTCCACTGAGCTCCTGAGTCCACAGCTGAGGTTCTGTCCCCACCCCCGACTTCCCAAGTTTGGGACTCCCAGGAGGTCAGGTCTGGGGTGCGGAGAGAACCAGCAGCAGACTGGCACAAGGCAGCTGCCAAAGAGTATTTGCAGAATGACCGAAGAAGCACCTTGCACCCAGTTCCAGATTCACGTCCTGTGGGACCAGGGGGATCCCAGAGGCACGTCAGCCTCAGTGTCTGAGTGGAGGATGGAATAAGGACATCTTTCCCTGGGTCTGCATTCTGGGTCAGAGAGCTGGGGTGGCCAGGGTCGCTCTGACCGCAGGCTCTTCCTCTGTGCAGAGTTCATCCGGAAGGCGGAGAGCACCCCGCGGCGGCCCACAGCGCATGCGCCCACCAAGGCGCCCCGCCGCCGCCGCCCCACGGCCCCTCCGCCCGTGCCCACCACGCGCCCGGCCAGGCCCACCACGCACCCGGCTAGGCCCACTCCGCGCCCGGCCAGGCCCACTCCGCGCCCGGCCAGGCCCACCCGGCGGCCCGGGGGCCGGAGGGTCAGCGGGCGGCGGCGAGGCCGGCCGAGCACGGAGAAGCCCGCGCCCTCGAATGGCGCCGTGCGCCTGGTGCGGCCGGTGGGCCTGAGCCCGGGCCGCGGGCGCGTGGAGGTGTTCGCGGGCGGACGTTGGGGCACTGTGTGCGATGACCGCTGGGACTTCAAGGCCGCCACCGTCGTGTGCCGCCAGCTGGGCTTTAAGCACGCCGTGCGGGCCACCAAACGCGCCGAATTCGGCGAGGGCCGCGCGCTGCCCATCCTGCTGGACGACGTGCGCTGCGCAGGTGATGAGAAGACGCTGCTGGAGTGCACGCACGCCGGCCTGGGCACGCACAACTGCAGCCACGAGGAGGACGCTGGCGTCGTGTGCAGCCAAGAGGACCCCGACCTGTAGGGAGCGTGGTCTGCCGACCTGGCTGGCCTCTCCCGGGTCGGAGCCTGGCAGGGCCCTCTGCCTGTGCGCACCTGCTGTGTGCACACGAGTCCGAGGGTCCGTGTGGTGTAGAACGAGGCCCATCTGAACTGTGGACAATCCTGAGGTACGCGCAGTGTTCTCTGCACGTCCTTCCTCGTGTCCCAGGCTGGGAAGCCACACCCTGTGTCGGGGCCTGGGGCCCTGTGGGCATGTGGTCCGGGCAGGAGGCGTTCTTTATTACCTCTGAGCAGCAGCAGGAACATTCTGGCCTTGGAACCCTGAGCACTGCGGGCGGCTGCCCTTTGGGGACAGACAGGGCCCCTGGCTGTGTTAACAGAGGCACAGCCAGTGGACTGGTGCGTGGGACCAGGCCCGCCCTGCCCATGGCAGGAGCAGAAGGCCCTGGACCAGCTGACGGATGTGTGGCTTAAGGAATGTGGCCCAAAGAACATGGCCCAGTGGCCCAGCAGTCCGAGGGGCTGAAGAGAACAGGAAGGCATCCAGTGGGACCAAGAGAAGCCATTAGGCTGATGGGCCCAGGGTGACCCATGGACCATGGCTGCCGGACAGGGCCAGGCTCCCTGGAAGGAGGCTAGTGCCTGGGAGAGCTAGCTGGCTGGGTGGGGGCACTGGCTGACCTCTGGAAGAAGCCTCTGGTCCTCTCGGACCTCGTCATTATGGGCCCATGTGGTTGCTCTGGAGGTGGGCTGTTGGGACGCCCAACCCTAAGGCCTAAGGCCTGACTCGAACCTGCTCCTCAGCACAGGAGTCACCCAGCCACTCCCAGCACCCAGGCCCTCGTGAGTGGGGGACTTCAGGTTTCTCCATTTTCAAGGCTGTGTCGGGGTCTCTGGGGCCACCTGTGTCATCTCCAAACCAGCCACGCCCAGTGAAATCCCAGGGAGCCCTCCCATTCCATCAGCCCCACCCTGGGGCTGCCCGGGGGGCCGTGGGCCCAGTGAGACTACTGATGCTTTGTCACCCAGGGCTGTGCCAACAATGTGACTGTTTACAACCGCTCCCTGCCTCTCCTCTCTGACCCACGCCTGCCCTGGAGCTGGGGTTTGGGGTGGGGGCTGGGTCTGTAGCCTCCCTCTGCTCACAAGCAGACTTTCTGCCCACTGAGGGCTTTGGCCCGGGCTCATGCCAGGCCTGTGGAAGGGCATCAAGTATGGCTGGGCTCAGCCTGTGCTGGGGGGCAGGGACAGCGTGCAGGTGGTCTCTGGGCAGTGAGGGGCTGTGAGGGCTCCCGCTGGGGGAGCCCAGCCTGGCCTGTGCTATTCTCAGAGAGGACAGGCACTAGGGGTCGTGTGGTGGCTGGACCGGGGAATCGGCTCCAGGGAGCTCGGCTCACGGTGAGTATGGAGTCCCAGTAGCAGGAGAAAGTGCAGGCTCACCCTCTCCGACCGGACTCTTCCTACCTAGGCCCTGAGGAGGGGGCCCCGGGCCCTTGCAGCCTGTCTGGCCTTGTTGAGCTCCTCACAGAAACCTCCGTTAGTGCGGCCACAGCATGTGGCCTACGTGCTGGGCCCCTTGTGAGACTACACAGCATGCAGGACCTCATTGTCTCCGGGACAGCCTCCTCCCCTTTTACAGATGGGGAACTAAGGTGCCCAGAGGTTAAACGTCTTAATAGAGGGCATCCAGTGGGGGAGGGGAGAAACCAAACTTGAACACAAGCAGCCTCGCCCTGGGGCCTGCTGGCACCCCCAAGAAAGCGTTGCTGTGCCTGAGAAGGGTGCCCCTGTGGGCTGCCAGTCTGGCTTGGAACAGCTGATGGAGTCCCCTGGGTATGCCTCCTGCCCAGGGGGTGGCACTGTGTCCTCCCAGAGCAGTCCAGGGGCAGCTGTCGGGGCACCTTCCTGGGATGCAGGAAAATTCTGATCAGTGTTAGGGAGCCAGGAGGCCCACTGTCTATCCAGGCCAAACTCCTGACTGTGCAGATGGAACAGTCCGAGCAGGCGGTCAGGGCCTGCGGCCGTGAGGGGCTGGGCCGAGACTAGAACCCGGGGAAGGTGGGGTGGCCGTCAGGGCAGGCAGCACCATGGCCTGCCCATCGGGGTGCGGGGAGCCTGCGCTGTTGGTCCCTCTGGCCCGGAGTCGGAGGGTGGGTCGCAGCAGCCTCTGCCTTCTCTTCCTGGGCTCCCCCATGCCCCTCCCCACACCTGAGCTCCCCCCTTCATTCAAGGCCTGGAGGCCGTGATGCCACAAGGCGGGCCCTGGGAGGTGGGGTGGAAGTGATAGGGGGCTTCTCGGCACCAGTGTGGTGGAGAAGAGTGGTCCAGACTTCGGCTGGAGCTCTGGGCATCACTGCTGCTGTTGGGGGGCCTAGGGAGTCCGGGCTTCTCCGCTCCTCTGAGCAGCGCCGGCCTCCGCCCACTAGTCCTCGGGCAGGGTGCTCTCCGTCCCCAGACTCCAACAGGGCTTGGGCTGCGGCCTGACTCCCTAGAGCAGGGATTGGGAATTTATGGCTCGTGAGCCAGATGTGGCTCTTTTGATGGCTGCATCTGGCTCGCAGACAAATCTTTAATACAAAAAATAATAACGCTAAAAATATAAAACATTCTCATGTATTACAATCCATTCATTTCCTACAGCTCCTGTTCATGGTTGCGGGAGGCTGGAGCCAATCAGAGCTGTCCTCCGGGACAACACCAAATTTTTATTGGATAATGCGTAATGTACACGGGTCATTGTATAGCTCTCATGGAATTATATTTTAAAATATGTGGTGTTTATGGCTCTCTCAGCCAAAAAGGTTCCCGTCCCCTGCCCTAGAGCAGCGGTTCTCAACCTGTGGGTCGCGACCCCGGCGGGGGTTGAACGACCAAAACACAGGGGTCGCCTAAAGCCATCGGAAATACACTGCTTCTTTCACTCCATTGCCTGGGCCAAGAAGCGTTCACAAGTGACTGTTCCCAGGGACTTCCATCCTGCCTTCGAGTCCCTGAGGGCCTCTGAGGATGGGGTAGAGTCCGGGACATGGCTCCCCCTGCTCCATCCAGACCTCTGTCCTCACATGCTCTGATCCAGTCTCCACGCAGCAGCCTGAGTAGCCTCTCAGAACCTGACCCCCAGAGGGGCAGCCTCTGCCCGGCTTCACCCAGCTTAGTTTTGGGGCCCAGCGCCTCAGCGCTGTCCCAGGTGTGCCCCAGTCCCAGGTGTGGCCCAGCACCCAGTTCTGCACCTGTGGAGTCAGCCTTAGGTAACAACTCCCCAGATTCCCGACTGGGCTTCACTTGCTCCTTATTTACCTGCAACCCTTTGGCAAACCCCAGCTGGGCCAGGGCCCTGGGTAGCCACCTTTCTCCTCTGACACTAGGGAAGGCCCTTTGTTCCTGGAAGGTGGGACAGCTGTAGCCAGTGGCTGAAGACCAGCAAACTAGTGGACAACCTTCAGTTCCCTAAAGCAGATGTTTGCGAGGCTAGAGATTGGGGATCCAGCCTTGGCCGTGTGACCTGGGGGGGTGTCATTTACCCTCTCTGAGCCTCATTGGAACACAGAGGTAATCAGCAGGATTATTGGGAAAAAAATGAGGTAACATTTGCAAATATGTTCAGCTCATTCCAGGTTGCTTCCTGGACAGAAGGCTCAATACCAGGCTGGTGGTGTCCCTGCTGCAAACTGCACAACGGGGTGGGGAGGGCTATGCCACATGGAGGGACCACAGCAGAATGACCTGGGACAAATCTGCAACATGGGAGGAAGATGGGCCTCCCATGCTCACATGTACAACCTGTGCCTTTTGGTGGGGACATTGCTATGAACGAGCACTCACGGAGCACTTACTATATGGCGGGTTTGTCAGGTGGGCAGGCTCATCGGATCTGCACAATTGCCCCAAAGGCAACCTTGCCATCACCACCCCTCTTTTCCAGATAAGGAGACGGACCCCCGAGGTGGCTATGTAACTGGTTCCACGTTCAGAGGGCGAGGCAGCTTTGAACCAAGCCCCCCTTCCCGGAGTTTGATCCTTCTCCCTCCCTCGGCTACTTGTCTCCTGCCAGGCCACGAGGGAGGACAGCCACTTCAGATTCACCTCTTCTGCCTGCGTCTCCCTCCACAGTTCCTGCTGGGAAACGACTTTCTGAATGGCATCGTCTGTACCTGTGATTCTCAAATTTAAGCAGAATCACCTGCAGAGCTGGTTAAAACACAGTCACTGGGCCCTCAGTCTTCTCATTAGAGTGTTTGACTCAGTAAGTCCTGGTGGGGCTGAGAATTTGCACTGTGACACCAGGTGATGCCCGTGTACCGGCTTAGGGCCACACTCAGAACCATGGTCTATGCTGATGCTGCCCAACAGAAATGGAATATGAGCCACACATAGGTCATTTCAAACTTTCCTGGTAGCCCTGTTATAACTGAAAAGAAACAGGTGACGTTAATTTTAATATTTTATTTCACAAAACATTATTTTAATAGGAAACCGATATAAAAATATCAATGAGATTTGCTCATCGACGTGATCCGGTATGTATTTTACACACAGAGCACATTTCCATTTGGACTAGCCACACTTCAAGTGCTTGATAGTCACGTGTGACCAGTAGGTACCACATTGCTTACCTAGGTTTGTACAGGTCTTCCCAGGGAAGAGCCAGGGGGCTGGCCACGTGCTTCCCAGCAGCGTCCTCTGCTGGTGGCTCACAGTGCTGCCAGCCCAGGAAAAGGCCTCCCCAAGCCTTGAGATGTGCGGGTTCATTATCACCCTACGCCTGTGCTATCACAGGGGAGCGGGGAGGATCAGATGTGTTGGCCAGGGGGAGGGAACACAGGTGACTCGCCCCAGGCAGGGATAGGAGTGCTGTGTTGACAGAAATGCCAGGTTGAACCATGGTCACGTTGAGCCACACAGATCACTGGTGTTCTTGACCTCCTACGCACCAGAGAATATCAACGAATGTCCAGTCCTCTCATTAGCTCTAGCTGGACAGGCTCCTGCTCACCATTGTGTCCTGAGGCGGTCCCATGCTGGCCTCCTGTGGGGCCCAGAATGTGGCCAGAGTAGTTCAAGACCTGGCCCTGCCCTCCTTGCCCTCAAAGAAGAATAGTCCTCCCTTCAAATCGCTTCAAAGAACATTTGACCTTTTAAATTGACTGTGACCCTTGGAGCTTTCACAGCCCAGTAGGGGCTGTGACCTCCCCATCTCCCTCACCAGAGGTATCCTGTGCGCACCTGCAGCTGCTTCTCGCTGCCACAAGGGGGCGCGGTGGCAAGCCACCGTAGACCTACCTAGAGAGGTCGGTCGTTCCACATTTTCACGCTCGGGGAACGCCTTGGCTGGCGACCCCGGGGCAGAAATACTATCTCCTCTTTGTTAAGCCCAGATCTTAAAGCTTGGCCCTCTCGTCAAGCCCCTCCCCCCCCCATACTCATGTTTCTGATGGGGACTGTCCTTTGGCTGTACTTGGGAAGGGGGTACATAGGCTTTCTCTGTTTTCCAGTCACCAAACCTCTCCTGGACTGGTCCACGAGTGGGCAGGGACATGTCCTCTTCTCAGAAACTCAGAACATCTATTTTTGGGTGCCCCCATCCCAGACCAGAGGTTCTTAATCTGGACTAGGGGTCGACACACCTGGCCCTTCTGATCCACTGCCTTCACTCTGGAAGCACCTGAGTGTATAATTGGGAACTTAAAAAGCCCAGAGCTGGCCTCTTCTCTCATATCTGGACCTATGGGTACGGAGAAGCAGGTTATAAAAGGGAGGGAAATCTTGGTCATTATGGTTCAAGAATACCCTTTGGCCATGCCGATCACATTTCTCACTTTCCCTTGAGGGCAACCTTCCGTACACAGATTTTCGCCCACTGTAACTTCAGCTCCTTTGGACCCCCGTTCACGACTTCGACGCGGCTTCCCTGGACCTGGGAGGTTCTAGAAGCGCCCAAGACTCTGGGAGAGAGAAGCCTTGGGTCCAGTCATGCGCTCTTCATTCGCAGACACAGGTCTTTCTGTGTCCCCGTGGTACTGCTCCGTGAGCCATGGGAGGCCGAGGGTGCTTGGTGTGGACAGGCGGGCAGGGGGAATCAAGGATTGGGGATTCCAGGAAGAGGGCTGGGAACAGTTGGCGTACTACAGAAATTTGGAGGCTGGCATGGGGTTTCTAGGAAGGTTTTAGGAAAAATAGAAGGGACCTAGGACCGCGCGCGGATAAACGCTATTTAGAGGCGCCAAAGAGGGCGGAACCAGCCACCCGGAGTTAGCGCCGCTGACAGATAGCAAGCAAGGAAGAATCAGGGTTGCCAGGGACAACGCGTTCTGGGTGGAGCTTCTTTTGGGGTAAAGCTTAAGGGCTGAGGGCGGAACCTGGGGAGGCGGGGGAGGGGCGGGGCATTGGGGCGGGGTCTGAGCCAGAGTGGAGTTGTGATTGGCGGAGACCACATGTTCTGGGCAAGGCGTGGACTGGGGCCCTATTGGGTTGAGGCGGAGCTTCAGGAGGGGCGGGGCAGAGCGGAGGCGGGCCCCGAGAGTGGGGCCGGAGGCGGAGACGTGGTTGGCGGGGATGGAGCGCCCTGGGAGGGGTCGGAGCCGGCGGGGGCGGAGCCGAGAGGTGGGGGCGGTGCTGGGTCGCGCCGGGCCTGGGGCCGAGGCGGCGCACGGCGCTGACAGCTGAGTCGGCTCGCGGCCTCCCGCCCCCTCGGTGCCCGGCCCTGACCCCGGCCTGGTCTGCCCGGGAGCCATGAGCCCCGGGCTGCTGCTGCTGCTCGGCAGCGCCGTCCTGGTCGCCTTCGGCCTCTGCTGCACCTTCGTGCACCGCGCTCGCAGCCGCTACGAGCACATCCCCGGGCCGCCGCGGCCCAGGTGAGCGGGGGGTGGGGGCGGGGGCCTGGATGGGGCGCTCGAATGGAGGGTCGGGGGGGCCGCATCCAAACCGGAGTCGGGGTCGGGGGTCCAGCCTTGCCATTGCGCGCGGCGGCTTGGAGACGGCGACGGGGAGAGGGGCGCTAACTATTCTTAGTAACAAATTACTCACAGTCGCCGCAGCTGCTAAGCGCCCACCGCACTTGGCTGGGCCCCACAAACGTGATGGCAGCGACAACCCTGTTAGGTAGGCGCTATTGTTACCCCATCGTTCAGACGAGGAGACTGAGGCGCGCAGAGGCAAAGTCACCTGCCCAAGGTCACACCATCGGTAAGCCTAGATTTAAACCCAGGTCAGCCTGGCTCTAAAGTGAGCGCTCTTAACTTTGGGGACTTGGACGGGGTCACTCAAGCTGGGTTGGAACACACTGTACTTTGGTCACATTCCCCTTTGTATTTCTGTCCTGGTATATCCTGTTTGTCTTCTCCCTTAGTACTTCCATTCCATCCTTGGCCCCATCCCCCCCAACGTACCTCCCCCCTCCACCAGAAGCTTACCTACTGAAGCTTAAGTCAAATGTGTCGTTTCTCTGCTCCAAAGGCTTCCCATCACTGTAGAACCAAATCTAATTCTAAATTAAGTCCACTCCGTGGCCAGCAAAGGCCCCGCTGAGCTGTCAGAACCTGCTCTTCCCCCTGGCTTACTCCCTGCGGCCCCAGTCAGCCTGCACCCCCTCTCCCAGCTGATTCCCTTCTTGCCAGCTCCCCCATCCACCCTGTGTCAAGTCCACAGAGCCCCAAACTGCTCACGGGGCCATTTCTGTGAAATTACCCTCTGTTCACCTGTTGACTGGCTGTTCACCTGTTGACTGTCTTCCCCTTTAGAATGTGAGCCCCGGAAGGGCATGGATGCTGTGTTGCTACGTATTTATCCCCGGCACCTGGCACATCACGATGCTCAATAAATATTTGTTGAATGAATGAATAAACAGTGGTATTAGACACACTTTTTAAAAACTCAAGACCTGAACATTCTGCAGGTTACCCATCTCCAACACAAGCCAGATGCCCTGGTGTTAGAAGCCTGAACTCCTGTTTGGTGAGTTTGGGAAAGATCTCTGTGGCTGGTGACATAGGAAAGCAACTGCTTCTTCCTGCTGCCTTTCTGTCCTCCCAGGTGCCCTCTCCCACCCGAGGGTCTTCCTGACCCTTTTTCCCTTTTGAAGCAACTCTTCCTTTCTTCTTTCTTTCTTTTCTTTTTTTTTTTTTGTTTTTTGTTAGAATTTACTGATTTTAGAGAGAGGAGAGGGAGAGAAAGGCAGTGGGGAAGGCCATGAAGCATCAGTTCGTAGCTGCTTGTTGTAGGTGCCTTGACCAGGCAAGCCCAGGCTTTCAAAGCGGCGACCTCCGTGTTCCAGGTTGACGCTTTGTCCACTGCGCCACCATGGTCGCAGCTCTGTCTTTCATTCCATCTAGATCAGGGGTCTCAAACTCAACTCAGCATGTGGGCCGCAGAGCAAGATCACAGCCGTTCGGCAAATACAAGTAGGCCCCTAGGCTTACTTAATTTTATCCAAAATATTTTGAACTTCATGGATTAGTCTGCGGGCCGCACAAAATTGTTCGGCGGGCCGCGAGTTTGAGACCCCTGATCTAGATGGTTCTTCCCGCAGCCTTCCAGGCTCGGCTTAAATACTAACTCCTCAGGGAGGTCGCACCTGCTCCCACCCTTGAATATATTATGTTCATTTTAGAAACTCTAAGTGAACCTAATGGCAACTGGGTAATTAATGATCTGTGCAACCTCTTGTTAAGTGTCTGCCTCTCCCATAGGCCTGTGTCTGTCTCGTTTGCTGCCGTGTCCCCCACATCTAGCACAGCAGTGCCTGGTCCATGCATAGGAGACACTCAATAAACAAGTGATTCAAGGTGGCTGGTGGAAGTCTCCTGCAAGTTCTGTTAGGTACACTGTCATACACTGTCACCCTTTCAAGTTTTCAAATCATTTGTTCTGATTGGTCTCATTATGGTTTAGCCTTCTCTGAAACCCATGTGCTTCAAGCACGACATACCCAGACAATCTCTGTGTCTTGAAAAGGCAGGACTTAAGTCAAGTCCCCTCTGTCTTTCTTCCAATAGTTTCTTTCTGTAATTGCATTTTAAAAATAAAATGCTGCATGTCGTATAACTTAGCCTTCTAAACTTGCCCATCACTAGTATTTCATCGCCCCTATAAGAAACCCCACACACAGGAGCTGTCACTCATCCCACCCCTACCCTATCCCCAGCCCTAGGGATTCACTTGTCTACTTTCTGACTCTATTGATTTGCCTGTTCTGGGCATTTCATATACATGGAACCATATACTATGTGGCCTTTTGTGTCTGGTTTCTTGCACTTAGCGTGTTTTCAAGGGTCATCTAGGGAGGAGCATGTGTCTGCCTTTCTTTCCTTTTAGGCCTGAATTCTCCTGCAAATCTTATCCCACAGACTCTACATGTGACCCACAGGTGTTTATGTGGGTGGGCAGAGGAGTGGGAGGAGACTGAGTGTAATTATGGTTGGGCTTTTTGTTCTAAGGAGGGGAACAGCTCTCCTTAGATTTTGATTAGTGGCCAAATATAAAACCACACTACATGAAAGTTCTGAAATCTCTTCTAACACAAATCAGATGCTTTGGCATTCAAAGCCTGGATCCCTACCCCAAGATTGGCAATACCATAGTTGACAAGAAATCAATGTATAGAGTCTCCAGTAGTGGCATTTGCCCCTTGATGCCTCATGGCTTTTCCAGCTCACAGGCAAGGACCCCTCTACCCTGCAAAGAGGCAGCTGCTTTGCTCCTGCACCCAAACCCTTTATCTGCTTTATTCTGCAGGAGTACCAGAATGCCCTCTCCTCCAGGTTGCCCTCCTTGACTGCCCCACCTCTGTGTTCTTTTTTTTTTTTTTTTTACAGAGGCAGAGATAGACAGGGACAGACAGACAGGAACAGAGAGAGATGAGAAGCATCAATCATTAGTTTCTCGTTGCGCGTTGCGACTTCTTAGTTGTTCATTGATTGCTTTCTCATATGTGCCTTGACCGTGGGCCTTCAGCAGACCGAGAAACCCCTTGCTGGAGCCAGTGACCTTGGTCTAAGCCGGTGAGCTTTTTTTTTGCTCAAACCAGATGAGCCCCGCACTCAAACTGGCGACCTTGGGTCTCGAACCTGGATCCTTCCGCATCCCAGTCCAACGTTCTATCCACTGTACCACCGCCTGGTCAGGCTCTGTGTTCTTATTACAAACAATATCCTACTGTACCAACCCATGTAACGGCTGAAAACTTAGGCCCCCATATTCAGATCCCACACGTACTTGTAGCTTCTTTATTTCTCTGTCTCTGCTCTAAATGTTCTCACCAGCCCCTGCTCTCCTGGTAGTGTCGGTGAATGTAAATTTGATCATGTAAAGTCTCTTCCTTCCAGTGTTTGTTTATTTTGCAATAAGTTTTTCAAGTTTGGCTCCTGGGCAATGCTGGTTCTCTCCTCCCACTCCCACTTGCCAAGTTGCTGGGGGCGAGTGCTGTTTAACAAATTGCCAGTGGCTCCTGGTGATGGTGGAGACCCACTGCTGGACTTCGGGTGCCCAGCTGAGCACTCCCCACCCGATCCCTCTGGCAGGAGGCACAGCTGTGTCCCCTTACCCTCACTCCTAGGCAGCAGCGCACCCCTTCCTCCCTCGGGGCGCTCTCACAGTGAGCTCTCCTGATGACCTCTGCTCCAGGGACTGTCCATGGTTTTCTCTGCCCACAGGGAACTCTGGGTCCCCACTGTGCCCATCCCAGTATAGGGAGCTGGATGTGCTGAGGACTAGCCAGGAGGGGTTTTAGTCCTTTTTCCCTTTCCTGGGCTGCCCTGCCACTTCCAGTCCCCAGGGGCACACCAGGTGGGCTTCTCCCTGCCCCCCTCCCAGTCGCAGTGTTCTACCATGCCCTCCTTCTATCATCCCTTACCAGCTTATTTCTGACCATGGCTTCTGGCCCTGCCTTTGCCTCCCCAGCGCCCCCTTCAGGGGCTGGAGGGATAGGGCTTTCGTTCCCTTTCTTGCCTGGCTGTGGAGACCTCGCCACTCGGTGCCCCTGTGGTTCTCCAGGTGTTACTCACCTTCCTGCGCAGGGGGCGTGGCCCCAGCGGTTAGCGCGGAGGCTCTCAGATTGGCCTGGGAGGCTGGGGAGCTTACAGACTCTGTTCTCACTCAGGTGACTCAAAACAGGACATTTATCCTGAAAATGAGCAGCTTTGCAGAGTGACCACGGATACTAGATTATTCTGGAAATACAGCCCGTGGTGTGTGATGTCCACGGCCCGTCCTTCTGCAGGTGGGGCGCTCTGAGTTCAAGGCCTCAGCTCCAGCCAGCGGGCCTCGCCGCCGCCCTGCTCTTCCTCCCGCTTCGCTTCGGCGCGCCCCCTCTCCTGCCTTCCTGCCGGCTGCAATCCCACACGCCCTCCGCCCCCTCCTTCCGCACTCTCAGCCTTTCTTCTTGCCTCCTTCTTCCCCGAGCCTGCGGAGCAGCTGAGAACTTCCTTTCAGGGCCCTGCCTTCACGGCCGCCCCCTTGCCGGTACCCGGTACCCGGCGCTCGCTGGCCCCTTCCCGCTGGGACCAGGAGCTCCTGGCCACGACCAGCTGCCCCCGCTGCTCCTTCTCCTGTGTCATCCGTTTTCCTTCTCTTCTGCATCCTTCCCAGTTTTATATAATGTGCTGTTAACAACCAGTCCTTTCCTTCTCCACCTCATTGCCTCCAAGGGCGGCCCTGTCCCCGCACCCCCACTGCAGCCCCCGAGAAGGCTCCCTGTCTTCGGGGCCCTGTTCCTCCCTCCTCCTCTCTCTTGAATCCACCACTCCATCGGGCTGTGGTCCCCACCTCTCCGCCGAGCCTGCCCTGGTCAAGGTCCCGTGACCTGTGTGGGGCCGGCCCAGGTCAGCGCTGGGTCCCCCATCTTGCCTGGGCCCTCAGCAGCCTGGGGCAGACTGACGCCTCCTTCCAACTCGAAGCTTCTCTTTGAAGCACTCAATCCCCTTTCTCTGGCTCTCCTCGTGTCCCCTGCTCAGTCTCCTTGGCAGCTTGTCCCTTTGCTACCTCTCCTTAGGGGGAATGTGGGACACTGTGGGACACAGGCCACAGTGCTGCCCCCTGAGGTGGAGGGCGCAGGGTCACTGATGGACCCAGGGCTGCTCTGGGGGGTGTTGAGCTGGAGCTTCTGGCCTGCCCCTCCTGTAGGCAGAGCCCAAGAGCAAGCAGTCTCAGGCCTGTCCTTTGGAAGCCTGACCACCTGTGTGGACATGGACAGGGGGTGGACAACAGGGTCTGCTGCCCCAACAACCCCTTCTCAGTCCTGCTCATCTTAGCAAATGGCAGCTCTGTCCCTCCTCCCAGTGGCCCAGGGTCATCCTTGACACCCATCCCACTCAGCACATCCAAACGGTCAGCAAGTGCCGTTGGCTTCGTCTTCAATGTACATTCAGAATCGACCTCTTCCCGCCTCCACCAGTCCGGGCCCTCAGCACCTCAGCCCTTCGCTGGGGCCTCACTTCCACCCCTGAGCCGTCCTTGCCCCCTTTACTCTCAGCGCTGCAGCAGCAAAAACGATATGTTTAAAACCCAAGTCAGAGCCCGTCTCTGCTCTGCTTGAGACCCACCAGTAGCCCCCACTTCACCCAGGGCAAAGCCACAGTGTGGACACCAGCCCACAAGGCCCATCCATATGTGCCCCACCTTGGTGACCCCCCACCCCACCCGCAGTTCCCTGAAGCACTCTGCTCTAGCCACACTGTCTTCCTTGAACTTACCAAGCACATTTCCCACCTCAGGACCTTTGCACCCACCACTCCCTTTGCCTCAACTGCTTTTCCCCCAGATACCTGCTCGCCAGGTCCCTCACTTCTTTACAGCTCATGTGACACCTTCATGGAGGGCTGGTCCCTGACCTGCCTGTATAAAATGGCCACCCCCACATCCATCCCCGCTCTCCTTACCCCCCACTCTCATCATCATATTTACTTCCTTACTCCTTTATCCACTCTGCCTTTCCCGGGAGAGTGAGTTCAATTGCAGCTTTGTTGTCTGGACACTATAGTAAGTGAGCTCAACTGGAACAGAGTCGCAGAGGAGACAGAAAGCCATGAGTGAGTCCCTTGGAACGTACCTCAAGGTGACACCAAAAGGCTTGTTCACAATTTGGTGATCACACTGCAGACTTGGTGTGACCCAACCATCCCCTAGTGATAAGGACTATGGGGCACCCTGGCACCAGCCAGGTGGTGTGGGGAGCTCAGATGGTGTGAGGCTTAGCATGGCACCCAGCATGTGGGAAGTGTTCAGTGGATGTCTCACGGTAACGCCACACAGTGTTACTGAGTGCCAGCCCCTGACCTCCGCACCAGGGAGATGGTTTTACTTCTCTTCATCTCCTCTCCAGGGAGGCCTCTGGAGCCAGTCAGACACAGGTTCGCGTCGTGCCTGGTGACCCTGAGCCAGTGCCATACCTCCTCGTGCCTCAGTCCTCCCATCTGTGAAGTGGGTGTAACAACGCTGATGTCACAGGGCCCTGTGGGGAAGGGAACACTTTAATGGTGGCTTTCGGTGATCTTAATGTTTCCCATTTCTTCTAGTTTCCTTCTAGGACACCTTCCCTACTTTTGGAAAAAGGATGAAGTTTGTGGCCGCGTGCTGCAAGATGTGTTTTTGGATTGGTGGGTCCTAACTTGTCATTTGTTGCCCTTTTTCCAGGCCAGGTCCCCCATGCTTAGCCCCCCTCCCCCACCCAGCATGCACACTCCCCCACTCCTCTGCCCAGGTCACCCCCAACCCACCAGGGCCTCTCCTGAGTGGAGAGGCCCACCAGGCTGGTTCAAAAGGCAACTCTGCCATTTGCCAACCCCGTGACCTTAGACCAGCCATCAAAGCTCTTGGAACCTCAGTTTTCTCATCTGTAACCAGGGTGTGGGGTGTGAATGAGGAAAGAATCATTGTTTGGCGTGCTGTTTATCCTTTTCAAAGTATTTTCAAAGACATGACATTGTTTGATTCCCAGTACAACCTTTGGGACAAAAGAGGAGTATAGCAACCCCATTTCATGGATGTGAAAACTGAGGCCCAATGGGGTACGTGACTCAGTAGCGAGTCAGCCCCAGGGCAGAGCCTGGGCCCCAAGATGGTGAGTTCCTTCCTGGGATGGGATACCTTGTTTTTCCTGCTGGGCCTGGGGTGGTGATATTCATGTCTCCGGTAGTTGACAGCTTCCTCTGGGTCACTTTGGTTTCCAGGGCTAAGAAGTATGGGCCTGTCGTGCGGGTCAATGTCTTCCATAAAACCTCGGTCATTGTCACAAGCCCCGAATCAGTCAAGGTAGGAAGCAGAAGTGGTTTCCATGGGGCTGGGTCTTCCCCTGCCCTTGGTTGGGTGTGTAAAACTTGGCCCTGGGAACTGGGAGAACTGTCCCAGAGTCACATGTATTTGGGCTGGTTCCCCGAGGATCCAAAGGGAACGACATCTTTCTAACCACCCACCACCGTTAGGTGGGCTCCTAAAGGCGGGGTTGTTTGATGTGAGCAGGGACAGGGGACTTTGCTGTTGGACCCATTTGGTGCAGGCGTGTTTAGTTAGTTCACTTTCAGCCTCAGTACCTTCACTGGCAAAGTGAGGATATAAATATTGATTCATTGATTTAACAAAGAAAGTGTCAAAGAATACTTAAACAGTGTTTACTATGGGCCATGCATGTTTCTATATACTTTACAATTAGTAAGCCGTTTGATCTTATAGGGGTAAGAACTCTTAGTAGCCCCCATTTTAGAGATGAGGAGATAGAGGCAGGTGACATGAATGTGTACAGGGTGGTGTCTGCTGAGTCGGTATGAAGAACGGATGTCAGGTCGTCGACTTGGGAGTTAGCAGACCAGGCTCAGATCTGGGCTCTGCCAACAACGGGCTGTGGGATCCGGACAGGTTACTCCATCACTCTGGGCCTCAGTTTGCTTGTCTATAAAAGAAGGATGATTCCTCTTTCCCAGGGGTTGTGCAGATGGACCTGAAATGATGTCAATAAGTCATCTAGTCCATGCCTGACACCCGGCACCTGCTCAGTGAACGGTGGGGCTGTTACTCACAGTGGGGACCCGGGTGCTGGGTGGGGTGGGTCTGCGGGGAGGGAGGCTGTGGTGACATGAAGAGAGGTGCGACGCAACTTCGGGTTCAGATCAGGAGACAAGTTGAACAATTATGGTGTCTCTAACAAGATGTTAAAAATAAAAATTTTCATTTATTTATTTATTTAATTAATTTTTTATTTTATTTTTTTTTTTGGTATTTTTCTGAAGCTGGAAACGGGGAGAGACAGTCAGGCAGACGCCCGCATGCGCCCGACCGGGATCCACCCGGCATGCCCACCAGGGGGTGACGCTCTGCCCACCAGGGGGCGATACTCTGCCCCTCCGGGGCGTCGCTCTGTTGCGACCAGAGCCACTCCAGCACCTGGGGCAGAGGCCAAGGAGCCATCCCCAGCACCCGGGCCATCTTTGCTCCAATGGAGCCTCAGCTGCGGGAGGGGAAGAGAGAGACAGAGAGGAAGGAGAGGGGGAGGGGTGGAGAAGCAGATGGGCGCTTCTCCTGTGTGCCCTGGCCGGGAATCGAACCCGGGACTTCTGCACGCCAGGCTGACACTCTACCACTGATCCAACTGGCCAGGGCCAAAAAATTTTTATATTAAAAAATTTACAACTTTTTACGCCCTGGCCAGTGGCTCAGTGTATAGAGCATTGGCCCAGCATGTGGACATCCTAGGTTCGATTCCCGGTCAGGGCACACAGGAAAAGTGCCCATCTGCTTCTTCCTCCCTCCCTCTCCTCCTTCTCTCCCTCTTCTCCTCTTGCAGCCAGTAGCTTCATTTATTCAAGCATGGCCCCAGGCACTGAGGATAACTCAGTTGCCCAGCTTGTCAGCTTCAGGTGCTAAAAATAGCTTAGTACTCTAGCATCGGCCACAGACAAGGGTTGCATGAGGGAGTCTGCCTCACTATCTCCCCTCTCATGTTTTATTGATTGATTTTAGAGAGAGGAGAGAAAGAGAAAAGAAGTTAGGGGGAGGAACAGGTAGCATCAACTCATAGTAGTTGCTTCTCATATGTGCCTTGACCAGGCAAGCCCAGAGATTCAAACCTTCAATCTCAGTATTTTAGGTCAATGCTCTATTCACTGTGCCACCACAGGTCAGGCCTAAAAAGTTTAGTTTCAAATACACAGTTAAAGACTTTTTAAAGCATGCTACCAAAAACCATACACAAAAACCTTCATGATACTCAACAAGAAAAGAAATGAAAAAATATATATTACTTTGATGAATTACATCGATATAAACAGTCAAGTGTTAAAACCAACCTTGCATTCCTGGTCCTGATACATTTTGCTCCTGGATACATGGATACAATTTGGTCATCTTTTGTTATGAATTTTTGTTTCTATCTTTATTATTTTCTTATAATGCCCTTGTCTGGTTTTGGTATCAGGTTAACAGGCCTTGTGAGATGAGTTGGGAATTGTTACCTTTCCTCTGTTTTCTGAAGAAGTTTATACAGGAGTGGTGTTATTTCTTCCTTTCATGTTTGATAGACTTCACCTGTGAAACCATTTGGGCCTGGCATTTTCTTTGAGGGCAGGATTTTTTTTCCTCTTAATTACACATTCAATTTTTAAATTGATATATAGCTATCTAAATTTTCAATTTTTTTCCTTGAGTTTGGTGCCTTTTAAGAGTTTGTCTCTTTATTTTCTTTTTTGTTGTTGTTGTTTTGTGGCAGAGACAGAGAGACAAAGAGTGGGACAGATAGGGCCAGACAGGCAGGAAGGGAGAGAGATGAGAAACATCAATTCTTCATTGCATTTCCTTAGTTGTTCATTGATTGCTTTCTCATATGTGCCTCAACCAGGGGCTACAGTAGAGCCAGTGACCACTTGCTCAAGGCAGAGACCTTGGGCTTCAAGCCCAGAGACCTTGGACTTTAAGCCAGCAACCATGGGGTCATGTCTATAATCCCACGCTCAAGACAGCAACCCCGCGCTCAAGCTGGTGAGCCCGCATTCTAATCAGATGAGCCCACACTCAAGCCAGTGACCTCGGGTTTTGAGCCTGGGTCCTCTGGATCCCAGTCCTACGCTCTATCCTCTGCACCACTGCCTGGTCAGGCTCTTTTTATAAATTGTTAAAACTATTGGTATAAAGTTGCCCACACTATTTATTTTCTATCTTTGTCATGTCTGCCATATCTGTGGGATGTCCAGTCTTCCACTCCTGAGAGCATTAACTTGAGAAGTGTACCAGTTTTATTCATCTTTTCAAAGACACAGCTTTTGGTTTTACTGGTTTTCTCCATTGTTTGTCTGTTTTCTACTTTGTTATTTCTGCTCTTTCTTTCCTTCCCCTACTCGCTTTGAGTTTATTTGTTTTTGTTCTATTATTCTCAGGTGAGAACTTAGACAATTGGTTTTAGACTTTGTTTTCTCATATTATACATTTCCCGTAAGCACTATGTTAGTACACAAGTACCATACATTGCAATATGTTGTGCTTTTATTTTCATTTGGATCAAAAAATTTCCCCTTCTGATTTTTTTCTTTGAACCATGGATTATTTAAATATATATTATTACATTTCTAAATATCATGAGATTTTCCAGGCATTTTTTTTTTTTATTTAAATTTCTGAAGCTGGAAACGGGGAGAGACAGTCAGACAGACTCCTGCATGCGCCCGACCGGGATCCACCTGGCACACCCACCAGGGGGCAATGCTCTGCCCACCAGGGGGCGATGCTCTGCCCCTCCGGGGCGTCGCCCTGCCTTGACCAGAGCCATTCTAGTGCCTGGGGCAGAGGCCAAGGAGCCATCCAGCGCCCGGGCCATCTTTGCTCCAATGGAGCCTTGGCTGCGGGAGGGGAAGAGAGAGACAGAGAGGAAGGAGGGGGGTGGGGGGTGGAGAAGCAAATGGGCGCTTCTCCTATGTGCCCTGGCTGGGAATCGAACCTGGGTCCCCCGCACGCCAGGCCGACGCTCTACCACTGAGCCAACCGGCCAGGGCCTTTCCAGGCATTTTTATGTTATTGATTTCTAATTTAATTCTGTAAGGTCAGAGAAAATACCGTTCATGATTTCAATCCTTTTAAAATTAATTTCAATTTGTTGCATGACCTAGCATATGTCCTATCTTTGTGTATGTTCATGAGCACTTAAAAAGAATGTATGTTCTGTAAGTGGTGGATAGAGTATTTTAGAAATATCAGTCAGGTCCAGTTGGTTGATGGTGTTATTCTAATCTTCTAAATCTTAACTAATTTTCTGTCTACCTGGTCTAGCAATTTCTGGGAGAGGAGTGTTGAACTCTCCAACCACAATTATAAATTTGTCTATTTCTACTTTCACTTCTATCAGTTTTGCTTCACGCATTTTGAAGTTGTGTTATTAGAAGTGTACACATTTTTCATTGTAATATTATGATGAATTGATCCTTTTATCTTTAGAAATGTCCCCGTCTATTCTTGGTTGATATTCTATTTCCTAGACTATAGTTTGTCCAGTACTAATATAGCCATTCCAGTTGTCTTATGCTTAATGTTGATGGTGTATCTTTTTCTTTTTTTTTTTTTTTCATTTTTCTGAAGCTGGAAACAGGGAGAGACAGTCAGACAGACTCCTGCATGCGCCCGACCGGGATCCACCCGGCACGCCCACCAGGGGGCGACGCTCTGCCCATCCTGGGCGTCGCCATGTTGCGACCAGAGCCACTCTAGCGCCTGGGGCAGAGGCCAAGGAGCCATCCCCAGCGCCCGGGCCATCTTTGCTCCAATGGAGCCTTGGCTGCAGGAGGGGAAGAGAGAGACAGAGAGGAAAGCGCGGCGGAGGGGTGGAGAAGCAAATGGGCGCTTCTCCTGTGTGCCCTGGCCGGGAATCGAACCCGGGTCCTCCGCACGCTAGGCTGACGCTCTACCGCTGAGCCAACCGGCCAGGGCGGTGTATCTTTTTCTATTCTTTAACTTTTAACCTATCTGAGTTTTTATATTTAAAGTGAGTTTCTTATAGATAGCATATAGTTGGATCTTGCTGTTTTATACAGTCTGATAATCTCTGCCTTTTTATTGGAATGCTTAGATCATTTACATTTAATGTAATTATTGATATGGTTAGGTTTAAATCTGCCATGCTGTTGTTTATTTTCTGTTTGTCCCAACTGTTGCTTGTTCCCTTTTCCTCCTTCCTGCCTTCTTTTGGGTTATATTTTAGTATTTCTTTTTATTTTCACTACTGTGTCATTAGTTTTTTCTCTCTCTCTCCATCATCTCTGATATTTCTGGACCTGGTTATAGTTCAGAATTTCCTGCGCTTTGGCATGTCTAGTAATTTTCTGTTGCACACTGGACATTGTGAATTGTACATTGTTGAGTGCCTGACTTAATTTTATTCTTTTTTTTTCTTTTTTTTTTTTTTTTTTTTAGTTCAGCGAGGGGAGAGGAGACAGAGAGACAGACTCCCGCATGTGCTGGGACCAGGATCTACCCAGCAAGCCCACTAGGGGGCAATGCTCTGCCTATCTGGGGCATTGCTCCATTGCTTAGCAACAGAGTTCTCTTCTTAGCGCCATGGAGGGGGCCATGGAGCCATCATCAGTGCCCAGGGCCAACTTGCTCCAATGGAGCCATGGCTGCAGGAGAGGAAGATAGATAGAGAGAAAGAAGCGAGACGGGGAGGAGTAGAGAAGCAGATAGGCACTTCCTCTTTGTGCCCTGACTGGGAATCGAACCCCAGGATTTCTACATACCAGGCTGATGCTCTACCACTGAGCCAACTGGCCAGGGCCTAATTTCATTCTTTTAAAGAGTGCTGGATTTTGTTGTCAGATGATAAAAGTACTTACTGATCAGTGTGGTCCTGTCCTGGCTTGCTTCAAGGTTTCTGTAGGTTTGGTACACAGTAGACTTTGTGGAGCTAGTTTGGCCCCACTACTATGGAGTGACCCTTCTGGGGCCTCTAATAAAGGCCTGTGTCTGAGGTTTAACTCTTGCCTGTTGGAATTTGAACAATTCTTAGCCTGTGTAAGCTCTGAGAACTGTTCAGCCTATAGTTACTCGATGATTGTCCTTTCCCAGAAGTTGTTTTTTACCTGGTCTTGTGGAGTTGTACTCTGCACATGCACCGACTGGTATTCATTCAAAGATGCGAGGGTCCCTATGCTGATTTCTGCATAGGAGCTCTATCTTCTTCTTTTTGTTTTAATTGATTTTTTTTTCTAAAGAGAGAGGGAAGGAGAGACAGAAAGAAACATAGATTTTTGTTTCATTTATTTATGCATTCATTGGTTGATTCTTGCATGTGCCCTGACCAGGGATCGAACCCACAACTTTGGCCAAATGATCCCAAATTATTGGGATAATGCTCTAACCAACTGAGCTACCTGGCCAGGGAGGAGCCCTCTCTGTGCATAGTTCCCTCCTCTCAGGGACTCTGCCCTGCACACTCTGGCCTTCTCTGGCCTGGACTCTGATCTCTGGCTCATGAATGTGGAAGGCTGCTGGGTTATATCTGAGTTTCTTCTTTTAGTGTCTTTGTCCTGACACGGGCTCTAGACAGAAAGCTGGCGCGATCCGAGATTATATGCTTTCCTTCCATTCCCCCCTCTTCTTTCTCTCAAGATGCACATCCCGCACTGCCTGTTGTCCAGTGTCTGAAACAGACATTGCATATCTTTTCCCTGCTTTGCTGGCTGTTTAGGGCAGGAGGGCAAGTCCCTAGCAGTCTGGGCACAAGTACGCTGCCAGTGAGGGCAACTGGAGAAGGCAGCAAGGTGGCCAAGGGCACCCTCTGCATCCCTGTGCCCCAGAACCTGGCTTCCTGGGCCGCCAAAGGGTTCCCAGTGTCAGGGGCAGCCAGGCATAGGGACCCCTGGTGATGGGATACGGGGTCAGAGCCCATGTCGAGGCTGCAGTGCCTCGGCGTGGGGGCTCCTTGGTCCAGACTGGGGCTGGCACCTGCCTTAGAGTGCGCAGGGGTGTTTGAGAGGGGCCTGGGAGGCTGGCCTTCACTGTCATGTCTCTTCTCAGGAGAACAGTCCTTAGGGAGTGGGGTCGTGACAGAACTTGACTTACAAATATAAGTGGTTGGGTGGGAGTCGGGCCCCTGGGATGCGGCTTAATGATCCAGAGCCAGCCACTTCTAGGGGTTCCTTTCAGCTGAAAAAATAGCTATTAGACCCTTGGAAGCAAATCTCATAGATACCACCAGCCCTGGGGTCACTGCAGCAGGAATTTCCCAGTGTGCCCCGGGGTCGGTGCAGCAGGAATTTCCCAGTGTGCCCCGGGTGCAGCAGGAATTTCCCAGTGTGCCCCGGGTGCAGCAGGAATTTCCCAGTGTGCCCCGGGGTCACTGCAGCAGGAATTTCCCAGTGTGCCCCGGGGTCACTGCAGCAGGAATTTCCCAGTGTGCCCCGGGTGCAGCAGGAATTTCCCAGTGTGCCCCGGGTGCAGCAGGAATTTCCCAGTGTGCCCCGGGGTCACTGCAGCAGGAATTTCCCAGTGTGCCCCGGGGTCGGTGCAGCAGGAATTTCCCAGTGTGCCCCGGGCAGGGCTCTCCAGCTCCTCCCCACCCCACGTGCCCCTGCCCGAGTGCACCTGTGACCCTGGCTTCCTCCACCTGGATCACGGTCCTCTCTCCCCTCCTCCACACATCCTGTGGCCATTTACCTTGTGTGTGTGTGACCTCAGGCCAGATTTAAATCTCAGGTTTTTTCATCTGTATGTAAATGAGCATTAAAGTAACACCCACCCACGTCTCCCAGCTGACTGGGCATGAGATGGTCTCCAGGATGCTGCTGTGAGCTTGGCACTCGCGGGGCACCTGCTCCGTGCGGACACTATTCTCAGCCCTGTGGTGTGGAAGCAATTTACTCTTCAGGACAAGCCTACCAGGCCAGCACCTTCACCTTCCCCGTTTTGTGAGATGAGGAGACTGAGGGCCAGAGGCGGTGAGACGAGGATGTGGAGCCCACATTCAAATGCAAGCCAGGTGACTCCACAGCCGGAGCTGTTAGCCCCTTGGCTATGCTGCCTCAAGAGTTGTTAGCTAATGTGACTATTGTGCCATCCAGCTCTTGGTGAGAAAGTTGACCCTTCCTCCAGGAAGGCTTCCCTGACTTCCATGGCTGTATTGACACGAACAACCCTGAATCTGTGCTGAGTGTCTCTTCTGCATCCCAGAAGCCCTCCCTCCAAGCTTCTCTGGTTTCAGAGCACCCGTGTGCTCTCTGGTCCTTGCTGCTTTGGAAGGTGCAAGGTGTAGGCATGACAGTGAGGAAGCCTCCCCCCCCACACACACTGCCCTCTAGCTGTGTGACCTCAAGACAACCACTTCACCCTCTGTGTCCCACTTTCCTCATCCCCAAACGGGATGCTCTTGCTTGAGGACAGGACTTCCGGAGGGTTAGGCGAGGCCATGCGTATGAAGTGTTCACAGGTCGCTGGCACTCAGCTCAGCGTGGTTATTTGGAGTGTGTATCACAAGACTCACACTGCTGAGTCCTTTGCAGCCTCTCTCGGGTACCTGAGCTGATGCTGGCTTTTTTGGGATGTTTAGAAGTTCCTGATGTCGACCAAGTACAACAAGGACTCCAAGATGTACCACGCCATCCAGACTGTGTTTGGCGAGAGGTAAGGTGCAAGGAGGGGACCTGGGGGGAAGCCTCTAGCTGCGCACAGAGGGCCCGGGGGCCCCAGAGCCTTGGGGTCGCATTAGGGCCCGAATCCTGGCTGCCAGGCACATACCACGCGCTCCGTGCATGGGGCCGCCGCTCCTGTCATCAGCACCTCCCTTCTCCTTCCCTCCATGGCAGTGGAGTGCGGGGTCGCTGAGGTGGGGACATGCGAGCATCCTGTTTCTTTCTTTCTTTTTTTTTTTTTTTTAATGTATTGATTGATTTTAGAGAGATAGAAAGGAAAGGAGAGAGGGAAAAAAATACAGAAGCATTCATTTGTTGTTCCATTTAGTTGTGCATTCATTCAGTGGTCGCTTCCCAACCGGGGATCAAACCCATAACTTTGGTGTTTCAGGACGCTCTAACTAACTGAGCTAGCCAGCCAGGGCCTCATTTCTTTTTTTTCTTTTTTTTTTTAATTTTAATTAATTAATTTATTTATTTTTTACAGAGACAGTGAGTCAGAGAGAGGGATAGACAGACAGGAACAGAGAGAGATGAGAAGCATCAATCATTAGTTTTTCATTGCACTTGCAACACCTTAGTTGTTCATTGATTGCTTTCTCATATGTGCCTTGACCGCGGTCCTTCAGCAGACCGAGTAACCCCTTGCTGGAGCCAGCGACCTTGAGTTCAAGATGGTGGGCTTTTCGTCAAACCAGATGAGCCCGCACTCAAGCTGGCGACCTTGGGGTCTTGAACCCGGGTCCTGTGCATCTCAGTCCAACGCTCTATCCATTGCGCCACCGCCTGGTCAGGCTTCTTTTTTTTTTTTTAAATCATAGTTACATTCACACACCATACAATTCACCATTTTAGCCACAGTGGAGAAACAGTTCAGTGCCATTTGGCCCAGTCACAGGGCAGCCATCACCACTGTCTAGTGCCAGAACACCCTCATCACCCTGCACGTGGCCCTGCACCCATCACCCTGCAGGTGGCCCTGCACTCATCACCCTGCAGGTGGCCCTGCACCCATCACCCTGCAGGTGGCCCTGCACCCATCACCCTGCAGGTGGCCCTGCACCCATCACCCTGCAGGTGGCCCTGCACCCATCAGGCGGTCAGTCCCGTCCCCTCACCCTGTTTCTCTCATCAAGTTTTGGTGTCCCGCAGGCTGTTCGGCCAAGGCCTGGTGTCCGAATGTGACTATGAGCGCTGGCACAAGCAGCGGCGGGTGCTGGACCTGGCCTTCAGCCGCAGGTGAGCGTGTCCCGGGTCGGCGGCGTGGGTCTGGTGGGTCAGGGGCGGTGCTGGCCTGCCTGGCACGGGTGGGCTTGGGAAGGGGGAGTCTTTATGGGAGGGGGCCCTACCCAAGCAGAAGGGACAGAGGGAAGAGGCCAGCCAGTGGGCCGGGAAGCTGAGAGGTCCCTGCATACTTTGCAAACATCAGGGTTAAATGGCAATGAGACCTAGATGTGTGGGGGCCCCTGCTCCCCAAGACCCCCCAGCTCACACCTCATCACTCCTCACCTGGACTTTTCATTTTATTTCATATCATGTTCACTTTTGGATAACATTTTATTTTTTAAGTAACTTACATTGAGACACAATTCACTCATTTACATGATGCAATTGAATGGTTTTTCGTATATTCAAAAATGATACAACGTCACCATAGTCAATTTTAGAACGTTTTCATCACCCCAAAAAGCGGTCACCTGCCCTTCCCGTTTCCTGTCTGTGCCCTCAACTCCTGTAACCACTCGTCTGCACTGTCTCAATGCCCTCAACTCCTGCAGCCACTCGTCTGCACTGTCTCAATGCCCTCAACTCCTGTAACCACTCGTCTGCACTGTCTCAATGCCCTCAACTCCTGTAACCACTCGTCTGCCCTGTCTCAATGCCCTCAACTCCTGCAGCCACTCGTCTGCCCTGTCTCAATGCCCTCAACTCCTGCAGCCACTCGTCTGCACTGTCTCAATGCCCTCAACTCCTGTAACCACTCGTCTGCCCTGTCTCAATGCCCTCAACTCCTGTAACCACTCGTCTGCCCTGTCTCAATGCCCTCAACTCCTGTAACCACTCGTCTGCGCTGTCTCAATGCCCTCAACTCCTACAACCACTCGTCTGTACTGTCTCAATGCCCTCAACTCCTGCAGCCACTCGTCTGCACTGTCTCAATGCCCTCAACTCCTGTAACCACTCGTCTGCCCTGTCTCAATGCCCTCAACTCCTGTAACCACTCGTCTGCACTGTCTCAATGCCCTCAACTCCTGTAACCACTCGTCTGCCCTGTCTCAATGCCCTCAACTCCTGCAGCCACTCGTCTGCACTGTCTCAATGCCCTCAACTCCTGCAGCCACTCGTCTGCACTGTCTCAATGCCCTCAACTCCTGCAGCCACTCGTCTGCACTGTCTCAATGCCCTCAACTCCTGTAACCACTCGTCTGCCCTGTCTCAATGTCCTCAACTCCTGTAACCACTCGTCTGCACTGTCTCAATGCCCTCAACTCCTGCAGCCACTCGTCTGCCCTGTCTCAATGCCCTCAACTCCTGTAACCACTCGTCTGCCCTGTCTCAATGCCCTCAACTCCTGCAGCCACTCGTCTGCCCTGTCTCAATGCCCTCAACTCCTGTAACCACTCGTCTGCCCTGTCTCAATGTCCTCAACTCCTGTAACCACTCGTCTGCACTGTCTCAATGCCCTCAACTCCTACAGCCACTCGTCTGCACTGTCTCAATGTCCTCAACTCCTGTAACCACTCGTCTGCACTGTCTCAGTGTCCTCAACTCCTACAGCCACTCGTCTGCACTGTCTCAATGCCCTCAACTCCTACAACCACTCGTCTGCCCTGTCTCAATGCCCTCAACTCCTGTAACCACTCGTCTGCCCTGTCTCAATGCCTTCAACTCCTGTAACCACTCGTCTGCCCTGTCTCAATGCCCTCAACTCCTGTAACCACTCGTCTGCCCTGTCTCAATGCCCTCAACTCCTACAACCACTAGTCTGCACTGTCTCAATGTCCTCAACTCCTACAACCACTCGTCTGCCCTGTCTCAATGCCCTCAACTCCTGTAGCCACTCGTCTGCCCTGTCTCAATGCCCTCAACTCCCGCAGCCACTCGTCTGCACTGTCTCAATGCCCTCAACTCCTGTAACCACTCGTCTGCACTGTCTCAATGTCCTCAACTCCCGCAACCACTCGTCTGCACTGTCTCAATGCCCTCAACTCCTGTAACCACTCGTCTGCACTGTCTCAATGCCCTCAACTCCTGTAACCACTCGTCTGCACTGTCTCAATGCCCTCAACTCCTGTAACCACTCGTCTGCACTGTCTCAATGTCCTCAACTCCCGCAACCACTCGTCTGCACTGTCTCAATGCCCTCAACTCCTGTAACCACTCGTCTGCACTGTCTCAATGCCCTCAACTCCTACAACCACTCGTCTGCACTGTCTCAATGCCTTCAACTCCTGCAGCCACTCGTCTGCACTGTCTCAATGCCCTCAACTCCTGTAACCACTCGTCTGCCCTGTCTCAATGCCCTCAACTCCTGTAACCACTCGTCTGCCCTGTCTCAATGCCCTCAACTCCTGTAACCACTCGTCTGCACTGTCTCAATGCCCTCAACTCCTACAACCACTCGTCTGCCCTGTCTCAATGCCCTCAACTCCTGTAACCACTCGTCTGCACTGTCTCAATGCCCTCAACTCCTGCAGCCACTCGTCTGCACTGTCTCAATGCCCTCAACTCCTGCAGCCACTCGTCTGCCCTGTCTCAATGCCCTCAACTCCTGCAGCCACTCGTCTGCCCTGTCTCAATGCCCTCAACTCCTGCAGCCACTAGTCTGCACTGTCTCAATGCCCTCAACTCCTGCAGCCACTCGTCTGCCCTGTCTCAATGCCCTCAACTCCTGCAGCCACTCGTCTGCCCTGTCTCAATGCCCTCAACTCCTGTAACCACTCGTCTGCACTGTCTCAATGCCCTCAACTCCTGCAGCCACTCGTCTGCCCTGTCTCAATGCCCTCAACTCCTATAACCACTCGTCTGCACTGTCTCAATGGGTTTCATATTCCAGACCAGGGGCAGTCAACCTTTTTATACCTACCGCCCACTTTTGTATCTCTGTTAGTAGTAACATTTTCTAACTGCCCACTGGTTCCACAGTCATGGTGATTTATAAAGTAGGGAAGTAACTTTACTTTATAAAATTTATAAAGCAGAGTTACAGCAAGTGAAAGCATATATCAATAATTACTTACCAAGTACTTTATGTCGGATTTTCGCTAAGTTTGGCAGAATAGATCTTTATTAAACAACTTACTCTAGTTAAATCTCTCTTTTTATTTATACTTTGGTTGCTCTGCTACCGCCCACCATGAAAGCTGGAGCACCCCCTAGGGGGCGGTAGGGACCGGGTTGACTACCACTAGGGGGCAGTAGGGACCGGGTTGACTACCACTGGTCTAGGCGTTTCCTATCAGCAGAGCCACATGATATGTGGTCCTTTGTGCCTGGCTGCTTTCTGGAAGCATGACGTGTCTGAGGTCTGCCTCGTCGTAGGATGTGTCAGGATTTCATTCCTTCCTTGGCCAGATAATGTTCCGCGGGTGGATGTGCCGCTGTGGGCTTGTCCGCTCATCAGCTGACGGACGTTTGAGTTGTTTCCCTTCTTTGGCTCTTGTGGGTGGTGCTGCTCCGAGCTCTTGAGCGCAGGTTTTCATGCAGACATATGTTTCCATTTCTCTCGCGTGTGCTCCTAGGAGTGAGATTGCTCGGTCACCGGACAAGTCTGTGTTTAACGTTTTGAGGAAGGTGATCTTTTATTCTGATATAATTCCAAATCTGGAGAAACACTGCCAAAATAGTCTAAGGGACTTCTAATATCTTTTTACCAGATTCACTTATTGTTTCTGTTTAAATCACCATTTATCATTTTTTCTCTATGCGTGTATAGAAATATATTTATCCTTGTCTCTGTATGTGTATAGACATATATGCGTTATTTTAAATATAGTACTTATTTTTTTTTTAAACCATTTGGGAGTAAGTTGGGGACATTGTGATCCCTTTCCTTCAATAGTTCTGGGCATCTTTCCTAAGGACAAGGACTTTCTCTCATGTGACAACAGCTCGTTTATCAAAATGAGGACATTTTGCATCAACCCAGTGCTGTAATCCACCCTCTATATCCGGATTTTGTCACTTGTAGTTGCAGCTATTTTTCCCTTGTGTAGGACCCAATCTAGGTCCCGGGTCACGTTTGGTTAGCATGCCTCTTTCTCCAGCATTCTAGAACAGTTCACTGTCCTCCCTTGCTTGTCTGGACCTCAAGGTTGCAAGCCAGTGTTGCTGGCCGTCCTTCCGTCTGAGCTTGCTGTTTCTGCAGTTACACTCAGGTTATGCTTTCTAGTGGGAATGGCACGGAAGTGACGTGGTGACCTCCTCATGCCACGGTGTCAGGAGGCACAGGCTGTCAGTTTGTCGTTGTGGGAGACGCTCGCTTCGCTCACGCGGTCGAGGCAGCGTCCTCCGGGTTTCCCCACTGTGAAGCTACTATTGAGTATGAAATGCACCTGTGAGCGGATACACGCACACTGGCCTGGGCTTCCATTGCCACCCTGCCTCCTGTCTCCTTCCTCCAATGGCTCTGCTTCCCTGCCCTGGACAGATCTTGCTAAAATTCAGATGTGACCACCTTACTCCCCCTTCCTGAAGCCTTGCATGGCTCCCTATCACGTGAAAGGTGAAGGTCAGACCCCACCCATCCCCGCACTAGACCCCCACCCCCAGCCTTTGCACCCTCTCTCCTCCGCGTTTCTGAAACCCTGGGCCCTTCTTGGCGCCTCTGCCTCTGTCCCTGCTGTCCCCTCTGCCTTCTGTGTGCCCCAGAGAGCCCTCTGTCCCTGCTGTCCCCTCTGCCTTCTGTGTGCCCCAGAGAGCCCTCTGCCCCTGCTGTCCCCTCTGCCTTCTGTGTGCCCCAGAGAGCCCTCTGCCCCTGCTGTCCCCTCTGCCTTCTGTGTGCCCCAGAGAGCCCTCTGTCCCTGCTGTCCCCTCTGCCTTCTGTGTGCCCCAGAGAGCCCTCTGTCCCTGCTGTCCCCTCTGCCTTCTGTGTGCCCCAGAGAGCCCTCTGCCCCCTCGGACACCCAGATAAGAGGTCACTGCTCGGGAACTCGTTCCCTGAGCTCGAGGCTGAGTTCACGCTCCTGTGATCCACATCCTCACCAGAGAAGAAGCCTGCCCCTGCACCCGTGCCCAGCACAGCGCCGGGCACTTCACAAACCCTCCGGGGATGCCCGTGGAGCAAACGAACACGGGGATGAAGTTGAAATAGTCTTGGGATGGCTGGAGAGTTGCCAGGAGTGAGACTGAGAAGGAGCAGATGAGAAAGAGGCATTTATTTAATGAATACTTGTGCCAAGAGCCAGGGTGAGGAAGGCCGGTTAAGGTGACATGGCCCCGGCCCTCAGGGCGCTTTGAAGTCATCAGAAGACACAGACACATCGCTCTAACCAGATGGCCACCCACAGTGCTCGTGACCTACATCCCATTGGCATTGTCTAGGTGAACCCTCTTCTGGACACAGGACCTAGCATCTGAACAGCATTTTACACTTGATTTCATGCTTCCGCGGACAGACTTACTTTTTAATTAATTGCAGTAAGACCCACATAACATAAAATTGGCCATCTTGCCCAGTTTAGGAGTGCAGTTGAGGGGTGTTAAGCACACTCACATGCTGTGCAACCATCACCCCACGTTTTTATTCCCTAGTCTCACTCACAGTAAGGTATTCATTCATCTAAGAGATGACTGTTTTATTGGAAACGCGGAATTCCACAAAGTTGTAAGAAACAAGCTTTGGGAGGTGCCCGTGCATGTTTAGGAAGGTGTTTTGACCCTTGTAGAGTTCTAATGGACAAATGAGGGAAAAACAGGAACTGCTAGTAAGTTTCCTCTCCACCCGGGATCCACAGAGAATATTATGATGTATTCTTGACAAAAAGCCCACTTTGGGCTTTTTCCGGTATTACTTTTCCGGAAAGACCTTGGCCCCAGCTGTTTCCATACAAGACAAGGGGATAGGGATTTGCTATACGGCTGACGTTTCAGCCCTGAGTTTACATCCACAGTAGTGGCGGGAGATCCAGTGTTTGTGAGGTCACCAGCCACAGACTATCCAAATAGGCTCCTTGCATGTGATTAAAAGAAAGAAAAAAGACAACTACAAATAATCTTGCCAATCAATACATACTTGCCAACCATGTGAGTGTGATGAAGAAGAAGTTGAGGGTGCTATGGAAACGTGTATGAGGCCTGCTTGGGTCTCAGGAGACATTTCCCTAAGGAAGTGGCATTTGGGTATCCATCTAGAGAGGGGACAGGCATTCAGGTGGTAACGGGACATGGGGACAGGAGGCAGCAGGGAGGAGAGCTCCAGATGGGTGGGGCAGCATGTGCAAAGGCCCTGAGGCGGGAAGGAGCACTGTACTTTGGAGGAGCTAAGAGGCCACTGTAATAGGGAGGCAGCAAGCACCACAGGTGAAAGTCAGCAAGGAACAGCATCTGCCTCCCCGGTTCAGTTGAGGATTACTGACTCTCTCCTGAGAACAACAAGTTGCTTCAGAGTGTTTTAGGTTGGTAAGGGACCGGACCAGAGTGGTGCTTTCAGCCGTGGCTTGGGCCACAAGGAGAAAACATGCAGGCAGCGTGGTGGGGGCTGGGCAGCAGCAGAGGCAAGAGGATGCCGGCCCCTGGCCTTGAGCTGGAAGCCCGAGCGGGACTGCTGGGTGGGTGGGCGATGAGGGCTGCTTTGCTTTCCTAATTACAAATAATTGCCCCTTTTTTTCTCTTCTCCCATTTCTTCTTTTTAATGTTTTTTTAAAAAACTTCCTATTTGGCAAATTCAAATTTTTAATAGATAAATTTTAAGAATAAGAATAGGAGAAAGAACACCCTTATATCCTTTACCCAGGTTGTTAACATTAAAAATTGCTTTTTTTTTTTTTCCTGTATTTTTCTGAAGCCGGAAACGGGGAGAGACAGTCAGACAGACTCCCGCATGCGCCCGACCGGGATCCACCCAGCACGCTCACCAAGGGGTGACGCTCTGTCCACCAGGGGGCGATGCTCTGCCCCTCCGGGGCGTTGCTCTGTTGTGACCAGAGCCACTCTAGCGCCTGGGGCAGAGGCCAAGGAGCCATCCCCAGCGCCCGGGCCATCTTTGCTCCAATGGAGCCTCAGCTGCGGGAGGGGAAGAGAGAGACAGAGAGGAAGGAGAGGGGGAGGGGTGGAGAAGCAGATGGGCGCTTCTCCTGTGTGCCCTGGCCGGGAATCAAACCCGGGACTTCTGCACATCAGGCTGACGCTCTACCACTGAGCCAACCGGCCAGGGCCTAAAAATTGCTTTTAATTTTAAAAGCAGCACTTCCTGTTAGTAAAAAAAATCAGAAATGTGTAAGGTGCCATGTGGCAGTCTCCCCTTCCCATCCCCTCAGGGTGCCACTTCTGTGAGTTTGGAGTACATCCTTCTATACCTCTCTCTAAGCTCTGTGCCTGGCAGAGGAGCCAGATAGCTGTCCCAGGGCGGGGGGCGCTGTGTGTTGGGGGGCTCTGCGTCTGAGGACTCAGGGCTGGGGGGCACTGTGTGTTGGGGCGCTCTGCATCTGAGGACTCAGGGCGGGGGGCGCTGTGTGTTGGGGCGCTCTGCGTCTGAGGACTCAGGGCGGGGGGCGCTGTGTGTTGGGGCGCTCTGCATCTGAGGACTCAGGGCGGGGGGCGCTGTGTGTTGGGGCGCTCTGCATCTGAGGACTCAGGGCGGGGGGCGCTGTGTGTTGGGGGGCTCTGCGTCTGAGGACTCAGGGCGGGGGGCGCTGTGTGTTGGGGCGCTCTGCGTCTGAGGACTCATGCCCATGTAGGTCGGGCGCTGTGATTGCTCAAGGACGGGAGTGGAATGGGAAAACGAGGCTGCAGGTGGAGCCAGGGCAAGGCAGGCAGGGAGAGCGGGCAGTGGGGGCAGAGGTGGGAGGGAACACGACATGGATTCTGGAGACCCCAGAGGCTGTTCCTTCTGTCCTGCTCTCTGTTCTCTGGAGTTTCTGCACTGTCACATGCACTTGAGGTCAGAGTTGAGGGGCCCAGTGGTGTACAGAGGACTCATGGAACCGTCAGGACAAGAGTAACGAAACAGCGGCCATCCTGAGTGGAGGGGAATTGTGAAACCCCAGGGCTTCGTTTGATACTGCGACCCCAGACTGGGAGCTAGGCCTTGAGGGGAGGCCAGGAAGGCTGGGAGGGGCCCCCACCTCCATTCTGCACACGGGCCTCCCGCCACAGGGGGCTTCTCGGGACGGCTGCAGCCCTGGGCTGCTCTCAGTGGCTGCTGCCGACTGTGCTCTTCCTCCAGCTCCCTGGTCAGCTTGATGGAAACATTCAACGAGAAAGCGGAGCAGCTGGTGGAGATTCTGGAGGCCAAGGCGGACGGGCAGACCCCGGTGTCCATGCAGGAAATGCTCACCTGCACCACCATGGACATCCTGGCTAAGGTGATGGGTGGGCGGGGTGTGGAGCAGGGCACGCCCCTTCCGGGCAAAGGGCTCCCCTTCCCTCCCTCTTTCTCCCTTTGCTACACTCCTGTCCCTCCTCGTGGAGCAGCCCCTCCTCTGGGCGGGGAGCCCCGTATCACTCTGTGCATAACGGAGCTACTGACTCGTTCTCCAGAAGTGGGCAGGGCACCGAGAGGTGTGGGGACTGGCCTGTGGCTGGTCAGGGGCAGAAGCAGGACTGGATCTGGGGTCTGCCTGACTCCCAGTCAAAGCCCACCTCCCCCCAGCTCTCCCATCGGGTAATGGCTTGGCTTTTTACCCTGGGAGACCCAGCGGTGCCCCAGATAACCCCAAACCTGGGTAAAGGCAGGTCAGACAGCTAGAGTGCAGGGACAGCGAGTGAAGAGTCATTGTCACTTAATAATACACTGCGAAGCGGGGTGTGGAATGGACACCCAAGGAAGGCTGCATTTCAGGGGAGATGCATCTTGTCAGGGAAGGAGTCCGAGGTTCATTTAGAAGCTACAACATGTTTCTTAATCCTCGCCACATTCAGCGGGGCTGGAATTATCCCCGGAAGGAGTTGACGACATGGTGCTCAGCAGCAGCCCTGAGCCCAGGGCCTGGGGCCCCAGCTGAATGGCGCCAGGCTCTGCCCTGGGTCTCCGGGCCTCCCAGCCCCAAGGTGTGACCCGGCCCTTCGCTCTCCCCAGGCAGCTTTTGGGATGGAGACCAGCATGCTGCTGGGTGCCCAGAAGCCTCTGTCCGGGAAAGTGAAACTGATCTTGGAGGGCATCACCGCATCCCGCAACACTCTGGCCAAGGTACTGCCCAGCGCCCGTTCCGCGGCCAGCCACCCTGGCTGTGTCCTCCCCGTTTGCTGGAGCTCCTCCTCCAGTGGTTTCTTTTCAGAATGAGTTTTGAGTCCTGGTCTGTATATCTGAAGTGACTTCTGAACTCGGTTAGGATTTGCAAACATGGCCCAAAGTAGAGGCTCGAAATGAAAGTGGTTTAAAGTAACTGAGGAGTTCATCTTTCTCTGGTGTACGATGACCCCAGACACAGGCAAGCTGGGATGACCAGGATGGCTCCAGTGTCAGGTGCTCCTGGACTTGCTTTTTGTTTGACTGCCTCCAGCACATCACCTCATTGTCATGAGATGGCTGCTGCAGCTCCAGCTATCACTTCCTGTTCCAGGCTTGAAGGAGGAAGAAAAAGGGGGTGGGGGAGAAAGGTGGTACTTGAGTTGACTCTCAGACAGATGCCTGTTCCCTGGGACTTCAGTATCCAGTTTGTAGTCCTTTTAGGCCACTCCATTTTTTTTTCCTGGCTGCTGATTCCACCTCACTGTGCTCTGACTGTGGTTTCCTCCTTCACTGCAATCCTAATTGCCTCCATCCTTCAGGGAGCCCTTTGTATTTTCCAGTGCTTCCTGAATGTGTTCACGCATCTCCCTCACCATTCCTAGGGGTCTGGTGCAGGGAGGGGAAGCTGACAGATGCTTGGGCTCAGCTGGTCTTCTTTCTTTCTTTTCTTTTCTTTTTCTTTTCTTTTTAAAAATTTTTCTGAAGTGAGAAGCGGGGAGGCAGTCAGACAGACTCCCGTATGCACCCAACCAGGATCCACCCAGCATGCCCACCAGGGGGCGATGCTTTACCCATCTGGGGCGTTGCTCCGCTGCAACTGGAGCCATTCTAGCACCTGAGGCCGAGGCCATGGAGCCATCCTCAGCGCTCGGGCCAACTTTGCTCTAATGGAACCTTGGCTGCCAGAGGGGAAGAGAGAGACAGAGAGGAAGGAGAGGGGGAGGGGTGGAGAAGCAGATGGGCGCCTCTCCTGTGTGCCCTGGCCGGGAATCAAACCTGGGACTTCCACACGCAGGGCCGACGCTCTACCGCTGAGCCAACCGGCCAGGGCCCCAGCTGGCTTTCCTGATCTAGTCTCTCTGGGTCCTTTATCTTTTCTAGAATTTTCACACAGCTTTGCTGGTGCGGCCGTGGATCGGTAGTCCTGTCGGAGCTGGGGCGGGGGCGGGGGCAGGAGGGGAGAGGGAGGCACCTGGACCGCCCAGGGGCTCCGTGGCCGTCCTGAGCTGGAACTCGTGTTCAGTTCATGCCCGGGAGGTGGAAGCAGCTCCGGGAGATCCGGGAGAGCGTGCGCTTCCTGCGCCAGGTGGGCAAGGACTGGGTCCAGCGCCGCCGGGAGGCCCTGAAGAGGGGCGAGGACGTCCCCGCCGACATCCTCACGCAGATTCTCAAAGGTGCGGGGCTCCCTGTGCGGGCGGGGTGGCCGTTGTTCGGGTGTTTACGAGCCGTGGGAAGGGGTGTCGCTGAAGGTGAGCGTCACCGCTGGCACGACTGCCGTGCCCTGAACCACCTCTCCCCGTGTCTTCCAGCCGAGGAGGACACCCAGGACGACGAGATTCTGCTGGACAACTTTGTCACCTTCTTCATTGCTGGTGCGTAGTTTCATCGGTGACCCAGGGTTCAGAGCCTTGCAGACGCGATGGGGAGGGTGGACCCCTACGTCCTGACTCGGAGCGGGTTTTCTGGCTGTCTGAGGAGAGTTAGGCTGTGGAACTCAGCGGGCTGGGTTGAGGAGCGAGAAGCCTTCTCTCTCTGCCTGGGGAGGTCCAGGAGGCCCCCGGGTGCGTCTGACCTGTTCACGGAGCTGGCAATCATGGGGACTTGTGATGCTGTCTTTTTGGGCTCAGCAGAGCTTGACCATGTGACTTCAAGCTTCCCCTCACTCAGAGTGTGTGTGGGGCAGCTTCATTCATTTGCTCATCAAATATTTCTTGAGCATCTGTCTTCACCTAGAAAACTCCCTCTTGTTCTTCGGGGATCCCTCAGGTGCTTCCTCCTTGGGGAAGCCCTCAGTGATTGCCCTGACTCGTCAGGCCCCAGACACATGTTCTCCATGTTGCCCAGAGCCCCTCTGCCCACACGCCTCACAGGTTAAGTGGCGTATCTGTCTGTGTGATTCAGTGAGGCCTGTGAGCCTGGTGAGCGGGGGGTGGTGGGGGTGGGGGTTCTGTCGTTTCGCTCACCTGTGTGTTCCCAGCGCCCAGCGCAGTAGGTACCTGTGCAGACTGGACGCTGCAGTGAATGAACAAGTGAATGGACACTGGGCTCGGGGAAGACAGAGCTGCACAAGCTGCAGGACAGTTTATAGTCCGATGGAGGCGGTAGACAGACAGACAGACCGCATTGGCTGGGAACCTGGCTGGGTGGTGGGGTTTTGGTGGCGGAAGAGAGACCAGCTGCCCTGCTCTCCCTTGGCCCCTTGCCGTGTCTGGACACTGAACACAGGGCTGCAGAGGAAACTGAGTCACGGCTGGCCACAGACAGCCAGGGCCAGGGCGGGACTTCTGGCTGCTTCTGCCCTCCTTCCCCCCCCATGGGGTCCCCAGCCCTGACTCACCCTGGGAGCCACAGGGCCTCGCTTCCCATCACTCACTTGCTGTGAGGTGTTGGCCCTTTCCTCTCATTCCAGCAGGCCCCCCGAGGTCCCCCAAGGCCCCGCGGCTGGCAGTGGTGGCCACTGGAGGGCCACCCACCCCTTTAGAGGGGATTCCTGCAATGCAGGTGGTTCCTTCCCAGGCCGACTGGGCAGTTAGACTGTCAGCTTGGCCAGATCCTGCCAGAACTCAGGATCGGCCCTCTGGCGATGATCCCTGCCCTCTCGGGGAAGCCAGCTGGTGGTCCCGGCAACTAGAGGCACTCTGTCCTGACCTCAGGGGCTGGTGCCCACAGCCTGGGGAGAACACGACCTTGGGCTCAAAGGCCTTGTTTGACTTGAGTCCCGGTTCCATTCCTCCTGCTGTGTGAACCCCAGGAGACCCACTTCTCTCAGCCTCAGCTTTCTCTTCTGCAAAATGGGGACGAGCATCCTTCCAGGCCAGGCAAGGCTCCAGGGTGGTTGGAAGGAGGGGCTTTTAGAGTGTGAGAACTGGACGCAGAGGCAAATGTCATTTGTTTGGCTGCACCAGCAAGCATCAGGCGATGTGGAGGTGGACAGGGTCCCTTCATATCTGTGTGCCCAGCTCAACCACTAGGGGTAGAGTGAGGGTCTGAACTGCCACACAGAGCTTGGCGTCTCCGAAGCCAGGCCAGCAGCCACTCTATAGTCCCATGTGGAGCTGCCATTCTCCTCCTTTCCTGCAGGTCACGAGACCTCTGCCAACCACTTGGCGTTCACAGTGATGGAGCTGTCACGCCAGCCCGAGATCTTGGCAAGGTACGAGGAGCGGGGCCGGGAGGGGGAGGCTTCCCTTGATGTTGGTAAAGGGGTTTGTCTGGGGTCTTATTTCTAACGGGCCACCTGCTCCCACATCCCATGGCTGAGCCCTCTGCATTGTGTCCTGCTTCTCTTCACCCCAGGGCCTTTGCATATGCTGTTCCCTCTCTGGAAGCTCTTCTCCCTGCTTTTCTCGAGAGAACAACAGCAACTCTTCTTCTTCCTCTACTCCTCCTTCTCCTCATCACCCTCCCCTTCCCCTTCCTTCTCCTTCTCCTTCCCAGACCCCTAAAGTAGCCACTAGCTTCCTCCCAGCTCACAAATGCATGTGCTCCTGGGACTGTTCACTTCAAGTCTATTTCAGTCATGGAACTGGCAGCTCTAAGAGGCCAGGGGCTGCCACTGAGGCCTTAACAGAATTCTAACTCATGCTGAGGACGTGGCGGCCTTCCGCTGGTGGGACAGAGGGGGCATGCCTGGGGACGTGGCCTTTGAGCGGGGCCATTGGTTTCCTTAAACACAAACAGGGTCCCTCAAGGACTGTGGCCCAGACTGACTGAGCCACATGTGAGAGCACCCTGAAACTGCCACCAGGTGGTGGGTGGGTGTGGGGGGAGCACTGGGAAAAGGGGAGAGCCACATGTGAGAGCGCCCTGAAACTGCCACCAGGTGGTGGGGGGGTGGGGGGAGCACTGGGGAGAAGGGGGGAGCCACATGTGAGAGCGCCCTGAAACTGCCACCAGGTGGTGGGTGGGTGTGGGGGGAGCACTGGGGAGAAGGGGGGAGCCCTGCGGTTAGCGGTTACCACCAGCGTAAAGGGGCTTCTTGAGAATTTAAAATAGTTTATTAGGTTTCTAAAAAGATGTGATAATAATATGCTTGTTATAAAATATTTGGGAGAAGCAGAAAAGCTAAAATAATAATAATAATAATAATAATAAATCCACCCATGCTGACCCCACCCACCCAGAGGCAGTTCATGGTTAATCACGTGTTTTATCACAACATCACCCCATGTTATTGTAACCTTTTCCCAAATCCACTTTCTAAAATATTATGACAAAACATACACACATAACATAAAATTGGCCATTTTAACTGTTTCAACTGTGCCGCTCAGTGGTATGAAAAGCACCTTCACATTGTCACACACTGTCCCCCTCCCCAACCCCTGGGGACCCCCATCCTGCTTCCTGTCCACTGTGTGACGACTCTAAGTGCCGCACGTAAGTGGAGTCCTGCACTGTGTCCTTTGGGGTCCAGCTTGTTTCACTCAGGATAGTGTCCTCAAGGCGCACCCCTGCGGCCGCAGGGGTCAGGGTGTCCTTTCTTCTGAAGACTGAGTCACCTCCATTGCACGATGGACCACATCTTGTGTATCTGTCTGTGGGCACTGAGCTTGCTTCCACCCTTAGGCTATTGTGAGTAACGCTGCTACCAACACGAGCGTACAGAGATTTATTTGAGACCCGGCTCTTCAGTTTTTTTGGGTGTGTGCCCGGAGTTGGGAATTGCTGGACTGTGTGGTGATTCCGTGTTTAATTTTTTGTGGAACTGCTATACCACCATCTAGAGCAGGGGTCCCCAAACTACGGCCCCCTGAGGCCATTTATCCGGCCCCTGCCGCACTTCCAGAAGGGGCACCTCTTTCATTGGTGGTCAGTGAGAGGAGCACTGTATGTGGCGGCCCTCCAACGGTCTGAGGGACAGTGAACTGGCCCCCTGTGTAAAAAGTTTGGGGACCCCTGATCTGGAGGGTGTGAGGTGTCCAAATACTCCCTTAGTGCCGCGTGTTATTCTAAGGGCGCACGGCCTCAGGGTCACTCAGCCGGTGACCCTGCACCATGCGTCCCACTCTTTCCGGCTGTCTGCGCCTGTGGCCGCAGCTGAGCTAGGAGTCTGCGCAAAGCCCTTGTTCTGTGGCACGCTGGTTTCCTACAGCCCGTCCCGGCGGCAGAGTCACAGGGCGAATGCTATCAGTGGCCCTGGGACGTTGTTCCCACCTGCTCGGGCACCTTAGTTTGGACATGGCGGTTCCTGGATGTCTTCCACAGTGGGGTGGGCAGTGTCTGTGGGTGGTGAACCCCGGGTCCCCCTCTGCCTGCTTCCTTCCATCCCCCTTCCTGAAAACTCACGTGGAGACATCTGTCCAAAGATGGACTCGTCTTTGTCTGACCCGACAGGCTGCAGGCCGAAGTGGACGAGGTCATCGGTTCTAAGAGGCACCTGGACTACGAGGACCTGGGGAGACTGCAGTACCTGTCCCAGGTGTGCGGGTGGGACAGAGGCTTCTGGGCAGGTGGGGGTGACTCAGCAATTCAGGACTGCCCTCTCCCTAACCCGTTAGAGCGGGGGTTCTCGAACCTCGCTGCTCAGGAGAATCCCCTGGGAGATTAAACAGGACCCCCCAGCCAGGCTGCCCCTAGACTGAGGACATCGGAGTGCTGGGGGCGGGCCCCAGGCCGCAGCACGGTGAGGGCTCCCCGGTCATTCCGATGTGCAGCGGCGGTCGGACACCAGCCCATCGTGAGGGGAGCTGTCTGTGGCTTCCCGCCTCAGCCAGGGCCCCAGAGGCCTGAGCTCCCAACAGGGAGCAGGCCCCGTGCCCCTCCTGTGGGGGCCAGCAGAGCTGGAGGCCCCTCCTGTTCCTGGGGGGGGTGTCTCAGGATGGAGGCCACTCCTGTGCCTGGGGGGGGGTGTCTCAGGATGGAGGCCACTCCTGTGCCTGGGGGGGGTGTCTCAGGATGGAGGCCACCCCTGTGCCTGGGGGGGGTGTCTCAGGATGGAGGCCACTCCTGTGCCTGGGGGGGGTGTCTCAGGATGGAGGACACTCCTGTGCCTGGGGGGGGGGGTCTCAGGATGGAGGCCACTCCTGTTCCTGGGGGGGGGTGTCTCAGGATGGAGGCCACTCCTGTGCCTGGGGGGGGTGTCTCAGGATGGAGGCCACTCCTGTGCCTGGTGGGGGTGTGTGTCTCAGGATGGAGGCCACCCCTGTGCCTGGGGGGGGTGTCTCAGGATGGAGGCCACTCCTGTGCCTGGTGGGGGTGTGTGTCTCAGGATGGAGGCCACCCCTGTGCCTGGGGGGTGTGTCTCAGGATGGAGGCCACCCCTGTGCCTGGGGGGGGTGTCTCAGGATGGAGGCCACTCCTGTGCCTGGGGGGGGGTGTCTCAGGATGGAGGCCACTCCTGTGCCTGGGGGGGGGGTCTCAGGATGGAGGCCACTCCTGTGCCTGGGGGGGGGGTCTCAGGATGGAGGCTACTCCTGTTCCTGGGGGGGGGGGGTCTCAGGATGGAGGCCACTCCTGTTCCTGGGGGGGGGGGTGTCTCAGGATGGAGGCCACTCCTGTTCCTGGGGGGAGGGGTGTCTCAGGATGGTGGGACCCGACTCAGAGGGAGGCCTGGCTCCTGGTCCGGCTCTGCTGCTGTTGCTTTAGAAACCCCCTCCTCCTTCTGGGCCTCAGTCTCTCCTTCTGCCATACGAAGGGCTGAACACAGAGGGGAAGTTAACTGTGCAGGGGTCTGGGACCCGAGCCGGACTCGGTGCACATTCAGCACCGCGAGTGGGAGCGCAGATGGGCCCGGAGCACGCCCCGTGGGCTCTCCCGACTTCTCTTGCTACCTCCCCGTGTGGCTTCTGCAGGTCCTCAAAGAGTCGCTGAGGCTGTACCCGCCCGCGTGGGGCACCTTCCGCCTGTTGGAGGAGGAGACCTTGATCGACGGGGTCAGAGTCCCGGGCAACACCCCGCTCCTGGTGCGTGGGGGCCCTGATCTGGGCTCTCCTCTTCGGTCGGGGAAGTCTGTGGCCCCCCGGTCCCATCCCTGGCTGCCCTGTGTGTTCTCACTTGAGTCTCACCATGACTCTGCGGGGTCTTCTTCTCCCCCTGCACACTGTCCAGCGGGGGTGATCCGGAAGGGGGCGCCTGCCCCGTCCACAGCGAGGGCGCCGAGGCTCAGGGAGGCTTTCGCGGTGGCTTCTTCTGCTTTGTCTGTGTAAGAAATCCTTCCCCAGCCTGAGGTCAGCATCTTCCCTGACGTTGTCTTCTAGCAGTGTGACATCTTTTTCTGAAAGTTTAGTTCTGATCTACTCAGCATTGATTTTGTGTGTGGTGTGAGGTGCTGTGTGGTGTGAGGTGGTGTGTGTGTGTGTCTGCTCAGGCTGCCCCAGCGAAGCACCACAGACCGGTGGGTCACACAGCAGAAAGACACTGTCTCAGCTCCATCCCTGTGCATGGTTCTGTGTTCTGTTTATCTATTTTGTTTTTTGGTGTTTTTTTCTGAAGCTGGAAACAGGGAGAGACAGTCAGACAGACTCCCGCATGCGCCCGACTGGGATCCACTCGGCACGCCCACCATGGGGCGACGCTCTGCCCACCAGGGGGCGATGCTCTGCCCATCCTGGGCGTCGCCATGTTGCGACCAGAGCCACTCTAGCGCCTGAGGCAGAGGCCACAGAGCCATCCCCAGTGCCCGGGCCATCTTTGCTCCAATGGAGCCTTGGCTGCGGGAGGGGAAGAGAGAGACAGAGAGGAAAGTGCGGCGGAGGGGTGGAGAAGCAAATGGACGCTTCTCCTGTGTGCCCTGGCCGGGAATCGAACCCGGGTCCTCCGCACGCTAGGCCAACGCTCTACCGCTGAGCCAATCGGCCAGGGCTATTTTGTTTTGTTTTTTAACACCCATACACCAATGCCACCTGCCTTAATGACCGTCTTTTTAGAACGCCCTTGCGTCTGGCAGGGCGGGGCCCCGTGGCCAACTCTCAACCTTGTGTGCAGACCCAGGCTCCAATCCCAGCCCTGCTCCCAGCTGGCTGGGCCACCTTGGGCGACATTCTGAACCTCCGGGCCTCAGGGCCATCCTCGTAAGATGGGGTTGGTGGTAACCTGGGTTACAGTTTATTGAGAAGAGTCAACAGGATCATGTATGCACATGTTTGGCAGAGATCCCCGGCACAGAGTCAGAGCCCGTTGCTGACCTGAGAGCCCCGCCCCCTGCCTTACACTCCCATTCACTTTTTGGGGCTCAGAGCTAGGCCCTTCTCTAGCCCTGGCTGCCCCGGACTCTCGATGCAGGGAGCCAGGGGCAGAGCAGCTCAGGGAGAAGCTATGCAGGGTGAAGAGGCAGAGGCCGGCCCCCAGTGCCCACGTTATGGGGTGCACGCAGCATTCACCCCGGTCAGGAGGCTTCGTGAATGCAGGTGAAAGGCTGGCGGGGTTCCACAGCTCCTCAGCCCCCAAGCACGCCTGGTGTCGAAGAGAAACTTGGAATAACAGCCCTCGGGATCTAGAGAAAGCTGGCCTCACAGCAGGCCTGAGTTGGGGCCACTTACGTGTCAGGTGACTTCAAGCAAGTCATATACCTCCCTGAGCCTCCGTTTCCTCATCTGTGAAATAGGGATTATCGTAGCTCTTCCTCAGGGCGGGCCAGGCACGGGACGATGTAGCATGCCAGCTGGTGGTTGGGGCACATTGGCTGCACCCTTTCTTCCTCTTAGAGACTTTCCAGGGGCCAGTGGGGTCCCACAGTAGCCCAGATGGGTGGGTAGGGAGATGGCGGGGGGTGGTGATGGAATAGAGCAGGGGTGGGGCTTGGGGACTACTCTGCTCCAAGTCACCCCGCTGGTGGCTGCAGCAGGTGGGGGAGGTATGAGGGGACCAGTCGTTGGAACCGGACACAAGCTCACCCTCTGCCCGGCAGTTCAGCACCTATGTCATGGGGCGGATGGACACGTACTTTGAGGACCCGCTGACTTTCAACCCAGATCGCTTTGGCCCCAAAGCACCCAAGTGAGTGTCTCTTTGAGCTGTCCGCGACTGGGCGCCTGGCGGGGGAAGGATGGTCCCAGTGGCCTCTGGTCTGGGCTGCCCTCTGCCTGCCGAGACCATGTAGCCTTCCAGATCGATGTGAGGGAGCCATGATCCCCACCATGCCCCCTTTTTGGGAGAGGGGATCATAGCTCAGAGAGGTTAGGTCATTTGCCCAAGGGTGCACAGCCGGTAAGCGACAAAGCTGGGGTTCAAGCCCAGCTCAGACTGATTTTAAGCCCCACACTCATAACCAGCCCCTTATACTGGGAAGCCCTGTGACTTGGGCAGGTGACTGCGCCCCCCTTAGCTTTGCTGTCCCCATCTGAGAACTGGGAACACCCATGACTCCCTCTGGAGGGTGCTGTGGGAACGAATGCAGCGGTGCGGAGCCGGGCTCCAGGGACGGACAGGGCCCTGAGTCCAGACCCAGACGGCCCAGAACTGGGTGCCTGACTAGCCACACGAGCCAGCGACACAGGACCCTGGGCGAGTGGCTTCGCCTCTCAGAGCCTCAGCTCCCCCATCTGTGGAATGGGGCGACCTCTGCTCCTTCCGCAAGGCTCGAGAGTGGGCTCCGTGGGAAGGCGCTGAGTCAGGGCTCAGAGGCGGCTGCTGTTTCCCGCGTGCGCAGAAGCCAGCCCCTGCCGTTGCGGGCGGCCGCCCCCTGACTCCTCTCTCCCTGCAGGCCGAGGTTCACCTACTTCCCCTTTTCCCTGGGCCCCCGCTCCTGCATCGGGCAGCAGTTCGCTCAGGTAGGAGGCCCGGGCTGCAGAAGTGACCGCTGGGGTGCTGTCCTGTCCTGTCCTGGGCCAGGACCCATGTCCGAGCCTTACTCCGGGCTGCCCTGGGCTGGGGGCGGGGGGCCGGGGGCCGAGGGCTGGGGGCCCAGCCGCCATGGTGTTTGCGCTCACTGACTCCCTGCTCTCCCCGCCCCGCACACACAGATGGAGGTGAAGGTGGTCATGGCCAAGCTGCTGCAGAGGCTGGAGTTCCGCATGGTGCCCGGGCAGCGGTTCGGGCTGCAGGAACAGGCCACGCTCAAGCCGCTGGACCCCGTGCTCTGCACCTTGCAGCCCCGGGGCTGGCAGCCCGCGCCCCCGCCGCCGCCCTGCTGAGGGGGCCTGGGCGGAACCGGACTCCTCAGGCAGGGGCCGTGCCCACCCTCCTCTGCAGCCCACTGCCCCCCGCCCTGCCCCCCCGTCCTCTTCCTCAGGGGCACCCTCCACACTGGCTCCCAGAGGGCCCTCTGCCAGCCGCCTCCTGCTTCATGCCCCTCAGAGCTCCCTGTTTGCTGCTAACTCCACTCCCCTTCCTGGACCAGCCTCTGCCTAACTCCCATCCAACACCCAGATGTGCCATCGTCTCCCCCACCTCTTTGCACAGGCCACTCCTTCTGCCAGATACCCTAACTCTTCCTCAATCCCTAAAGCCCTCTTCAGGTGTCACCTCTTCCAGGAAGCCCTCCCTGCCACCCCCGGCCGGGCCAGGGGCCCCTCCTCTGTGCTCCCTTGGTCACCTGTGCTACCTCTAACACCACACTGACCACTTTATTGTGAGTGTCCTTTGAAGTGACCAACTGCCCTGCCAGGCTGTGAGCGCCTCAAGCACAGGGTCTGTGTGTGATTCGTCTCTGAGGCCCCCCCATGCCCACCGAGGGCCTGGCACAGAGTCGATGCTCAATAAATATGTGTTGACTGCATGAATGATCCGCCAGACCAGGCCAGGTGCTCCGCCTTCAGTTTGCTCATCTGTAAACTGGGGGTGATGTTGAGGCGGGGTGTTCCAAGGGCTGATGCAGCTCTGGAGGCTGCCGCTGGAGAAGGACCCGGACACGGTCCTGTGGGAGAAAACTTCCCATGTTCCTGGGCGGCCCGTGTTAGCAGACGCCTGTTCCCATGTTCCTGGGCGGCCCCGTGTTAGCAGACGCCTGTTCCCATGTTCCTGGGCGGCCCGTGTTAGCAGACGCCTGTTCCCATGTTCCTGGGCGGCCCCGTGTTAGCAGACGCCTGTTCCCTTGTTCCTGGGCGGCCCCGTGTTAGCAGACGCCTGTTCCCATGTTCCCGGGCGGCCCCGTGTTAGCAGACGCCTGTTCCCATGTTCCCGGGCGGCCCCGTGTTAGCAGACGCCTGTTCCCATGTTCCTGGGCGGCCCCGTGTTAGCAGACGCCTGTTCCCATGTTCCTGGGCGGCCCCGTGTTAGCAGACGCCTGTTCCCATGTTCCTGGGCGGCCCCGTGTTAGCAGACGCCTGTTCCCTTGTTCCTGGGCGGCCCCGTGTTAGCAGACGCCTGTTCCCTTGTTCCTGGGCGGCCCCGTGTTAGCAGACGCCTGTTCCCATGTTCCTGGGCGGCCCGTGTTAGCAGACGCCTGTTCCCTTGTGATGCACGAGGCCACGCCCCTGGTGAGCTGAGGCTGGGCTGGCAGGCGGGTTCCGAGAGCTTGATCTTAGAGGGTCCCGGGGCGGTGGGCCTGTGTCTGGGCTACTCCCAGCAAGGGCACTGACTCCCAGTGCCCTCACGGAGGCTGGAGCCCCCAGTCCTCTCACTGGGGCAGCTGGCGGACCTGGTGCTGGCCTCATGCCTGTGACATGCCCTTCACCTGCTGGCATAATGCTGCCCCTCCTAACCCGTCCCGAGGACACCAGTAGGGCCTGGCCCGAGATGGTGGGACTGTACCCCTCCCAATGGTGGTGGTGGGGGGGTGAAGAAGCTGTTCTTTCCTCCCCGGGCCTCAGGGTGGCCAAGGGGCAGTAAATGTTGGCCCGTTCAGTGAGGGGCTGGCCCCAAGTCTCCCCTTCTGCACTTGGGTGTATGTCATTGTGCAGAGAACCAAGTGCCCTCACCCACTGCCCGGGGCACGTGCCCAGAAAGGTGTGCCCTGCACCCAGGGAGAGTGTGGGTTCGGGCTCCCCTCGTTCTCATTGGTCTTGAACAACAGCTCTGAGGCATCTAACCACGTAGCAGACAAGGACACTGAGGCTCGGGAAGGGTGGGGTTGGCATGCTCAGTGCAGGTGGGTATAGTGTGCTGGGGGGAGCTGGGCCCCCACCCAGGCGGGACTGGTTCCACCTGAGCCTCTGGGCAGGGGGTCTGGCCTCTGGGATGCAACCTAGGCACTTGGCTGGCCCTCACCAAGCTTCTCCCCACCCTCTCTGTTTCCAGTTCCCTGCCTTGGGGGCCCCAGAACCTTCTGTGGCTCTGCGATTGGTGTGCTGGGTTCTGCCCCCAGCTTCGTGGCCAAACCCGGCCCTTGCTTGCTTCTGCCCTGCCTGAAAGCAGCCCCTTCTCGTGGCCACCCAGATGCCACTGCGGTCTCTCTTCTCATTCCTGGTTCCTCAGTCCTGCTGTGACCCGCCCCCCGTCCTCCACGGGCACTCTCTGAAGCTCACCAGCCCCCCCCCCCGTTCCCCAATGGTTTCACAGCAGTCCCCACCTCAAAACTCCATGCCCCCATACCACAATCCCTCCCACACCAGCCCCCAGCCATCCCGCACCAGGCCCCCGACACCAGCCCCCCGCTCCATGCCCTCTGCCTCCTGCCACGGCTGGGCCTGGCCCCTACAGGACAGCACTCAGCATTCCAGGGCATGACCTGGCATTGCCTGGAGGGGTCTGCAGGGGTCAGCTTCCTCTGGAAACTTCAAGTTGCCTTACCATCCCCCAATTCAGAAAATATCTGCCCATTGCTCGGCCTGAACCTTTGCATTACCATTTCTTCAAATCTTCTAAAGCGTGGCCCATCTCACAGATGAGAGAGTCAAGGCCGCGGCACACAGCCAAGCCACAGAGGACTCAGGACTCTGACCCTTGGTCCTTTGCATCTGGTGACCTTCCGCTAGCCCAACAACTGGGTCACTGCAGGCCTGGGCTTGCGCTGAGTGTTGGAAACCCGGGGTTGGAGGGAGGGGCTGGACTTCTGCCCCGTTTGCTGTCATTTTCTGTGGGTCAGTACAGCCGTCCCGACCCTCCTGGGCCACTTCCTCTTACAAATACCGGGCTTTCTGTGAGCCGACAGGCGGTTCTCAGACCCGGCTGCGCAGATGAGTTACGGGACCTGCTGGATCAGTCTATAAGGTGGGGCCGGAAACATTTACTGTCTTCGAATTTTATTGATTGATTGATTTTAGAGAGAGAGGAAGAAAGAGAGAGACATCAGGTTGTTGTTCCACTTATTTATGCATTCATTGATTGATTCGTGTGTGTGCCCTGACCGGGAACTGAACCCACCAGCCTTGGTGTGTTGGGATGTCCCTCTAACCAACTGAGCTACCCGGCCAGGGCTCAGAAACTTTTCTTTTTCTTAAGATTTTATTTCTTGATTTTTTTTTTTTTTTTTTTACAGAGACAGAGAGAGTCAGAGAGAGGGATAGATAGGGACAGACAGACAGGAATGGAGAGAGATGAGAAGCATCAATCATCAGTTTTTTGTTGTGACACCTTAGTTGTTCATTGATTGCTTTCTCATATGTGCCTTGACCGCGGGCCTTCAGCAGACTGAGTAACCCCTTGCTCAAGCCAGCGACCTTGGGTCCAAGCTGGTGAGCTTTTGCTCAAACCAGATGAGCCCGCGCTCAAGCTGGCGACCTCGGGGTCTTGAACCTGGGTGCTTCCGCATCCCAGTCCGATGCTCCATCCACTGCGCCACTGCCTGGTCAGGCTATTTCTTTTTTTTTTTTTTTTCAGGCTATTTCTTGATTTTACAGAGAGAGGATTGGGGGAGCAAGAAGTACAGACTCATAATTGTTTCGCTTTAGCTGTTCATTGATTGCTTGTTTTATGTGCCTTGACCCAGCAAGTCCAAGATATCGAACCTGCAACCTCAGTATTCCAAGTTGATGCTCTATCCACTGCGCCACCACAGGCCAGGCTTGGAAACTTTTCTTTTTAAGCCTCCCTGGAGACCCCGATGTGCAGAGAGCTGGTGCCAACCCCCCACCCCCACCCCGCCCTCCCTGGGGCCACACAAGGTGAATGGGATAAAGATCAAGGCCAGACCTCCTGGGGTCAAATCCTTCCTCATCTGTCACCGGTTATGGGGCTCGGGCCTCCGTTTCCTCCTCTGTAAGGGAGGACAAATAATAGGACCCACACCCTAGGGCTGAGAGGAGAATTTAGAGCGTTCAGAGTGGATCGTGCTTAGCACAGCGCCTGGCAGGGTCAGCGCTGCGGACCTGGCGGTGGCGTCATTCATTAGTGGCCTCCAGGGAAGAACTTGACTAGATGGCCAGGCTGCGCAGTTCCCAGAACAGACACACGGTGGCGCAGCGCCTCAGAGCTTGGTTCGCGCGTCCACCGAGAGCGGAATGGGCGCGCTCCCCACCCGCGGAGGGTTCAGGGAGGGGCCCCAGGTGACACGAGCTCAGCCTCTTGGAAGCCGGGTCAGGGCGAGAGGGTGCAAACCCCATCAGGTCCAGGCGCGGGTGGTTGCGGCATCCACTGACCGCTGAGGTGAGGAGTCGGGCATCACCGTCCCCATTTCACAGATGAGGCCACCTAGGCGCGGAGGGTCAGGCGGCCGGTGGGGGCGGCAGGGACACTGTCACGCAGGCGGAGGGGCAGTGATTCCCTTGTCTCTTCACGTTTACCCCTCCTGGCGATGGGCCTGGCAGCAGGGCGCTGGCCAGCAGAAGCGGAGGCTGTTTTGGCGAGAAGAGTCCACGGTGGAGAATCGCGCCCAGAATGCACAGAGAGGATAGGTGCGCGCAGGTTGCTTCCTGCTGCCTGGAACGGCCGGGGATGCCCAGTGATCCACAGAGCTGAGCTGCTTTAACGCTTAAAATGCTCTGTAAAGATTGGAAGCCACCTTCTGTGCCCTTGGACCCAAGTGACGAGGGCCCCACTGGGTGGTTTGTGGCCCAGGCTAGGCTAGGAGCCAGGCCTGCGGAGCCCCGGCCTACCTGGGCCATGCTGGGAAGATTGGTCCAGCCTGGTGGGTGAGAGGGTTCCCCCACTCTCTACGCTGGGTGCCGGCACAGGAAGTTGGCTCTGGAGGCACCTGCTGGTCCTGCTGGCCTTCAGTGGCAGCCACAGCGGGTGCCCAGAGGGACACAGGTAGTTGCCCACTCGGGAAGGTTCTGGATGGAGCTTGGCCTCTCCTGGTTGTCTTGACTGTAAGAATGAGATGGCGCTCGATCACCAGGTGTGCAGGCTTTATTAGAGGAGAAAGACCTGCTGGGGCACTCCTTCAGGAGAAGTGCACCGGGTTACAGACTAGGGGCGAGTTATATAGTGGTTGGGAGAGCCTGAGGGGATACTGAGGCAAAAGTCCTGGTATGTCCGGAATGCTCCTCCTTGGGGGGCTTCGAGCCTGTGGGGGTTGAATCAAAAGTCCTGGTATGTCCAGAGCCCCTCCTTGGGGCGGCTTGTCAGCTTTTTGGAATTCCTCTGTCTCAGGGGCGACAGTCCAGTAAGGGTGAGGTCTGACAGATAAGCGGAACATCAAGAGGGCAGTTTGGAATACACATATCTATCATTGACCAAATGGGCGTAGTGTCTTTTACACTTGTCCAGAGTCAGGTAGGCCCAGCGCAGGGGTACCCCACCCCGAAACACAGTACATGTTGGGGTTTCCCGGATGGCTCTGAGAGAGAATCCTGGAGGGGGCCTTTGCGGGGGGAGGTGAGAGGGGCTCAGGCTGCTGGCGGTTCCGGTATTTCACCCCCCTGCGTGGGTGGGTGCTTGCTGTCCCCTGGGCGAGGACCCGGTGTCCCCAGCAGGTTTCTTGATGAGGGTGTGACCCAAAGGAGGGTCTCAGCACCCCTTGTCTGGGTGACGCCTAAGACCACATTATCTGCCCAGACCTCACCTTGTGCTCCAGACAGCCTCCTGCAGCTCTGCCTGGACATCCAAAAATAACCCCCGCCCAGGGAGGGGCAGACACGGGGGTGGGGGTGGGGGGTGTATTTCTGACAGGCGGGTCACTTTTCTGAATCGGGGATGGGGTGGGACCGATGGAGTTCGGGCCCTGCCTTGGCCTGGAGTCTTAAAACCCTCCCGGAACACCATCTCTCTGACACTTCCTTCTCACGTGTGGAAACCAGGGTCAGCCTCCTGCTGTTATCTACTGTGGTCAGGCCCTGCTGGTGGTCTGGACCCTCAGTGGGAAGCAGCCCGGCAGCCAGGAGCGAGCCTGCCAGTCCCCGACAGGGTGCGCGGAGCGTGGGGCCAGACGAGGCTGAGCCTCTCCCACCCGGTGGTGCTCGGCTCCCAGGCTGCCCGGGAGGGTGCTCATAGGCCCACAAGGCAGTGAGGCCAGGCCGGGGTGGGGGTGGGGGTACGGCAAGGCCCTGGAACCTTTCCTGTGGGATCCTGGCCGCCCAGGTGGGGTGTGGAGGGTCCCAGAGTCAGTGCTGGGCACCCAGGGCGGAGAGCAGGTCTCCTCTCCCTCGCCCTCTCAGGCCCAGCTCCTCGGTTGGCCCAGGTTTTGAGGGCCACGGGGGAAACGATACCAGCAACCGTCAGCCCCACGCATGGGGGCAGCCCCCGCCCAAGCCCTCTGGGGGGCCCTGGGCCCTGGGGAGGAGGAGCCTGTGACGACAGTCCCGACGACTCGAGGATGGTGCGAGCCCCCCGCTGTGTGCCTGGCCTGGTCTCAGCTGTGCACCCTCGGACCCCTTCCTGCAGGTAAGGCCCCAGGAGTGGGGCCTCAGCACCCCTGGAGGGTCTCCCTGCGGTGAGCCCAGGAGCCTGAAGGAGGGCCTGCCCCCCCATCTGTCCCCCAGGGCACCCCCCAACTGCACTGGGTGCTCCTGGGGCGTGAGGGTAGAGGAACCCTGAGACCCAGCTGGGGTCCGTGTCAACGTGGGGTGAGCAGCTGCCAGTGGGCAGGAAGCAGAGCCACCCCCACCCCAGCCCCGCCACGCTCAGGCGCCCTTCTGACCTCTGATCAAGCCGGTCCTGACCCTTTCCCCCCTCGGGGACCCTTTCCGCCCAGACTGGCGCTGGCTGGCTGCGCAGTGTGGGAACTCAGGCAGGGGTGCGGGCGGGGTGCTGAGCACACGGTACCCTGACAAGTGGTCCCTGGCTGGCTGCGCAGTGTGGGAACTCAGGCAGGGGTGCGGGTGGGGTGCTGAGCACACGGTACCCTGACAAGTGGTCCCTGGCTGGCTGCGCAGTGTGGGAACTCGGGCAGGAGTGCGGGCGGGGTGCTGAGCACACGGTACCCTGACAAGTGGTCCCTGGCTGGCTGCGCAGTGTGGGAACTCGGGCAGGGGTGCGGGCGGGGTGCTGAGCACACGGTACCCTGACAAGTGGTCCCTGCAATCCAAGTCATCCTCCCCGGGAAGTGGGACAACAGCTTCCCCCAGACCCCCGTGACTCATGGAGTGGCCAGGAGGGCCTGGCTCAGGGCTGGTCCCCTGATGTTTGGTAAATATGCACTCTGCTTGTCCTGTGCCCTAATTCCTGCCGGTGGGCAGAGGCCCCCTGGGCAGCCCACCACTCTCCCGGCATCTCCCGCCTCTGTCCATTCCCGGAGCTGGAGCCCCTGCGGGCCCTTCTCCATCTGCGCCGGGCCCTGGTCCTGCCTGGCCCTGGTCCTGCTGGGCCCTTCTCCGTCTGCGCCGGGCCCTGGTCCTGCCTGGCCCTGGTCCTGCTGGGCCCTTCTCCGTCTGCGCCGGGCCCTGGTCCTGCCTGGCTCCTGGTCCTGCCTGGCTCCTGGTCCCACTCCAGGTGTCTGCTTGCATGACGCCCCTTGCCCTGGCTGCTGCCCTGCCTTTCCTGCACTGAGCCCACGGCCTGTGAGCCCCGTGGGACTGCCCATTGTCATGCCCCCTGAGTTGTGAAGATGGCGTCAGACATCCAGGTCTCAGTGTCCACAGCAGGACGACCACAGCGGGCTGGAGGTCTGAGCTGCAGGCTGAGCTGGCGGGAACCAGACAGCACGTGTGCACGTGTACCCACCCGTGTACACACACACTCCCACACGCGCACACCTGCTACACACACGCTCACATGGGAGCACACTCCCCTACGTGCATACATGCTCCCTGCACGTGCATGCACACATGCACACAGGATGGGCGCACACACACTCCCCTACACCCATGCACACAGGTGCACACACACACTCCCCTACACCCATGCACACAGGATGGGCGCACACACACTCCCCTACACCCATGCACACAGGATGGGTGCACACACACTCCCCTACACCCATGCACACAGGATGGGTGCACACACACTCCCCTACACCCATGCACACACACACTCCCCTACACCCATGCACACAGGATGGGCGTACACACACTCCCCTACACCCATGCACACAGGTGCACACACACTCCCCTACACCCATGCACACAGGATGGGTGCACACACACTCCCCTACACCCATGCACACACACACTCCCCTACACACATGCACACAGGATGGGCGCACACACACACTCCCCTACACCCATGCACACAGGTGCACACTCACACATATTTCACACATATGTGCTCACGTGCACAAACCCAGACCCACACTCACACACACACACTTTCCTACACATGTACCCAGCCCCGTGCACACATGTGCACACCTACACACATTGTTACACATGTGCTCACTGACACACGCATGCAGTGGGCCCATAGCTGCTGCAGTGACCTCAGGAGCAAAGGACTTGACTTGTTTTTCCCCAATACACATTCCCATGATAAAGAAAACAGGAAGGGACTTTGGGCCAGAGACAGGAAGGGGAAGCGGCCTGCGCACAGGAAGCCGGCTCTAGTCGGGTGGACCCGGAGCCTGTCTGGGTGGGACTCGGGGGCAGACAGACAGACGGCTGCAGGACGGGAGGTGTAATGCCCTCCCAGGCACCAGGGCCCTGGCGCTCATCCTCACCACAGCCCTGAAGCTGTCACCCCTCCCGTTTCCAGGTGAGGAGCTGAGGCTGGGGCCGGGCTTGTCCGAGTCACCGTGGCAGGCTGGAGGAGGTGGCGTTTGACCCAGGCTCGTCTGACACACACTTTTCTGGCCCTGGCCTCATAGCCCCACCTGGCGTTCTGTGGATCCAGCACATGCCCGGGAGCCCAGAGCAGGGGCTGCAGGAGACAACACCTGAGATAGGCCCCATAGCCCCTGTGCAACCACGCATGCCTGGCAGCCAGACCCCGTGAGTCCCTCCTGCCCCCGAGCCTGGCCCTGGACTGGGTGCGCATGAGGTGCTCGTAAATGCTTTACAGCTGTGGAAACAGACACAGGAGGGCCCAACACCTGCCAATAGGCCTCCAGCAAGGCAGGTCTGACCCCACCCACGCCTGAACCTGCTGCAGCTCCAGGGAAAGAGTGCAGGGCCGGGCCGGGGGGCTCCCGGGCGCCCCCTCCTGGTCCCACTGCGGAGACCTGCGCACTGCTGCCTCCAGCGTTATCAGTGGATTCCCGAAACCCGAGAGCCGCAGGGGCGACTCCTCCCCGCTCTGCAGCTGGAGCCCCGGGAGCTCCTTCTCCCTCCTTCTCCATGTCTCCCCTCACTCTCACCCCACCTCACAGGGGTCCCAGAGCAGGCCAGGCGGGGAGGAGGGTGGAGGGGACTTCTGGGGTGGAACAGGCCAGGTTCTAGGGTTCCAGAATCAGTTCCGATCTGGCTTTGTCTTTTGTTTTCTTTTCTTGCTTAAAATAAAAATGGCCCATTAGGAGGGACCCAGGATGACCAACAGCCCTGGTTTGCCCCATGCTGAGGGTTCCCAGGACATAGGCAGGACTTGCACAGCCAAACAGGGTGGGCTCAGGGAAACACAGACAGGTCAGTCGCCCGAGAGGGACCCCAAAGTCATCTCATCTAACCCCACCCAATGCTTGGATTCCCTCCACTCTCTCCTCCCCAGCGGCTGTCCAGCCCTGCTTACATATCTCCAGTGACAGTTAGCTCAGTATCATACAGAACAGCCAGAGTCAACCCAGAGGTGGACACAGCCAGGACCAGGCACTGACCACAGTGAGGTCTGAGTGAGTGGAGTGGAGCACAGGGGACACTGGCCCGCCTTCAGGGGCGGCCACACAAAGCTTCCCAGAGAGAGAGATGGGGCAGGAGCACAGAGACTCCGTGGCCAAGGGGACAGCACAGACAGAGGCCAGGAGGCCTGGCAGCACCTTCCAGGGATTGAAATCCTTAGCTGTTCGCTTCAACAGTTGGTGTGACTCTGCACTCTCCCCTAGCCCTGTCTGCGGAGACCTGGTGGCCCAGACCCGCTGCCTTCTCTCCCCAGGTCTCTGAGCGGGTCTCTGAGCGGATCCCTGAGTGGGTCTCTGAACGGATCCCTGAGAGGGTCTCTGAGCAGGTCTCTGAGTGGATCCCTGAGTGGGTCTCTGAGTGGGTCTCTGAGAGGTCTCTGAGCAGATCCCTGAGTGGGTCTCTGAGCGGATCCCTGAGTGGGTCTCTGAGAGGGTCTCTGAGAGGTCTCTGAGCGGATCTCTGAGTGGGTCTCTGAGCGGGTCTCTGAGTGGGTCTCTGAGAGGTCTCTGAGCGGATCCCTGAGTGGGTCTCTGAGCGGATCCCTGAGTGGGTCTCTGAGCGGGTCTCTGTGTGGGTCTCTGAGAAGTCTCTGAGTGGATCACTGAGTGGGTCTCTTAGCAGGTCTCTGAGTGGATCACTGAGTGAGTCTCTGAGAGGGTCTCTGAGAAGGTCTCTGAGCAGATCTCTGAGCAGATCCCTGAGCGGGTCTCTGAGCAGATCTCTGAGTGGATCCCTGAGTGGGTCTCTCAGCGGGTCTCTGTGTGGGTCTCTGAGTGGGTCTCTGAGAGGGTCTCTGAGCAGATCTCTGAGCGGGTCCCTGAGTGGGTCTCTCAGCAGGTCTCTGTGTGGGTCTCTGAGAAGTCTCTGAGTGGATCACTGAGCGAGTCTCTGAGAGGGTCTCTGAGAAGGTCTCTGAGCAGATCTCTGAGCGGATCCCTGAGTGGGTCTCTGAGCAGATCTCTGAGCGGATCCCTGTGCAGGTCTCTCAGTGCCAATGGAAATGCTATCAGATGCCTCAGGATGCCATGCCACTGCCCCTCACTTTTTCTGAGGCTCAGGGACCCTTCAGCACCAGCATCTCCCCCTCCTCCAGTTACAGCCCTCACTGGCTGAGTGGCCTGGGGTGAGTCACTTCACCCCATCTGTGACGTGGCTGCTGCGGAGAGCTCGGCCCGGCACGGGCACATACTCGTGGGGGTGTCATTTGTTCTTTTTCTCCAATGTCTGTAAATGTCCCTTCCCTTGCTGGTCAGATGGAACCATCCCAGGATGAGGGCATGTAGGCATTTGGGGGTCCCCAGGGCTGAGTCTGAGGTTTGGGGGACTGAACAGTCACCCGGGGGTGTAGGCACTGTTCGGAGGCTTTGGGGAGAGGCCCCAGCAGGGGAGGGCAGTGCCCAGATTTATCCACCAATCGCACAGGCTCCTGGCACCGGAGCACGTTCTTATCTGCCCAGCCCAGCATGGGGGGGTGGCTGAGCCCGCCAGGGCGGGACACTGCCTGGAGACCGGACACCGAGCCAGGCCGGCAGCCCCAAGCCCCACCAGGTGGGTGACAGCCGTGTGGGCTCCGAGCGTCCCTGCAGCCCGGTGGCTGGCTGCCCACCCCTCTCCTGCACCATGTCGGACGGCGAGGGCCCCTCGGCCGGTGAGTGGCAGCTCTATATTTACCCGCGACAGGTCCGGTTGCAGAGTCAAGGCCATGCTGGCCAAGAGCACTGCCCCCACCCCCGGCTGCAGGCAGCGGGAGGCCAGACCCTCTTCCCCGGCCTGGTGCCCCCTGGAGAGGGGGCCTGACTCTCGAAGCTGAGTCCTGCCCGCCCCCCTCCCTGCATCTCCCGGTGGGGCTGGAGCAGGAAGCTGTATCTGCTACAAACCCCTCTCCCTGTCAGCCGGGGCGTCCGGAGCTGACCCACAGTGCGGCGGTGGCCTAGGCTCCCGGGGGACGCCTGGGTGGGCTCGGGGGGCCGTGGGGCCTGCAACTGCCGGCGAATGCATGTGTGTGAACATTTATCTGAAGAGGGGGCACGGCTTCCACCAGGTTCCCTGAAGTTCTGAGATCTGTGGGAAGTTCTGAGTCCCTAGTCTGCCAGCACAAGGCAGGTCCTCCCATGGCCCCCAGCTCCTCTAGATCGGGGATGGCCAGGGACACAGGCGGGCGGAGGGGCGGTCAGATGCTGTGGCCCGCCCGCACACCCTCTGTCCTGCCCTTGGTGAGGTGCTGTGGTGGCGGCTGGCCGCCTCGGTCTCGGGCCGGCTGTTCCTGCTCCTCGCAGTTGAAGACAGAGCTGATGGGGACATGCCCCCCAAACTGGCTGCGGGTGGGGTGTGAGCCAGGGACAGTTTAATCCCAGCAGGACTCCGAGAACTTCGGGGTCAGGCTGCGAGGGTCAAATCTCACATCTTTCACTTCTAACGTGGGTGACCTTGGGCAGGTGGCTTCAACTGCTCCGAGCTCCGTGTCCCCAGGTGAGAAGGAGACAGTGGTTATGGTCCCTAGCCACAGGCTGTTGTGAAGGGTGAACGTAGTAACCTGTGAGAGAGCACCTGCTGGTGCCTGGCGTGCAGGGCGCGCTCAGCGGTGCCTTCGTGGAAGTGTGCAGCGGGGGGCCCGGGCGGACTCCAGGGGTGCATCCAGCAGGAGGGTTCCTGATCTGCCAGACACCGCGGGAGAGAATCGTGAGCATGCCAAGCCGTCCCGGGGGTCCTGGGCTGGGTTGTGGGTGTTGGTAGTGTGGCCCCACCCCGAACAGTGTCTGATGGCAATCTCAATGCCTGGGCCTGGCCGAGTCATATTTGGAACAGGGTGTGTGTGTGTGTGTGTGTGTGTGTGTGTGTGTGTGTGTTGGGGAGGGGGACACCGACGGAACTGGCCTGACCTCACCCTCTTCCGCCAGGCGCCACCGGTGCTGGCTGCCAGGAATTGTCCGCCGCGGCTGTGAAGGCTGAGGAGCCAGTGTGGGGCCGGGGGGTGGCGGCAGACGGGCCCTTTCTGGCTGACTCTGGCCACACCTGACACAAACTCGGAATAGCTCCTTCCCTCCAGCAGGGACACAGCCCGCTTTTAGCAGCTTGTGAAGCCACCGCATGGAGATGGGTATTTCAGGAAGGCCAGGACAATATTTAGCCTGTTGGGGCCATGGAATGGGCCCTGAGCGTGTGCGTGTGTGTGCGCGCGCGCGCGTGTGTGTGTGTGTGTGTGTGTGTGTGTGTTCAGGAGACTGGGAGGAGATGCAGCCTTCGTTGCCCCTTCACCCTTTATAAGAGGGTCACCGGCATTGGGGGCCTGCAGGCACCATCCTGGCTCTGCGCCCCCTGGCTGGGTGGGTCACCCTGGGTGAGCGTGGGGCTGGGCTACCTGCCGAAAGATGCCATGTGGCAATCTTTGGTCTCAGAGGGGCTGGGCTGGCAGTAGAACCTGGTTGGCAGAAGTGAAGACAGCCCCTGGAAGCTGGCACGTTTGTTTACGGGGAGGCAGGGTGGTCTCCTAGTCCTGAACTATCTCCAGTCTACAACACCCTTCTAGGATTCCAGCCCCGCAGAAGCGATCGGGCCCCAGGAGGCTGCGGTGACATTTGCACTCTTGCAGGAACCATCCCCGGGCCTGTGTCACTAGCGGCAAAACCCTCAGCTCCCCCTCACTCCCAGTGACCTGTGTGACCTTGGCCAGATTACTCAAGGGCACTGTGTGCCTCAGTGTCCTCATCTGTTAATGGGGACAATAATAGGACATTAGCTCCTCAAGTTCCAGTGAGGATTAAGGGACCCAAAAGCATGTAATGCTCTTAAAATAATACCAGGCTTCTTGTTAGCAGTTGTAGCTGTTATTATTATTCAACCAATACGTGAGCTCTGACCCACCAGCAAATGCAAGACCAAATTATCTGCTGTGTCCTGTGTGGGTCCTCGCCATCGGATACATTGTCCGTTCAGTCCTTGGGGCAGGGGCGGCATGCACCCCGCCGTGTATAGCTCAGCAAACTGAAGCCCAGGGAGGCAAAGAGGTCACCCAAGGTCTCCCAGCCAGTACATGGTAGAGCTGGGATTTGAACCCAGCCCTGTGACCCGTATTTGTGCAGAGCCCCGATGCGGCGGCCTTCTGTGGGTCGCACCCCGCTCGCCCGAGGAGGCCCGTTGGGCCCTCAGAGCTCCTCATTTCGGAGACACCAGCTCCACGTTGCCTCCTGTAGCAAACAGGCCGGACCTCGCTGGGGTGTCAGGAAAACCCCGCGGAGCAGGAGCGCGGCAGCAGGTGGTCGGCTCCAGGATTTATGGCCCCTTGTCTGGGCTGGGGAGGCTGCAGGCTAAGGTTACTGGGAGTCAGCACCGTATTTATAGCAAGAACCCGGCTGCACCCACGACTGCCTGCCGGCCCGCGCACCACGTACCATGGAGGTGCTGCCCTCACGGTTGCCCCGATTCTGGGCCTGTCCTCTGCCCCTTAGTGAGGTGGACGGTGGCTGGGTCCCTCCCCCACTGAGACCCAGTTTCCTCACCTGTAGAGTGGGCCCCTGTCAGTCCCTCCCTGGGCCCGGGAGCAGTGTCTGAGTGCCGGCCCTGCCTGGGCAGGGGCACCCAGAAGGCACCGGCTCCAATCATCTTGGGTCTGTTGATCATCTTTTCCTGCCTTTGACCTTGTGACCTGGCCCCGCCCGTGTCCACATCACTCCACCGGAAGAGACTGCAGCTTCTGGGCTGTCCCTTGCCCCGTGTTTGGAAAAGTTGCCAGAAAAGCACTTTTAGAATTCCAGGCACCAAAAAACAGGCCGCTGCAGTCTCAGCTGGTCTGTCAGAGCCCAGGGTTCGAGCCTCTGATCTCCCACTCCCTGGCTCTGTGGCCGGGGAGAGTCACGTCACCTCTCTGGGCCTCAGAGGTGGGTGGACATTAGCCCCGCCAATGCCGTGCTGAGGGTGGACACCCCTAACCTGAGATGTGCTCAGCTAGCAGAGTGAGCCCTCTCTCTCCTCCAGTGTCCCCTCCCACTGGCCCTCCACTCTGCGCCCCAGTCACCCCATTTGTGTAATGGGAAGGGGCTGCCCTGGCCAGGGCTCTGAGCTCCTGGGGCTGCCCCAGCTCAGCTGAGGAGTCTGACAGCTCTGGTGTCCCCAGAAAGCTCCCATCCTTGGCTCTCTGGGCACCTCCCTCTCCCTGAATACAAGGTTTTCCGGGGGGGAAGCCTGACCCAGGAGTGGGCCACCCCATATCTCTCAATTTCTCCTGCCCCCCAGAGCCCAGAGCCAGCCCCAGCTTCTTGCCCGCGCTCCACCTCCAGCCTCACGGGGGAAGCGGAGGGGGCTTGCCAGGGAGGGAGCAGCGGTCACCCCCCTCCTTGTCCCACGTGGGTTTTGTTCTTTCTGGTTACCGAGCAGCCGGCAACTCAGGGACTGTCTGTGGGGACGCCTCTGCGAGGAGATGGAGCGAAACCCTTTGAGCATTTAGGCCCTGTTCTGGGGGGGGGCAGCTGCTTCTCCCAGGAGAGGCGGGCTTGGTCCCTGGCCTCAGGATCCTTCCGGGCCGCTCCTGTTGTACTGGGGAGGGCTGCCCCCCTTCTGGACAGGTCACTGGGTTCAGGTGACATCTCTTGCAGACTCCGGAGTCCGGGAGGTACCTGGGTGCTTCGGTGTGTGGGGGGGCAGGGACTGGAGAGAGAAGCTGGAGGCCGGGAGACCTGGGATGAGGCTGGGGAGTTGGTCCTGAGGAGGGAGGGAAGGGAGGGGGGATTTGGAAACTGCTGGGGGTCGGGGTGGGGAGGGTCCAGGGAGACGAGCTTGATGCTGTCTCCACCACCACGAGGAAGGTCTACAGGACAGACTGCTCAAAGCCCCAGGGTCGGTCTGTAAAACATATTGGAGTGGATGGGGGTTGGTGGTGCCCAAGGTCGAGTGGACCGGTACCGGCTGTGGACACAGGCAGGTCCTTCTTTCTGACCTTTAGTCATTTCCTCTGTTAAGTGAAGGTGATACTGTGACCTTGAAGATTAGGTGACCCCTCCAAACTCTCTGTGGGACAGGGGCGGGTGTGGGTGGCAGGTGGTGGTCCTCAAAAAGGAACCTTTGAACTGTCGCCACAGGTGGGTGGGGCACCTGTGAGGTTGATGATAGGAAGAACTTAACCTGAGCAGCGTCAGATAACCTTGCACAAGAGGCTGGGGGTCGGCAGGGCAGACGTGGGACCCTTGAGATGCTGCTCCCCATTGCGCCCCCTCATAGTCCCCACAGGTCACCGTCCATACTACAGTCCACGGCCATGCTCCTGCCCTATGGGACCCCCATGTGATGGAGGGAAAACTGAGGCCCGTGAGAGAGAGCCTGGCTCAGGGTCACCTGGCTTAGGGAGGAAGAGCTGGGACTCAGGCCTGTTCCCAAACAGGTCCAACCCCTCGGGCACCTGAGCTCAGGCTTCCCTGCTTCACCCTGCTGCCTCAGGGGCCTTCACCCCACTGCCCCCCGCTGCCCTAGGGGCCTTCACCCCGCTGCCCCCCGCTGCCCCAGGGGCCTTCACCCCACTGCCCCCCGCTGCCCCAGGGGCCTTCACCCCGCTGCCCCCCGCTGCCCCAGGGCCCTGCCCCCCGCTGCCCCAGAGGCCCTGACCCCCGCTGCCCCAGGGCCCTGCCCCCCGCTGCCCCTGAGGCCCTGCCCCCCACTGCCCCAGGGCCCTGCCCCCCGCTGCCCCAGAAGCTCTGCCCCCCGCTGCCCCAGGGGCCTTCACCCCGCTGCCCCCCGCTGCCCCAGGGGCCTTCACCCCGCTGCCCCAGGGCCCTGCCCCCCGCTGCCCCAGAGGCCCTGCCCCCCACTGCCCCAGGGCCCTGCCCCCCGCTGCCCCAGAGGCCCTGCCCCCCGCTGCCCCAGAGGCCCTGCCCCCCACTGCCCCAGGGCCCTGCCCCCCGCTGCCCCAGAGGCCCTGCCCCCCGCTGCCCCAGGGCCCTGCCCCCCGCTGCCCCAGAAGCTCTGCCCCCCGCTGCCCAGGGGCCTTCACCCCGCTGCCCCCCGCTGCCCCAGGGGCCTTCACCCCGTTGCCCCCCGCTGCCCAGGGGCCTTCACCCCGCTGCCCCCCGCTGCCCTAGGGGCCTTCACCCCGCTGCCCCCCGCTGCCCCAGGGGCCTTCACCCCGTTGCCCCCCGCTGCCCAGGGGCCTTCACCCCGCTGCCCCCCCGCTGCCCCAGGGGCCTTCACCCCGCTGCCCCCCCGCTGCCCCAGGGGCCTTCACCCCGCTGCCCCCCCGCTGCCCCAGGGGCCTTCACCCCGCTGCCCCCCCACTGCCCAGGGGCCTTCACCACGCTGCCCCCCGCTGCCCCAGAAGCTCTGCCCCCCACTGCCCCAGGGCCCTGCCCCCCACTGCCCCAGGGGCCTTCACCCCACTGCCCTCCGCTGCCCCAGAGGCTCTGCCCCCCGCTGCCCCAGGGATGCTGCCCCCTTGGTGTGCTCCTGCTTCTGCTCTTGTTCGAAAGCACCTTGGACGGTGCCCACCTGGACACCGCATTTTGCTCACGGGATGCTGGAGGTCAGGAGGTGTGTCCGAGGGGCCCATGGCTGTGTAACCTGGGACAAGCCTCCTTCCCCTTCTGCCCTCTGAGAGGTCATTTGTTTGCCACTATGCACGTGGAATCCTCCGGGGGAGCCCATGGCTCTCTCTGCACGCATGCCCCCTGTTCCGACACCAGGCAGGACGCAGGGACGTTTGCTCTGCGCTGGCCCTTGTCGCAGCCCATGAACTGCTGAGCAGCCAGGCCCCAGTCCCTCTGGCCGAGTCCTTTTGCCAGTGTCTGAGGTCCCTGGGGCTTTCACACCCAGGGCCAGATGTGCAGGTGAGCAGCTGTGGGGAAGCCAGCAGGTGAACGGAAGTTACCCACTCCTACACTTAGACAGTGTGGAGTTTTCTTGACAGGGTCAGATAGGTTGTACGTTTTTATTATCTCTTTAGAAGTGAAACAAAGCTGGTAGTGTTTGCAACCACTTATCTGTTTTGTTTTGTTTGACTTGAACCTAGGCTGTCAAAATAAAAGCTGATCCTGAGATGGGTCAGAGAGAGTCACTGTCGTCCGCAACAGCGGGCTTCCCACTTCTGTGAGCATCGGAGCAGCCCCTGTGTCTGCATGTACCGCTCAGCGTGGGCTGGGGATGCTTTGGGGGAACGTATCTCAGAGGCTTCCAGCAGCAGAGGCCCTTGTATGGGAAATCTGAACGACCATCAGAGCAGGTCCTCTACACCAGTGGTCTCCAACCGTTTCTGGGCCACGGACCGGTTTAATGTCAGAAAATATTTTCACGGACCGGCCTTTAGGGTGGGACGGATAAATGTATCACGTGACCGAGACAAGCTGTCAAGAGTGAGTCTTAGGCCCTGGCCGGTTGGCTCAGCCGTAGAGCGTCGGCCTGGCGTGTGGGGGACCCGGGTTCGATTTCCGGCCAGGGCACACAGGAGAAGCGCCCATTTGCTTCTCCACCCCCACCCCCTCTCCTTCCTCTCTGTCTCTCTCTTCCCCTCCCACAGCCAAGGCTCCATTGGAGCAAAGATGGCCCGGGCGCTGGGGATGGCTCCTTGGCCTCTGCCCCAGGCGCTAGAGTGGCTCTGGTCGTGGCAGAGCGACCCCCCGGAGGGGCAGAGCATCGCCCCCTGGTGGGCAGAGTGTCGCCCCTGGTGGGCGTGCCGGGTGGATCCCGGTCGGGTGCATGCGGGAGTCTGTCTGACTGTCTCTCCCCGTTTCCAGCTTAAGAAAAATACAAAAAAAAAAAAAAAAAGAGTGAGTCTTAGACGGATATAACAGAGGGAATCTGGTCATTAAAAAAAAAACAAAAACATTGTTCAGACTTAAATATAAATAAAACGGAAATAATGTAAGTTATTTATTCTTTCTCTGTGGATCGGTACCGGTCCGCGGCCCGGGAGTTGGGGACCACTGCTCTGCACGACGGTTCGGCCCGATGCCTCCATGGGGACCCACACATCCACAGGCATGGGGCGGAAGTGGGAGGTGGGGATGCCACACGGGCAATGAAGTGTCCCCACCAGGAAAGAGCTGATACCATTGCAACCTCCCATTGTAACCAGCATTTCACCAGCTTAAGCAAATCATCTGGCCACACCTCAGGCTGGAGGGTGGAGCTCGGCCCTCCATCGGTGAACAGTAGTCCTATCCCCCCTCCCACCCACCCACTGGCTTTGTTTCCCAATTGACTTTCTTTTCTTCAAATAATCCATTTTGTTTATGAAGCGTTCGGAGCCTAGCGTGGGGAACTGTGGTCGGCTAGCACTAGGATGTCGCTCAGGAGTCCTTCCAACTCACAAACCGCAGAGCAAGGGGCAAGATCTTTTCAAAACACACCCCTTCCCACAGACCTGAATTTGCATTTTTAAAGCACAAAAATCAGTTTCTGAGAGATTTGGAAAACACCAGCGAGGAAAAGCACCACCCAGGGAAGCCATAGCTGTTAATTGCCCCAAATCTCCGTCTATTTATTTATTACTTGCTAAGGCACATGTTGGGGTGGGTAGTTCATGAGCCTGTTTAGTCAATGTAGCCAACATTAAAAAACGGGACATGAATTTAGAAGGAAATGACTATAGAAATTATTGGGAAAATAAAAAGTATAAGGAGCCTGTGATGCGTCACTTTAACGCAAACACCATTTCCTTGGTTCTGTGACGCCACCAAATACAGCAAAAGCTGGCTCCTCGCTTTAATAACAGGCTGTCCCAGCTGACTTTTAACAGTATATAACTAAGCTAATTCAAATAAAAGTTTACAGCCTCGCAGATGGGGGTGGCCGTGCATAACACATTGTTTCATATAATGAGATAAAACCTGGTTTAAAAATAACATTTGCAGAGAGGAGAGGTTGTCTCCGAGCCCCGTCCCTCAGAGCTGGGGGGTGGACCGAATTGCTGGAAGTAAGGCTGGAATTTGGTTTGGGACAGCCAGGCTCCACACGGGGCGCGGGGGGACCAGAGGCCCCGCAGGTCTGGGTCCCTCCTTCCAACCTCGAAGCCAAACTGCTTAGAGAACTCGACCAAGTTTTAACACATCTTCTAGGAATCTTGCCTCATTTATTTCGTGTGGAAAAACATGTCAAAACGCCAGAGCGGTTGCAGAAAACGCCCTTCCTGCCACTTCTTGCTAAAGGCCGGAGCCCCCCCAGGCCAAGTGGACATGTTGATTCAGTGGGTAGTCACTGAGCACCTACTGTGTGCATGGTGTCCCAGCAGGCACCGTGGCCGGGGAGAGAGCTGGGGGCGTCCTGCCTTCCCCTCATACTTTAGTTTCCTTGGTCGTAGGGTTCACCGGCTGAGGTGACTAGAGCCGTAAATGAGAATGTAGACAGTAGGCGCTAAATCGATGCGAGCTCCCTTTCCCCTAGCGCTAGTGTAGAAGTTTCTGTGTGAGTATGTTCTCATCTCTCTTGGGCGTAGACCTGAAGTGCGTGGGGCTGTATTTTGCCTTCTCAGGGGTCCTGGGACACTGTTTCCAGAGCGGCTGCCCCGTGGGGCCTTCCCACTCCCAGCGTATGAAGGTTCCGGTTCCTCCACGTCCTCGCTGGTGCTGGTTACTGTCTTTCTGATTTTGTGCGTCCTAGTGGGTGTGCACCTCATCATGGTTTTGATTTGTACTTTCCTCGTGACTCAATGGTGGCGAGCATCTTTTCATGTGCTTACTGGCTGTCACCTCTTGGCTGTGGGAACTTAAGCCTCTGTTTCCCCATCTGTAAAATGGGGACTGTAAAGCCAGTGGCCAAGGCCACCATCACAGCAACCTGGCCCGTGCAGGTTCGCATTGGATTCGGATAGTCGGTAAAGAAACAATGGAGCCAAAAACTGATGGGCCATCATCTTTAATCCTAGCTTGCACCCGGCGGGCAAGTAAAAACACACACTGGGCTCCAAAACCCACTCACATTCAGTGCTCACAAAGCTACTGATTTATCCGAGTTTCCTAGAATCAAGGGTTTCTAGCTCACCAGATTTTATTCACCTCTGTTCCCCATCTCCTTCCTGTTCCCTGCACAAACTGGCTTCTCACTCAACACTCCGCCATCTTGGCTGCTTCTCCTGGCCTCCTCCACGTGGCCTTTCTCTGCTCTCTACTCTCTAATGCTAATCTCAGGAACTAAGAGCAAGCTCCCATTCTGCCCCCATTTTATAGTGTAGAAATCAAAACCTTTAATCCAATATACAAAATAAGGAAGTCTCTAATACAAAGTCACTTATCTGAGGCATGATGGGATTGCACCACCCCACATCAAAAAGGGTGGGAAAGGCTTAGTCCTAAAACCAAGCCCCAGGCTACAAGGATCCTGCCTGCCCACAGCCCGCTCCCAACACACATTAACATCACCTGGGCAACGGCTTCCATGTGGGCAGCGCCATCTTTAACAAAGTGAGCATAATATGTATTTTATCTGCCCAACAGGGACAAAGGCCTATTCCAAGGCCCTGACACAGGGTGGCATTCCAGCAAACATTTGCTGCTTGAAATTGCAGGCTGCTCTTAAGACCAGTCCCTCCCCTGAAGGCTGGCGGAAGGGAGAAAGCTGGACGTCTGGGAGTTTCTGCAGGTTCCAAGCCCGTTTAGAAAGGGACAGCAGGCTGAGAGAAGGTGCGGACTGTCACTGGCCCACCCCGGGGGTGATTCTTTCCCAGCTTTGGAGCTCCGCTTGGGCGGGCAGGCCACGTGACGGGCGGCCTTGCGGCGGCCCTTGTGAAATACACAGGGGGCGGGTTCCAGGCGTACCCCTCCGCCCTCCGCCCGGGAAGACAAACCCAGCCTGTCGTGCGGGTTCCGGGTGCGGAGAAACCCTCACCGGGGTTCTTATCTCGAGTTATTTGGCCTCCTCCCCTCGGCCGTTCCCGAGGGGGCCGACACTGCCCTTTCTGGACTTGCAAGCTTGCGTCTGTCACTAGAGAGCTCTGGACACGGGCCAGGATCACCCTCCCATGAGGCTGGGCGGGAGCCTGGGGCCAAGCGGAGGTGCCGATGGTCAGGCTGATCCTGTCGCGGTAACCTGAGCCAGAGCCGGGGCGGGAGGCGAGGGGACCGACCGGCTCATCCCCACTGGAAAGCAAGTCCAGCTGGGCACGGGCCGCTCGCTACCCCCCCCCCCCCCGCCAGGGGGTGCGGTTCTGTCCTGTTCGGGCGCCCAACGCCCAACAGAGAAATGGGAGAGGCCACACCGAGGGCTCTGGATGTTCCTGCTGAGTCTGTAATCCGGGGAAGGTGGATCATATCCGCAGGGGACTCTGGGCTCGGGCTGGACGTGGATGATGCAGCTGCCACCGGGAGTCCCAGGCTCTTTCTTGGTCCTGTGCTGTGTCCCCAGTCCCTCGGGCCACAGGTGAGAAGCAGGGACGAGGCGTGGCTGGGACTCAGACAGGCTGGCTTTGGCATTTGAGCTCTGCCACCTGGGGCTGTGAGACCTTTGCAAGTCATGTCATCTCTCTGGGCCTTGGTTGTGGCCTCGTGTGCAAAATAAGGCTGATGGTACCTTATAGGATGGCTGCCAAGTGGGACCGAAATAGACGATAGGACCTTCCTTCTGGTCTGATCCCAAGGTAGCACCAGGCGGTCGGTCCCCAAGGGCCCTGCCAGCTTCTCCCCTCCCCTCAGACCCCTCTGTTCTGGCTGCAGCACCGCGTCAGATTCCTGGGGCTGCTGTCACGAGACCACAGACTCGGTGGCCTGAAACAACAGGGGCTTATTCTCTCCCAGTTCTAGAGGCCTGGCGTCTGCAATTAGTATCACTGGGCCGCAGTCAAGGTGTCAGCAGGGCCACGGTCCCTCCGGAGGAGAATCTGTCCCTTGCCTCTTTCAGCGTCTGCTGGCTCCAGGCGGGCCTTATCTCGCGGCCACGTGGCCACGGCCACATCGCCCTCCCCGCTTCTGCACATCAGATCTCTACCGGCTTCTCTCTTCTAAGTGCACCTGTGATGGTGGCATTTAGGTCCCACCTGGATAATCCAGCATAATCTCCCAGCATCACCAGACCCTTAGTTTAATCTCATCTGCAAAGACCCTTTTCTCATATATGATAATATTCAAAGGGCCCAGGGGTCAGGGCCTGATATCCTTGGGGCCACCCTGAAACCCCTATAGGCACCCCCCCAGGATTCCTCAGAGAAGCGGTCCTCCTCCCCGGAGGTCTGGCCAGGGGCCCCAGGACACGGCCGAGGGTCTCAGACACCCCCTCCAGGTGGCTCTGCCCGAGGGAAAGCCCGGCATCCTCCTTGCCCGGGACCCCTAACCTTCTGCTTTCCTCCTGCGCCTTGGCCTCCGTGCTCTCCGTGTTTTTCTCTTGATGTGGAAAGAGAAGTTTTTGTATTTATAAACCCTTTCAGTCAATGAAACCTGGATGCCAGAATACCAGAAGGATTCCTTCTAAACTGAGCATCTCAGAAAGCCACAGTTATGGCCTCATTCCCCCAAGGACGGGCCTCTGAGGGTCTCACAGAAGCCAGGGGTTCCCAGGACAGGAGCTGCCCCGCCCAGACACGAGTGCCTGGCTCCAACAAGATGCTGGGCAGGAATTAGTTCTCATGCCTCCCATCTGCCAGGCCTCAGTTTCCCTGTCTGCGAAATGACCCAGTCTAGAGCACGTGTCTCTAAAGACCTCCCAGGTGAAATACCAGGGTCGGTAAAGGGGAATTTTTAAAAAATTTATTTATTTATTTATTTATTTTTGTATTTTTCTGAAGTTGGAAACGGGGAGGCAGTCAGACAGGCTCCCGCATGCACCCAACCGGGATCCACCTGGCATGCCCACCAGGGGGCGATGCTCTGCCCATCTGGGGCATCGCTCTGTCGCAACCAGAGCCATCCCCAGCGCCCAGGCCAACTTTGCTCCAATAAAGCCTTGGCTGCAGGAGGGGAAGAGAGAGACAGAGAGGAAGGAGAGGGGGAGGGGTGGAGAAGCAGATGGGCGCTTCTCCTGTGTGCCCTGGCCGGGAATCGAACCCGGGACTCCTGCACGCCAGGCCGACGCTCTACCACTGAGCCAACTGGCCAGGGCCCGGTAAAGGGGAATTTAAAATGAAACCATGCAAGCGGTCATTCACGTAGCTGCCGGTCATGTCCTGAGCACCTGCTGTTGGTCAGGCCACAGCTGGGTCCTGGGGCACAGAGGACAGTCTGTCATGGCTGGACAGGGAGACAAATAAGCAGATGGACGATGAGAACCCAGCGAGTGTGTGCTGTGAGAGTTACGAGGGATGGGCAGGGAAGGCTTCCTGGAGGAGGTGACTCAAGGTATGAAGGGGAGATGAGAAGGGAAAGAAGAGTCTTCCAGATCAGAAGGCAGCATGGAAGGACTGTGCAGGACGCAGGGGAGCACAGTCACCCGGGGCCCTGGGAAAGGCTGAGCCTTTAGCATGCTGGAGAAATGCTTGCACATGGCTCTTCCTGTTAGAAAATGAGTTGTCCAAGTGAGGCTTGCTCGGTGAGAGGTTCAGAAGCAGAGGCGGCGGCAGCAGCATTTGGTCAGTCAGTCGGTCAGCACTCACTGATCAGCTGCAGACAAGTCCTGCGTGGCGCCTGCCCTCATGGGGCTGACACTCATAGGGGAGAACGGGTCTTACAGACAACGGACAGAATAAATCATCAGAGTGTGTGCAGTGGTGACGAGGGAGATAAGGAGGGACGGTAGTGAATCAGGGAAGAGAGAGTGGTGCTGTGGAGAGAGGCCAGGGAAGGTCTCCCTGAAAAGGTGACACTGGAGAAGGACCTGGGGGACGAGATCTGGGAACATCTGAGGGAAGGGTGTTCCTAGCAGAAGAAACAGCAGGTGCAAAGGCCCTGGAGTGGGAGTGCCAGGTCTTTTCAGAGAACACCTGGGGGTCAATTTGGGCTGAACTAAGGGAGGGGTAAGGCATGAGCTCAGAGCAGATTATGAAGGCACCCTTTGCAGTCCCAGTGAAGGTGTTGGCTTTGACTCTGAGTGAAATGGGGCCCCAGGAGGGTGTTGAGCTGAGGAGGGAAGAGATCTCACTTGGGTTTCACTAGTAAGTATAGCAAACGAGGATGTTAGTTTTCAGAAGGTGAGATGTCAAACCCAAGGCCTTTCTGCCCAGCGTGCTCGAGTCTTTAGTCACCGCGTCCCCGAGGCACTGTTAATGGACCCAGCGAGTGGTAGCTGATGTTTAAAATGCCATCCAACTGGTCCTAATGGTTCAGTTGCCCTGGGAGCTCTGAGTCCTTCGCCTTGAGCCAGTGCGGACAGCACAGGACTCCAGGAGAGACATTTCGTCTTGTGGACCCAGAAAGCCCCTCCACTTCCAAGTCTCTGTCCCTGATTATTCGACAGCCAGGTCTTAGACCAGTGACACACGCGCAGTCCCACACTCATAACCCGTGTAGTCCACACGGGCTGCCAGAACATCCGACTTTCCTGTCGACCACAGATACCTTCTTAGTGTAAGTGCAAGTGTAACCCAAATGTTTCTCCTTATTGACGACTCAAGAGTCCCCCGCTGCCAGGAGCACCTCTGAGGATGCCGAACCCCCTCCCAGCACCTCCCTGAGCACCGTGGTTGGAGCCAGAGAGGGTGGGGATCAGGCCCCGAGGTTCAGGGTCGCAGAAAGTGTCCTGGTCCTGCTGGTGTGGCCGGTGGCCTCGTGAGGGGCAGAGGCAAGGGGAGGGTCATGTCCCAGGGCTGGGGTGCTGGCACCAGGGCCTGGCCACCCTCAGTTGCCCCCTCTGGGCCTCCAGAGTCCCGACCCGACCTCTTTTGGGCTGGTGAGCGGCAGGTTGTCAAATGCAAAGGTCCGTTCTTCCCTTGGTCTCCTGGCCCATAAGAAAGTGATCCATGGTCCTGAGAAAGCGGGGTGGGGGTGGGGTGCACAGAGGAGCCCGACTCCAGGGAGAGTCAGCCGCTGCCTTTTAAAAACACACACTTTTAAAAACACATACACTTTAAAAACGGCAGTTTTTTGTGTTTTTAAATAGTGAAGCCTGAAAAAGGAAAGGAACCCTGGGCTGTGTGCACAGTGGGAGAACTACACCAGGAAGCTAACGACGGGGGGCGCGATGGGGGGGACGCGGCTTGGAACCCTGGGGTGCGTGCACAGTGGGGGAACTACACCAGGAAGCTAACGACGGGGGGCGCGATGGGGGGGACGCGGCTTGGAACCCTGGGCTGCGTGCACAGTGGGGGAACTACACCAGGAAGCTAACGACGGGGGGCGCGATGGGGGGGACGCGGCTTGGAACCCTGGGCTGCGTGCACAGTGGGGGAACTACACCAGGAAGCTAACAACAGGGGGCGCGATGGGGGGGACGGGGCTTGGAACCCTGGGGTGCGTGCACAGTGGGGGAACTACACCAGGAAGCTAACGACAGGGGGCGCGATGGGGGGGACGCGGCTTGGAACCCTGGGCTGCGTGCTCAGTGGGGGAATTATACCAGGAAGCTGACGACAGGGGGCGCGATGGGAGGGACGCGGCTTGGAACCCTGGGCTGCGTGCTCAGTGGGAGAACTACACCAGGAAGCTAACGACGGGGGGCGCGATGGGGGGGACGCGGCTTGGAACCCTGGGCTGCGTGCACAGTGGGGGAACTACACCAGGAAGCTAACAACAGGGGGCGCGATGGGGGGGATGCGGCTTGGAACCCTGGGCTGCGTGCACAGTGGGGGAACTACACCAGGAAGCTAACGACGGGGGGGGGGGGCGCGATGGGGGGGACGCGGCTTGGAACCCTGGGCTGCGTGCACAGTGGGGGAACTACACCAGGAAGCTAACGACGGGGGGGGGGGGGGGGCGCGATGGGAGGGACGCGGCTTGGAACCCTGGGCTGCGTGCACAGTGGGGGAACTACACCAGGAAGCTAACGACAGGGGGCGCGATGGGAGGGACGCGGCTTTGGCGGGAGAGGGGCCTGGCTCGGACTCCCTGCCCCCTATGGGCAAGTGATGGCCCCTGGCCGAGCCCCAGGGGCGGTGACAGGAAGCAGGGAGGGAGGTACAGTGGCATGGGACCCTTGCTATGGGTTCTGCCCACAAAGGTATGTGGTGCTGAGGTCTTGACCCTCAGGAAGCGCCCCCAAATCCCGCCTGCCCTTTCTGAGGGACCCCCTCTCGTCTCAGCCCAGTGTCCTGGCATCCCGGACACTCAGCGAGCGGGACCCTTCGGGGAGAACTCTCCGTTGGAGTTAAATCTGAGCCCACCAGCCTGGCACACATGGGCCTCCCCTGGGTGGTCTGATGCCACTCGCCACCCCGGGCGCCCCGCCCAGCACTGCCAGCACCCCTCCCAGCCCCACCCCAGGGCAGCCAGGCAGATGGAAGTCTCTGCACATCCCACGTGCTTCTCCCTTTTGGCCCCTCTTCCTGGAACCATCCATCATTCCCAGCAAAACTCTCCTTCCCTCCCCCCTCGGCTTCCTGGCCAGGGCGGGGCCTCTGCCGGGTGCCCTTCACAAGATGGTGACCGTCTTGAGGGCAGTGTCCCTGTCCGAGCCGTCTCTGTGCCCGGCATCTGGCACACAGCAGGTGCCCGGCAGACAGTCGTGTCATTTCTCTGACGTTGCTGGTGCGTGTCCCTCCAGAGACCTTCACAAAGCATGTGGGGCTGAGAACCGGCCGCAGGGTCCTCCGCTCACCGTCTCTTTCTCCTCCCCGGACCCCATCTGCGAGATGTCATTACCACTCCCCTTTGATGGACAAGGAAACTGAGGCTCAGAGGGTGTGGGTCACCCCACGGCTAGTCCATGGAGGCGTGAGGGTCCGGGGGGGCGGAGGTGCCCCGGGCGGCTGAACCAGAGGGCTTTTTGTTAGATGCCCTCCACCCCACTCTGTGTCACTGGGGGCTCACGGATGACCCCTCCCCGTTCTTGTGCCTCAGTTTCCTGATGGGTAACAGATGCTGCTGCTGCTGGGCTGTATAGTGCCACCGCTGGGGGCAAGGGACACTCATCTTTATGCCCGGGAATGCCAACCATCTGAAGACATTTATCTGTCCCAGCACTAAGCTCCTTCCTTCACGCCCCCTTAATCCCGCAGCTGGCGGAGTCCCCATCAGCTTGGTGGGCTCTGCCAGGGTGGGAGGGGCCCCGTCTCCCAGCCTGGAATGCCTCCTCCCCCACGCCTTGCTTCCCCCCCAAGGTGGCACTTATGACACTGGAGGCCAGAGACCACGGGAATCCTGTGGAGCCCATGGCCCTCCGTCAGATATCCGGACGGGGTCCCAGCCAGTCCCCAGACCCGCCCCTTGTCCAGCTCTGGGTGCTGGCGAAGGAGGAGGCTGAGGTGGGGCTGCAGAACCCCCTGGCCCCCAGGGCTCCCATGAGCGGCCCTGCATTCTTGTTTTCTGCGTTCGATTCCCACTGGACTGATTGTAAGGTTAGAGGCAGGGTGCGGGTTCGCACACACAAGCTCACTTCTTCCAGGTCCTGTTTTGAGGACAAGTGAGTCTGCCTGGCCTCCTGCACAGGACAGGGAGTGCTGAGCAAGCCGCTGGCCAGCGGTGCGGGCTGAGCGGGACTCAGTTTCCTCAGCCCCAGCCTGGCACTGGTGTAGTGACCCCGGGGAGTGCGTCACGGGGGAGCCGATGCCGCCCCCGCCCCTGCGGCCCCGCCGACAGCAGGCCCTGGCCCCTCGAGCTCGAGCTCGAGCCCGTGCCGGGCTCCAGGAGGAGACAGGTGGCCACGAAGAAAGCCGTAAGTCTAACCGGCCGTCATCCTGCTAATGGCTTATCTTCCTTTCACGAGAAGGAGGCCCAGCGCCCGCCCGCCCGCCCGGGAACAACAGGCCTTTGTGCGCTTTCGGGAAATCGAGATGGAACTCGGAGGACGACGAGTCAGGTGTTGGCGCCTTATCTTTCCTGGCAAAGCCGGAGCCTCTAGGCCCGGTCCCGCTGGCAGCCGAGGGGAGGCGTGAATAATAGAAGGGCTGGCACTGGGCTCCCAGCCACCTGGGCTGGGTCGGGGCCGAGGGGAGGAGCCCGGGGGGAGATGCGGCCTCAGATGGCACGGGGGTCCTACTGGCCCAGGGGAGCTCGGACTACTGATGCCTCTCAGAGAACCCAGGTGTTCGCATCCGCATCGCTGTACCTGGGCTTATGCCTCACAAGCTGTGTGTCCTTGGGCAAGACACCCTGACCCCTCTGAGCCTTTGCCTTCATCTCCTCACCTATGACATCCCCTCTGACCTCTAGCGATGGTTGGAGGGGCTCCAGAAGACAGCCTGGCACACAGTAGGTGGTTGGCCATGCAGCTACAGAAGAGAACGCTCGCCGAACAGGGCAGCAGGAAACGTCTGCTCCATCCTGGCCGTAGACCGGCGGTGCGGGGCTGGGCCAGCCTGTCCCCCATCCTGGACCACTTCCCGACCTGGGAAACAGGGGGCTTCTCCTGATCCGCCCCAAACTTTCGGGACTCCGGTTCTAATTCATGCTGATTGGTGGCTCCGTTCCTGACCCTTCCCCAGGTGGAGGTGGGGGACTGAGAGGTGCGTCTGGGGGCCAAGCAGGGGCCTCCGGAGGGAGGGCACAGGGCAGGACCTGGGCCCCAGGCTGAGGGTCTGCACAGGAAAGGGCTGTTTCCCAGATGGGGAAACTGAGGCTCAGAGAGCTCACATGACCTGCGCAGGCTCACGTCGCTCAGCTATGATGTGCCCAGTGAGGAGACCCCGGATGACTTGGTGACAAGGAGCCTAGGAGCGGAGTTATCCTGGGTGAGGTCACCAGGTGCCAGTAATTTGAGGGTCAGCACCTGCTGGCACCCAGGAGGATGCAGTGAGTTCAGTCCCCTGTGCTTCTGGAGCTGGCACCACCTGATGGCATTGGGGGTGGGGAGTGCTGACCAATGCCAGTCAGCTTGGATTTAGGGTGGGTCTCTGTGTGGAGGGGCTCACGCCAAGAATACGGGCAGGGTTGGGGCACCAGGGAGCAAGGCCCGCAGAGAGACCCTTAGTGATAAATCAGAAAAGTGACAGGCTAGCCGCCCTGCCCTGCCCTGAGGATGCTGGGAGGTGGGGGGGTGGGGGGCTAGCGGTCAAGGCCACTCTGTCCTGCTCGGCCGTGAGTCACTGCCTGGCCTGGGCCCAGGCGACCAAGAGAGGCCTCTGGCTGGACATCCCGTGGTTAGCAGCTTTGGAGCTCATCAGCTCCTTGGGGTTCCTGGTGGCTTCTGCTCCTTGGAGAACTTGAACTTCGGATCACAGGGTAGGTAGTTTGGAGCTGCATGAAGTTCCAAACCTGTCCTGTGGAGTGCCCCTGGCATCGTTGGCTTCAGTTTTTAGTGCCCAAAACCCAAGGCCAGTAGTTCTCAGACCGTGATGGGCATTACAGTCACCTGGGGGAGGGGCTCCCTGAAATTATACCTTCCTGAGCGCCACGCAGGCTGGTGGAATCTGCATCTTGGGGCTTCCCACGTGGCTCCTGTGCCCATGTCCCGGGCACCCTCTGGTACATACAGCAGACCCTCAACGCCCCAGTCACACCCACTCTCAAGTTCCCACCCACCCACCCAGTCCTCCCCGGGCCTGCACCCTGCAAGGGCACACTCGCCCCATCTGTATGGATTCACACGCATGCCCCCAGGTGCAGACGGCCTCTGGCATCCACACAGACAGACAGACACACATAGACACGTACACACAGACCGGTCTCACAATTAGCGGGCCCTGTGCATAACATCCAAGAGTGATTAAAAATTTTGAGATGGTGGCAGCAGAGCATTAAACCAAGCTGGGGGCCCCGTGTGACAGCATGGGCCACCTGTCAACAAAGCCAGCCCTGCAGACACTCAAGTCACACACCCTGGGACCCTGGTGGATGAACTTGCCCACGGCATGTGCACACACACGCGCGCGCACGCACACACACACACACACACACACACGGGCACACACTCTTCTGCGTGGCGCGTCTTTAAGAATGACTTTTTATTGGGACGAGGAAGTGTGCTGGTCAATGTTTAATAAGCACAATCATAAGTTGAGTCATTATGTCTGGTAAGCAAGAAATACCAGATGGGGTATTAAATGAATCACCGTCTTGGGTTTCATGAGTAACATTTTAATTGGGTTCTGACTAGTTTGGGGAAACTTTTCGGCTCCGCCACCCCCACCCAAATCCACACTACACCAGCTCTGATTTAATGCTTCAAATGCCACGCAGCGGCTCACGGTAAGGATTTTGTGGGCAGACTTCTGTACTGGTCAAATTCCTATGAGTGGGGCACCCTTTCTTCCCAGGAACGGGAAGAAGGATTCTCACATGCATTGAGCACCTACTGTGTGCTGGCCCCTGTACTGAGCAACACGCGATGTGTCCATGTTGTCCATGCACCACTATTTGTACGTGTCAGGCACAGTGCCTGGCGCACAGTAGCTGCTTCGCCAGGAGTGGTAGCTCATTGCTGTAGTCCATCAGAGCCGGGGATCCCGCTGATTGCGAGATGCACATTATCTTCTGGGGCCACGAAGAAAGAGAAAACACTGCCGTTCAAACCCTGACACCAGCCAGGACACCGAGGAGAGGTCACACTCCAGCCTCAGAGGTGCCTCAACGGGGAAAGTATGTCTTAGAATCGATGGAAGGCGACATCAGCCTCCCCAGTCAACAGATGGAAAGACTGAGGTCCAGAAAGAATAAAACCGGCCAGAGTGGCATTTTGGCTCTTGCTGCTATGTGATCGGAGGCATAGAGAGTTTGTTACTGAGTTCCACCCACCATGGATGCAGGGTTGCTTTGGGGGAAGGACACCTGTCTCAGCTGCCCCGGAATGCTGCCGGAGAGCCCCACCCTGTGCAGCTGGGGAGCTAAGGGATTCCCCAGGGTAGAGGGTTCATTCTCCGCATCTCCCCACGTCTGACCAAAGGCAGGTACAGCTGGAAGCATTTTTTTCAAAGCAAGTTTTAGAGATTGTAGTAATTTTGAGGACTGGAGGCCTGCCCTGAACCTAGGCCCTACCCTCAGGCGATAATTCATTATGCGAGGATTTTTCGTAGACAGCAACTGCCCTTGGAAGGCAATGAGCTCATGAATATGCATAGGCTCATCCTCATAAATTATGCATTTGCTACTGGGGCTTCCTGGGGAGGCCAGGAGGGCTGGAATGGCTCCGTGCGGCGGCGACAGAAGGCTGGCTCACAAGGGCTTCTTGTAAAGCACATATCCCTGCCCGCCCTCCCTTCCACCACAATGAGCGCAGAGTGCCACTCCAGCTCTGCTGAAACGTGGGACTCTGGTGTTCAAAGAATCCGGGGTTTCCTTGGCTGTCACTTCTGTGGCGGCAATGCTGGTGGATCTGGAGGGGCGGTCGGGGGTCAGGCCTGCACTCACTGGGCGGCTCGCTCGGGCCCACAGATCCTGAAAGCAGCCTGACCTTCTGAGGACCCTGCAGCTAAAAGCTGATGCCCAGACGTGTGATTTACATGCTGTTTAGATTGAAAGAGCTCATGTTCCTCTTGACTGGGGCCTGCTCAAGTCCAGGTGGCCCTAGCGTCACCCAACACGCACTGGGTGGGGAGTCAGGGTGGGGCTGAGGCTTTAGAAGGAGGCCCCGCAGGTGTCTGGAGCCCGCGCAGAGCGCCCTGCCCTCCCCTGAGCCAGCCCCGGCCTCCTGTGGGCGCTGCAGTGCACACAGTGGGCACGCCCGCCCGGAGTCAGGGTCGGGGAGTCCCTGCAGGGCCTGCTTGTCTGGAGGTTGCCCCTCCCAGGTGGGGCGGGGGTCCTCCCTCCTCCCGCCCAGCTGCGGCCTCACCTGCCTACCTTCCTGATCTCCCTGACCCTACGCTTCTCTGGTGGCTCAGCCTCTCCCTGCAGCCACCCCCCAGCCTGGGCTGGACAGTCCCACCTCTCTGTGTGCGTCCTGGGGCTGTCACCACCCGTCCTGCCATCAACAGCCGCCACACATGGGCACATCAACCTTCCTTCGTCCGTCCTCCCGCAGCCTGGGCGGGAAGCCGGTGCACACCTTACCGTCCGGGCCTCAGCCAGGGAGGGACGAGCGTGTCCTCGTCAGCAGCAGGGAGGCGGCACGGTGGGTCTGGAGTGTGTCGCCTAAACTCGGTCACTGTCCCCAAGCCCGGTGGCTCTGGGTCAAGCCCCAGCGGAGGCTTCACTGTCCTTACCTGCAGCAGGGCCTACAAAACCCCCTCAAACACACACACCGTGAATCTCCACGGGCCACCAACTATGGGGCTGACTTAGACCATTTCCTTTGAAAAGCAAACTTCCAAATGTGTATAAGAAACAAAAGCTCGGCAGAGAATTCACCGAGCGGAGAGGAGGACAATGAAACCGGCCCAGCGCCGCTGGCCACGTGGGCTTCCTCCTTCTCTGTGCCTGTTTCTGAGTGAAGTGGCCCTGTCAAGCCGCCCATGAAAGGGCATCTCCTGTTTCTCCCCCTGACCGTGTCATAGGCGGTCCCCACATTGCTGCGTTGTCTCCATAGTTACGGCTTTTAACGACTGCCAACTGCCGACCATCGTGCACGACCCGTTCCTTACCTTGGGCTTTGTTGTGCGGGACTTTTACGTCACTGTTCTGGGGGAGGGACTTTCAGCCATCCATTAGCTTAATTCTTCTGTCACATTACTAATGGAGGGCTTCCACTGGCCTGTCCCTCCTCTGTGCGGCCAGTCTCTGATGGGGCACGACACACTTTTCTACCCAACCTCACTTGGAGGGCTCAGCCCCCAAACACATGCTGAGAGAGAGAGAGAGAAAGAGAGAGAACGGTGGGAGGTGGGGAGGGGGTGCTGAGAAGCAGAATGCATCAACTAGTTGCTTCTCAAATGTGCCTTGACCGGGCAAGCCCGGGGTTCAAACCAGCGACCTTAGCATCCCAGGTCAATGCTTTATCAACTGCGTCACCACAGGCCAGGCTGCCAATATTAATCTTGGTCTCATCAAGTGAGCTCCTATCCTGGGCCGGACCGTCCCCACGTCTGACATCACTGGCCCCACTGTAGGCTGAGCAAACAGTACCTTGCCGGCCGTTCTCCCTCGGCCAGTGCACAGCTGGGACTCCGGTGCACGTCCATCTCATGCAAGGGCCTCCTGTGTGCATGTCACTCTCTGCTGCCCGAGGGCCACAGGAATGACCAGGGCCTGACCCTAGAGAAACCCCAGCCAGGCAGGGAGGAAGAGAAGCAAGGACTCCCAGGTGGAAGCCAGAAGCCCTAGTAGACCCCAATACCAGCCACGGCTTATAAAGCACTTTCTCTGTTTGACGAGCTTTATAAACGTTAACTCACCGAATCCCCACCACATTCTGAGGGGCACGCCGCCTTCCAGATAAAGAGACTGAAGCTCAGAGAGGCTGAGTAACTTGGGCAGAGTCACACAGCTTTCATGGCAGAGTCAGGATCTGAACTCAGGCCGTCTGGCTCCAGAGCCCGTAACTCACACCGCCTTGCTCCGGCCAGCTCTGTGGAAGCTCACTTGAAACCAGCTCCCTCCACTTCCTGTTGCTGGCACAGGGCCTTCCCCAGGAGGAGCTCAATCAGTATCTGCTGAGTGGAGGACTGTTGGCCGGATATTGTGCGTGTGGATACCCCCGAAGGAGGCCGGCGGGGAGAGCCGTCGCGGTGGGGTGGGGGCTGTCAAACAGACCAGCCTCGTCACGGATGCACATGGGTCCCAAGCCACTGCGTCCTGTTTCCAAGGGCTCCCACCCAGTGGACTTGTAGACAGACGGAGGGTGTTGAGGGGCCAGGCAGGCTCCCTGGAGGGTGTCCAGCAGGGGGGCTGCAGGAGGACAGAGAGAAGACGCTGAGCGAAGAGGGAGGAGAGACCGGCACCCGCCCTGCGGTCCAGGCGCAGAGTGGAAGAGACAGGGCTGGACGTGGCTTGGTGAACCATGTATGAGACTTTTAACAATGTTTCTATTTAATGACTTTAGAGAGAGAGTGGAAGGTAGAGAGAGAGGGAGAGGGAGAGATTGATTTGTTGTTTCACTTATCTATGTATTCATTGGTTGATTCTTATATGTGCTCTGACTGGGAATCGAACCCCCAGCCTTGGTGTAGCGGGATGACTCTCTAACCAGCTGAGCTACCCAGCCAGGGCTCGTACTGAACTTTCTTGGTAGACCTTTGATTGGCCAACGGTAGTTCCAGGTCTGTGTTCAGAGACCCCTAAACCATTGCCTTGCCCCGTCCTCAAGTTTCTTTTTTACTGTGGTAAAATACCCATAATGGAAAATATACCTTATCACCACCTTTAAGTGTGCACTTCAGTGCTGTCACCACCATCCATCTCCAAAACTCTTTCTATCTTGTCACCCAGGAACTCTGTCCCTATTAAATACTAATGCCCTATCCCCCTCGCCCCAGCCCCCGGCACCCACACCGTCCTACCTTCTGTCTCTACGAGTCTGACTCCTCTGGGGACCGCACTGAAGTGGAATCATTCAGCGTTTCTCTTTTTGTGACCAGCTTATCTTAGTTAGCATAATGTCTTCAAGATTTATTCACGGCGTAGCTTGTGTCAGAATTTCCTTCCTTTTGAACTCTGAATAACATTCTATTGTGTGGATGGACCACATTTTGTTTATCTCTCCATCTATCCATGGACACTTGGTCTGTTTTTACCTCTTGGTGATGGTAAATAATGTTGCTATGAGCACAGGCGTACAAATATCTGTCTGGGCCCCTGCTTTCGCTTGTTTGGAGAGTTAGCCAGCAGTGGAATTGCTGGATCTAATGGCAGTTCTATGTTTTGAGGTGTGTGTGTGTGTGTGTGTGTGTGTGTGTGTGTGTGTGTTTCTCTGAAGAACTCAATTGTTTTTTTTGTTTTTTTTTAATCACACACAGATTGGCTAACAATTTTAGGGATGCTCACCAATAACAGGATATGCCAGTCAGTACATTCTAACATGACCTTGTGTTTGATGAATAGCGTGATCACTCTAAAGACTTAAAAACTCGGTTTGAACTCTTCACCATTGAAACTCTGTTGGACGATGTTAAATATCCACCAGAATCAACACCAGTAATTTGTTCCACTTGGCAAGGAAAAAAAAAATGTTTAAAACCGAGTGAAGCCAGCAGATATCCACAATCCCGGGTTGCCAAGCAGCAATCATGCTCATAAATGGCCAGTGCTTTTTCTCAAGAAAAGGAGAGCCCCGTGTTGGCCGGGAGACAGGCGGGTCTGTTGCTAATGGGACCAGGCTGGCCGCTGAGCTTCTATAGGAAGCAAAGTGCAATCCATCATGCTGGAGTGTATACTTCAAAAATGTGGCATGTCCCCCGGGAGTCACAGTTTTCCAAAGGTTCTTTCGCTGGTTCTGCTGATTCATATTCCCATAATTCCTTCCCTGCACAATATTTTCCCATTGCCATGGTGATGGTGTGAGAAGAAGGCGTAGTGAGAAACTTCAGGGTTTGTTCTTATTTCACGGAACAGAGATGAGACTTCTGCCGAAGAGTGGGGTAGGGGTTCATATTTTAAAGGGAAGAGTTGGGCTCCCTGAAGCAGAGTGGATGCTAGCTGGGAGAGAGCAGGTATCAGGGAATGAGGCAGCTGTGCACTTTCTAGCTGGTTCTGGGACTTTCTAGCTGGTTCTAGCACTTCCTGCCTGATGACCATGGGCAAGGCCCCTCGCTTCCCCTCGCCTCAGGCTCCTTTCTCTGTAAAACGAGATGGACGGAAACTGCGGTTCTCTGTAGAACTGATGAAGAAAATGCACGACATTTACAAACTGTAAAACCTTATCCCTCACCCCTCAAAAAGAAAAATAGAATCGCAAACAGAAAACAATAATAAATCCCCTCAGTCCGGGGCTAGGGGCTGCTGCAGGTGGCTTTGTCTTGCGATTTGTTGACTGCTTTCCTCGTGGCCTTCCTCAGCCCCTTCGTCCACACACACATCCGTGACTCCTGGAGCAGTGGTCCCCAACCTTTTTTGGGCTACGGACCGGTTTAATGTCAGAAAATATTTTCACGAACTGGCCTTTAGGGTGGGACGGATAAATGTTATCACGTGACCGAGACAAGCATCAAGAGTGAGTCTTAGACGGATGTAACAGAGGGAATCTGGTCATTTTAAAAAAATAAAACATCGTTCAGACTTAAATATAAATAAAATGGAAATAGTGTAAGTTATTTATTCTTTCTCTGCGGACCAGTGCCAAATGGCCCATGGGCCGGTACCGGCCCGCGGCCCGGGGGTTGGGGACCACTGTCCTAGAGGACAAGAACTTGACTTTGTATTTATCCCGAACCCTCCCCTTAGCTGAGCACACGATTTCACTCAGAACGAGCCTCAAGAAATGCGTGACCTGAGTTCAAATTTGAATCCAGCAGATGCTTGCCACGTCCAATCTGTGCCAGGCCAGGCCGTGGGGTCACACTGATAACCCACAGGAGGGGCCTCCGTCACCTGATCCTAAGACCTGCCTTTGATTTCATAGGCAGCTTCTCCCGGGGGCAGGGTGACGGGGCGGGGAAGCACCCTTCTGTTCAAGGTGGACATTGGATGGAAGCGTCGCCCCTATCTCAGAAACCTTCAACAGCAGAGGAGCGTGTCTCCGAGTTGAAGCGATGTGGTCATTCCAATGCCACACTTCGGGTGGAATTCTCTGGAGGATGTACCGCTTGCAGAGGTGACATGGAGAAGGGAAGGGGAGTCTCAGGGAGCCGCCACCCGAGCCCGAAGGGTGACGTCTGAGCTGGAGGGTGAAGGACCCCGGCGGTGGCAGAGCTGCCGCAGAGGAAGGGACTTCCGAGTGGCTGGAAGGATTGTGAGCAAAGGCTCGGAGGCCCAGAACAGCTCAGCGCGGTTCCTGGAACTCGGTAATCCCATGCGGCTGGAGCAGAGAGTGGAGCAGAGAGTGGAGCAGAGACGGGGAGGAGGTGGGGAGAAGGCGGACTGGCCCTGAGCCAGGAATGACCACATACACCAGAGTGCTCAACTCGTGGGCAGAGAACCCAGCTCAGGACAGCAGTTCAAGGGGAAACTTAGAAAGGCCTTTGAAAGATCCCCCCCCCCCAATGTTGCTTGTATCTTTTTGTCAGCAGTTTGGGACTCCTGGGTGACCCCAGGTGGCACGGGTTGGTGGTTTGGACATGGAGTCAGGGTAGCCAAGTCCTGTGGCCCCATCCGCTGTGGAGGGGAAGCCTTTCTGGTCCTCTTTTCTCAGGCGGCCCCCGGAGACTTGCCCCTGTCTGCGACCTGCCCGGGAAGCGGAGAGGGAGAGGGAGAGGCACGAGCAGGGAGAGGCAGGCCAGCCAGGCAGGGCTCTGCAGCGGCGCCGGGCACCTGGGAGCTGGAACAGGTCAGCACGCAGCCTGCACGGCCTGCTCTGCAGACGGCACCCTCGGCTCCTGTGGGGACGCCTGACCCAGGTGCAGGTCTTCCCGTGGACAGTTTATTCTGAGATGCCAAGAAAAGCACCATCCTAAAGGGCATGGCTCTGGCCCCAGGGCCCCTGCAGTGGCCCCAGCAGGTGAAGGCGTGGGGAGCACATGCAGCAGGTGGCCCCTTTGAGAGGCAGAGCTCTCAAGTTCCACCGAGCTCATCCTTGGCCCCAGACCTCAGTAACCTTGGCCTCCCCGCGGCGGGCAGAGAGACAAGTGTCTCTCTCTTTTCTGGGGTGTCCCTTCCTGCCCCTGGCCGTGCAGTTAGCACAGACAGTCCACGCTTCCATGGTGGTTGTGTCAGTGTGATGTCACCCTTTCTGGGGGCTCACATCTAGTGAACAAGGATGCTCATCCTCTGCATGTCTCCACACTACCCATCCTCATCCTGGAATACGTCAGTCTGGACCAAGGATGAGGCATGCGTGTTTCAGCATTTTGACAAGTGTCGTGATGTCCTCCGGGCACAACCTGCCTTTCAGGATCAGGCCTTCTCAGCACATTACATTGGGGACACTCATCTGAAACGGCTGGTCTAAGGTCACATCTCTCAGACCAGCCAGCCGAGAAGGAAGAGATGAGCAAGAGCCCAAGTCCGCTCTACGCCGTTACTGCCTCCCTCTCTCCCTTGGCCTGGGAATAAAAACAGGAGGCTCAGCTGGACTTGATCTAGCCCCTGTCCACCCTTCCAGCCACATTTCCCCCCGTCCCTTCTGTGTCCTCCAGGTTCCTTCCACCTGACAGCCATAAATGCCACACACAAACCTTCCCTCCTCTTCACACTTGCTCACACCATTTCTCCTCTCTCCTCATCCACCCAATTCCAGCAACACCTAAATGTCGTTGTGCCGTTCTTCCTCGTTTTCCTCCAAAAGAAAGGCATTACCCTCTCTGTCCTCCCTTAGTCACCTCGTAGGCGTCAGAGCTCGTTCCGACTCCAGTTGACACCAGCCTGGTTAGTTTCCCTCCATGGACCTCAGTTTCCCCATCTGAAAAACGGGGATGTTAGTACCACCTGGCTAAGTACCAAGAATTATATAGCTGTGCCACGGGCTGAGCACAAGGACTGGCACATAATGGGAGTGAATAAACACGAATCCCTTCTCTTCCTTTTGGCAATTTCCATTGGTGTTAAAATGACCTGCCTTGCCCACTTGATGGTGAATTTTGTAGGGCCTATAATTCAGTCCTCTGCGTTTGCTCTAGAAGAGTAGTTTTCAAACCGTTTTTGGAAATGTGTCACAATAAAAAATACATTTTACATTATAAACCATATGAATACGAGTAGGTCAAGATGTGTTGGGATTCTCTCTGTCATTACTGACTTGTTGTTGTGGTTTAATATATAAATTGCTGAGAGAAGAGTCTGATTGTGGGATTGTCTGTCTCTCCCCTGATGAAATGACCCTGTAATCATTATGAAGTACCTATCTTTAGCTCTAGTAGATAGTCTTTGTTCTGAAGTCCATTTTATCTGATATTTTAATATATTCACTCAAACTCTGTCATACTCACTGTGTCCATGTTTACATCCTTTTTTGCCTTATTTTCAATCCATACTTGTCTTTATATTTAAAGTGGGGATTTGTGAACAACATACAGTTGTATCTTACTTTTTTTATTTTATTTTTTTTGGTAAGTTCTGCCTTCTAACTAGAGTATTTCTTTAGCCTGTTAACATTTAATGTAAATATAACTTCACTGAATATGGGTCTATCATTTAGTATTTATTTTCTGCTGTGGCCTTGTTTTTAGTTTCTCTCTTCACCTTTCCTGCCCCTTTTCTGGGGGAGGGTTCTGATTTATTTTACCAGTTGACTTTTCAGCTATACCTCTTTGCATTGCCCCTTTAAGAGCTGCTCTAGGAATTATAATCTTCATCGTCATTTTTAACTTTTCTCAAAGTTAATGTTACACTACTTTACATAAAATGTAGGAACTTTGCAACCATGTAGGCCCATTTATCCTCATTCCCAACATCCTCAACCGACAAGACAGTGTTACAATTCTTGCTTTAAACAGTCACAGGTAATTTTTTAAGTAAGAGGAGAAAAATGGTCCTTTGTATTTCTAAAAACATTTGCTATTTCTGATGCTCTTCGTTCATTCATGAAGGACCTGAGTTTCTCTCCAGCATCATTTCCCTTGAGACTGAAGAACTTCCTTTAGCATTTCCTTCTTTCTTTCTTTGTTCTTTTTTTTTTTTTTTTTTTCAGGGACAGAGAGAGAGAGTCAGAGAGAGGGATAGATAGGGACAGACAGACAGGAACGGAGAGAGATGAGAAGCATCAATCATCAGTTTTTCGTTGCGACACCTTAGTTGTTCATTGATTGCTTTCTTATATGTGCTTTGACCGCGGGCCTTCAGCAGACCGAGTAACCCCTTGCTCGAGCCAGCGACCTTGGGTCCAAGCTGGTGAGTTTTTTGCTCAAGCCAGATGAGCCCACGATCAAGCTGGCGACCTCGGGGTCTCGAACCTGGGTCCTCCGCATCCCAGTCCAATGCTCCGTCCACTGCGCCACCACCCAGGCAGGCTCCTTTAGCATTTCTTTTCTTTCTTTTTTTTTTTTTTCATTTTTCCGAAGCTGGAAACGGGGAGGCAGTCAGACAGACTCCCGCATGCACCCGACCGGGATCCACCCGGCATGCCCACCAGGGGCGATGCTCTGCCCATCTGGAGCATCACTCTGTTGCAACCAGAGCCATTCTAGCACCTGAGGCAGAGGCCATGGAGCCATCCCCAGCGCCCGGGCCATCTTTGCTTCAATGGAGCCTCGGCTGCCGGAGGGGAAGAGAGAGACAGAGAGGAAGGAGAGGGGGAGGGGTGGAGAAGCAAATGGGCGCCTCTCCTGTGTGCCCTGGCAGGGAATTGAACCTGGGACTCCTGCACGCCAGGCCGACGCTCTACCACTGAGCCAACAGACCAGGGCCTAGCATTTCTTATAGTGCAGGTTTGCTGGTGATGAGTTCCCAATATTTCTTTTATTTTAGAAATGTCTTTATTTCATCTCCATTCTTGAGAGATAACGTCTATATCTTTAGAGATATAGATGTCTGAGTTTACAATATTTTTTTATTTGAATACTTTAAAGATGTTGTTACACTATATTCCGACCTCCCTGGTTTCTGATGAGATGTCCAGTCATTCAAATCACTGACCGCCTGTATGTAATAATGTATGACTTTTCTCTGTCTGTTTTTAAGATGTATTTTTTTGTCTTTATCTTTGGTTTTCAGCAGCTTGACTATGATGTGCTTACGGCATAGTTTTCTCCATTTATCTCATTCAGATTTTGCTGAGCTTCTTGGAACTATAATTTATGTTTTTTCTCTAAATGCGGAAAGTTTTCAGCTCGAGTTTCTTTAAATGCTTTTCCTGCCTGCCCCATTTTCTCTTTTCTGGCACTTTTGGGCTTCTGATGTTGCTCTACATGTCCCCAAGGCTCTGTTAATTCTATTCCATCTTCTCTCTCTCTCTCTTTTTCAACTCCGAAGATTTTTATTCATCTCTCTTCAAGTTTACTGATTTTTTCCCCTGTCATTTCCATTCTCATTCCGAGTTCATCTAGTGGATTTTTTTTTGTTTTAGATAATGTGGTTTTCAGCTCTGTATTTTTCATTTGTCATTTTTAAGTGCATAAAACTCAGTGGTTTGTAGTATGTTCACAAAGCTGTGCAATAATCACCACTATATAATTTTAAAACATGTCATTACTCCCAGAAGAAATCCAATACCCATTAGTAATGGTTCTCCATTTCCCCTTCTTCCCAGCCCCTGGCCACTACTGATCTACTTTTTTGTCTTTATAGATAGTTTCCTACTCTGGAAATTTCCTATTAATGGAATCATACAATATGTGGTGTTCTGTGACTGACTTCTTTCACTTAGCATAATGTTTTAAAGGTCCGTGCATGTGGCAGCGCTTCATTCTTTTTTATGACTGAATAATATTCCATCATATGAATACATTATATTTTGTTTACTCATTCAACAGTTGATGGACATTTGGATTGTTTCTACTTTGGGGTTATTATGAATAATGCTGCTGTTTGATTCATTTTTATATTTCATGTTTCTCAAGTGAGAGAGATGTCCTATCCTTTATTTGGACATCTCTTTCTTTATCTCACTGAGTACTACTGTTATAATAGCTACTTTAAAGTTCTTACTGAATAATTCTGGGTCATCTTAGGGTCAGAATCTGCTGATCGACTTTTGTCTTGAGAACCGGTTGCATTTTCTTCACTCTTCACATGTGAAGTACTTTTGGATTTTATCTTGGACATTGTGAATGTACTGCTGTGGAAATTGGATTCTGCAATATATATATTTTTTAAGTGAGAGGAGAGGAGATAGTGAGATAGACTCTTGCATGCACCCCAACCAGATCCACCTGGCAACCCCTGTCTGAGGCCAATGCTCAAACCAACCGAGCTATTTTTAGCACCTGAGGCTGACCGGCTCAGACCAACCAGCTATCCTCAGCCCAGGGCCTGACACTCAAACCAATCAAGCCACAGACTGTGGGAGAGGAAGGAGAGAAGGGGGAGAGGGATGGGAGGAGAAACAGATGGTTGCTTCTCCTACATGCCCTGACGGGAAATCGAACCCAGGATGTCCATATGCCAGACCGATGCCCTATCCACTGAGCAAAACTGCCAATGCTGCAATATTGTTTTAAAGAGTGTGGATGTTTTGATTTCAGTAGGCAATTCTCTTGATTAGACTGAAACGTCAGTATTTGACACTTGTGTACAAAACGTCGGGGTCCTCCTTCCTTGGCTCTCTTCTCTGTGAGGCTTCTCTCACTCTGCAGCTATCCTGCTTGACCAAGGCTCCTTCCCCTGGCTCCTCATCACGAGGGACAGGAGATCTCTTACTGCAATTGAGCCACCTTGTGCCCCGACCACAAATGTGGCTGCCCTTAGGGCCAGCTATCAAAACGGGAAACTTGCCCTTTGTGGTTTGATTCTTCTAGGTTTTGATGTTGGAGAGAGAGAAAGGGGGAGGAGCAGGAAGCTCCCAAACCCACCTGCTTCTGCTCATTCCCTAACGCCCTCAGCATGTTGTTTTTGTTATTTTGTCTGCAGTTTGTTGCTGTTGCTTGCTGGAGGCTTGATTTGCGAAGAATTTGCTCCTCCATACAGAAAAGGAATTTATATAATAAACATATTTGAATATATATATATTTGAAACAAAAACAAAATATGTATATTTGAAACAAAAGTATTTATGAATGAATACAGTATATACCACATCTCGACATATGTAGCCTGATGTTTTGGGCTCTGCTCCACAATATTTCATTTATTTCTATTCTTATTGATTTCAGAGAAAGAAAGAAAAACACTGGTTTGTTGTTTCACTCATCTATGCGTTCACTGGTTGATTCTTGTACGGGCCTTGACCGGGGATCGAACTGGCAACCTTGGCGTCTGGGGACGAGGCTCTAACCATCTGAGCTAACTAGCCGGGGCCCTCCATGTTTCCTCTTTAAGATGCTGGTCTCAGTCTCCTGCTCAATTGACTTCATGACCCATTAGTAGGTCACAGCCCACAGTTTGACCCATGGTGCCCTAACAGCTGGTGGACAAGGAGCAGGTGCTCCGTTTGCGAGTGTGTGCAGACAATCAAGGCAGGAACTCCCCCCGCCCCCACCGCCAGAGGTTGAGAAGGCTTTGGGCCTTGAACTAACCGGAAGCAGGGTGGTCACAGTGCTGACCCCACAGATGGGGTGCACATCTGTGTCCCCTCCCCCACACCATCCCCCTGGGGCCTATAGTGAACAGAGCCCAAGTGAGAGTCCTCCAGAGTGCAGGCCTCGCTGCAGAAAGTGTTTCACATGGTTACATACATGTCCCTGAGCCCCCAGGGTTGCTACATAAGGCTGCCAAATTTTTATTTTTATTTTATTTATTTATTTTTCTTTAAGGCACACTCTTAGGTAAGAGGTGCTTTTTTTTTTTAATTCATTTTAGAGAGGAGAGGGAGAGACAGAGAGAGAGAGAGGAGAGACAGAGAGAGAGAAGGGGGGAGGAGCTGGAAGCATCAACTCCCATATGTGCCTTGACCAGGCAAGCCCAGGGTTTCGAACCGGCGACCTCAGCATTTCCAGGTCGACGCTTTATCCACTGCGCCACCACAGGTCAGGCCAAATTTTTATTTTGCTGAATAAAGACATTTAAAAATAATGATCATTGACTCTGGCCACTGTTTCATAAAAGAAAGGCTATTAAAAATGTCAGATGGACAATCTTAGAGTCCGGCAGAATCCTAAAAGTACATTCATTTTGTGCCATCACAAACGCAGTCCACAGTTTTCTCGCCATCCCTTGGACAGGTGTTGGGAGCCTCCAGTCACGCCCACCGGGAGGCCAGGGCTTGGAAGACATGGGGAGGTCCCAGAATCCACCACCCTCTGAGGTCAGGCCCAGAGACTAGGGTTGGACGTTTGTCCAGGGTCACACATCTGGGAGAGAAAACATGTTTTCCAGTTTCCCACAGGTCATTCTCCACCGAAATTCCAAGTCACGTGGACTACAAAGACGGGGACGCCTGTCCCCAGATCCAGGCTCCGCTCCGCAGCCTCCCCTGGCCTCTGAGCTCATTTCGCTTGCTGCCCTACTTGCCACCACCCAGCTGCGGTCTTGCGGCAGAGAGGAGCGTGGACGGGCAGGGATCCAGCCAGCCGAGTGGGCGCTGCTCCCCGCCTCGCAGGAGCGCTGGAGCCGGAGGCCCATTAGTGCTGGCGTAATGGAGGCTTCCTTTTCTCTTGGCAATCACTGGCCCATCTTGCTAAATGACCACAAGACAAGTCAGACGCAGGCACCCTGCTCGTAAGGCTGATCTCAGTCTCCTCATCTCTCCTTGGAGGAGGGGCGGCTGGCTGCGGGCACAGGGAGGACCCAGCCTGGTGTCTTTCTTCTGCCCAATGGACACTGGGTGAGCATCCCCCCCCCAAGGCCGTCCTGCGGCGGGGCTGGGGAACTGGGTCATGGGGGGGCCTCTGACCCGCACTGGGGGGTTAGCCCTTTGTAGGGCTAAGGGGGAGGTCAGCGGGAGGGGTGAAGCCAAGTCCCAAGCGAAGAACAGGAGGCTTGGAGGAGAGAGGGTGGGCTTCTAGGGCCAAGCGGGGGGGACGTCCCCTGGCTCTCAGAGTGACTCTGCTCACCAGAGACAGCCGTTCAGGGGTGGCCTGGTAACCTCTGCACTAACACACTTCCACGCTCTTCACCATGGTGTTCTCTGGCCTCTTTGGGGCCTGGCAGGGCCTGGGGTCAACTGGTACACCCAGGCTTGGCCATGGCAATTGTTAGAAGATTCAAATATTTTTGTAGTGCTTAGTATGTCTGTAATGTTGCCCCACCCCCAATCCTACCTGGAGGGCACCCTTTTTTCCTCTTGGGGGACCCCCCCAGGGCTTCCTGCTGTGCACTCCAGGGGGCCTCCAGGCCCCCTGCTCCAGCCCTGGACATTAGATTGTGGCATGTTTTTCACGGCTCCTTGGGAGCCTAGTGTGCAATAGGTGTTCGGCTGCGGGCGTGGAGCCTGGTTTGCAGCTGTGGTTACGTGCGTGCCCTGCGTGTCTCTGGGGGAGACCTGTGGAGGCCAGCCGTGCTCGGGGGTGACCTGCCAGCCCAGGGATAAGCAGTCATCTCGCTGTGTTCACGGGGGACCCCGGATTGGGGAGAAGCTGCCGGGAGGAAGGGTTGGAAGAGGGGGTGCATTGCCAGCATCCCCTGAATGGGAAAGAAAGTTGAGAGCGAATATTTTAATTGCAAATCCCACTGACAGCTTGACTTGAAGGGAAAAGACGAGCTAAATTTAACCCAGTTAGTTAAAGAGCCAAAAATGCAATTTTACTAATTAGCTTAAAATGGAAACTAGTCCAGTGATCATAAGGAGCTATTTTGGTTGCAAAATAAAAAATAAAATAAAAAAGAAAAGAAAAGAAAAACAAAAAGAGAAAGAAAATGGCTGTTCCTCTCTTCCCATGGACACACACACTTTACTTTTTAATTCTGTTACATAGTTAGAAATGCAGCTCGCTGGCACAGGGCCCAAGACACAGGCAGTGTCACAGCTTTCTTGAAAAGCTACAAGAGTCTGTGTCTCCACATCACATCTATCTTCTCATGACAGAGCATCAGAGAGAGCTAGTCTCTGTCGTCAGGGAGGGCAGAGCCCAGCGGGCGGACAGGGCCGGGTCTCGGAGGACTGGAGTTCACCTGGGCAGAGGAAGGGGAAGGCCAGCTGGCAGAGCGGGAGCAGAGAGTCCTCGGAGGAGGTGACGTCTGAGAGGAACCAGGGTGGGTGGGTTGTAGTTTGCTTAATGTATTTTTGTGCCAATTTGAAAGGCATGCCTAAGTCACAGGGATAACTTGTACGCCTCTTCTATGGCCCACACAACGGCAGGATGGAGACAGCAACGAGGACTTTGCATAAAATTTTGTAGCTTCGCCCAGGATGGTATAAATAGTGACAGCACGGGAGGTAACATTTGGGAGACAGCATTTTCACTGCAAATTTCCATGATACAGTGAACGTGTGTACTCTTCCAACGAAAGCACGCGGTTTCTCCAGAGGGCTGCCTTCTGGGGACGTTTTCCTGCTGCTCTTCTGTGGTGCCGTAGAACGGCTAGCAGGCAAAAATAAACTCTTAGCAGGTAACACAGCTGCTTGCACGTTAAGTGTAGAGAAGAAGCTCTCTTCGGTGCCCCTATCGATGAAACTGAAGGGAGACAATGATCTCTGTTACAAACGTCAAGTCCTCTGGCACTCGTTAGCGCAGAATCCTGATGACGTGTGTGTGGCTGACATTGTATGACCCCCTGTATTTGATAGGGTGAGTTTTGAATCACTACATGACATTATTAAGAATGCACATCATAATGTACTTAAGGACCACATCTCAGTGTGTGGTGCACACATGAATTCTAATTTGTTGTCATTAGTAATACTGGTCATGAATGAATTGCCCTCTTCTTAAATGTCAGTGTGTCACCCTAAATTTGGGCTCAAACTACTTTTCCTGCGGCCATATTTACTTCTCACCAGAGTGGCCAATATAGGATGTATACACATTGATATAATATGGGGGCATTTTCTTCTTCTTGAAAGATTTACCATAAGAACCCCTTTGAGTCATGAGCTGAAGCCACCCATTATTATCTCAAGACTTCATTTGAGAAGCCCTGGCCGGATAGCTTGGTCGGTTAGAACGTTGTCCCAATACACAAATGTTGTCGGTTCGATCCCCAGTCAGGAGCACCATGCAGGAATAGGTCGATGTTTCTGTGTCTCCTTCTCTCTCTTTCTCCCTTTTTCTCTCGCTATCAATAAATTTAAAAAAAATTTTAATGTTTATTTAAAGGTGTAGAATTTAGAGTCCTTTGGGAAATCCATCTCCTAGGCAAAACAAGGTAAAAAGGCACATAAATCTTTATCCTCCTTGAAGTCTCTTCTCTCTCTCTCTTTTTCTAATTGGAAGGAAAGCACACTTTAGCGACAGGAACTGAGGCTCCCCCTCCACCTGGCACAGGACCTGACCTTCAGAAGCAGGCTCACAGCAAATGCCTGCAGAATAAATGCACGCACACAGGAGTGAATGGCTGAGCCAGCTAAAGAGCGCAAAACAAACTGAAAATCAAAAAGTTGGCTTAAAATACATATGATTTTAAATTTGATTTAAATGTATTGTTTTAGAAAATAAGATAGTTCTAGAAGGATTAATACCAAAAACATTGGTTACCTTCCCTCACTTCCTGTGCCAGCCCCACACCCCCACTTCCCGGAAGCTGCCACCACGTCCAGGGTTTCACCCATTCCTTTTGTTACTCCTTTGTCTCTCCTGAAATAGAATGGATATGCCGGTACTTCCTGGTTTCCCAGGTTCGGGGATTTGTTTTCTGTTAACTTCCCACCGCAGAAGATGAAGGCTTAGTTGTCCTTCACCTCACTCACGACACACCCACACATGTATACCTCCCGCCTTTCCAATCTAGTCAGGTCATAATTTTTTTTTTTTTGATCGTCATGTTTATATTGTTATGACTATAAGTGTTATTCATGGTTAAGCCACACAGTATGTGATGGAATTTTCTTTCTTCTACAGTTTGTTGTTTTCTTGGAGCAGGTAACGGGCCTCTGTTTTCTGTGTATCTATTACTAAGTCATCCCCAAGTACTCTGGCTAACGTGTGAATCTCCTCTTAATAGTTGCTACTTTTATCTTCTACACGGGCTTTGTCCAGAGTTCCCGTCCTCGGCCTGTAGCCTGGCTGCCAACTTTCACCATTGTTACTGTTTATTGCAAAATGGGTATCTTGGGAATCTCTCGTCTCCTTTTCCTGGGGATTCCTCTCACCTCTCTCCTGAGTTGGATTTCTCGTTTGCTGGATCCCATGTCTTTTTCTTTCCCTGCAACTCCCTTGTTTTGGTGAAGCGCATCCTGCACTAGTCTTCTGAGAAAGCGTTCAAGCAGGAGCTAAGCTGCTGAGACCCTGCATGACTGAAAGTATCTTTAGTCTATTCACACACCTGAATTGTTGGCCTGTGATTATTGGTAGACATGAAGTTTCCCTCAAAAATTTACTTTCTGCATTTCTTATTGTCATCTAGCTCCTCTCTTGAGGCCCATAAATCTAATGCCATTCTGATTATTTTTTTTATTATTTATTTACTTACCTATTTACTTATTTCTTTTTAGATAGAGGAGAGAGAGAGAGAAAGAGGAAAGGTGGGGGAAGTGGGAAGCATCAACTCGTAGTACATAGTTGCTTTCCATATATGTCTTGACCTGGCAAGCCCAGGGATTTGAACCGGCGACGAGCTCAGCGTTCCAGGTCCACGCTTTATCCACTGTGCCACCACAGTCAGGCACCATTCTAATTCTCCCTCCTTTGTCTCAGAGCTGTTGTTTCTCTTTGGAAGCTTTTTGAAAAATGTTTTCCTTATCTCCAGTGTTTTAAAGTGTCCGAGGGACATACATTTTTGTGTATCTCTTTCTTTCTGCACTGTGCTAAGTTCTTAGCAGGCCCTTTTAATCTAGAAATGCATGTCCCTTTGCTCTGGGAATTTTTCTTGGGTTTTTTATTGGATGGTTTGCCTCCCCTCATCCACTTCCTTTAGCTTTCTGGAATTCCCATTATTCAGACACTGAGCTTCCCAATGTGATTACTACATTTTTTTCTCCTATATTCTATATTGCTTTGTCTTTCTGTGCTCTTGTTCTGGAGGGTTTCCTTAACTCCTTTATAGAGTCTTCTTTGGAGACTTTATTTCTACTGTCATATTTTTAATTTCCAAAAACCCCTTCTTATCATCTAACTTCAGCCTCTTGTCTTTGTTCTGTGGCCGCAGTAACTTTGAGGGTGTCCATGATAGTTTTCTTTCTTTCTGTTCTCTGTTAACTCATATTCCTCCTCCCTCCTGTTATTTTATTCTTCCCCAAATGTTCAGAGATACTTGGCTCTTCATTCAGATTTTAGAGCGGCACATTCAACAACCTCCCGGAAGCTCTGAGGCCGCAGAGGAGACTCGTTGGCACAAGGACGTCCCTGGGATTCCTGAGCTTCCGCACCTCCAGTCTTTCCCTAAGAGTCTGTCATGTTCCCTAGAAAGGGGTCTTGTCTGCAGAGAGACGCTGGCGGCCAGGACGCCAGGGCTGCAGGTGGGAAGGGGGGCAGGGTGAGGTGTCCTCATGCGGCGCTAGGCTGTCCTTTGTCCTTCGCGCGGGATGCTCCCTCTAGTATCCATTTGTGCAGAGGACCCCTCAGTCCACCTGCTTCAGAGATTAAACCTGGAGATCGGAAAAGGGTCCACCTGCTTCTCTATTAGTGACCTCGGGCCACCAGAACAGAATGCCACACACTGGGGGCTGAGTCACCTGAACTTTTTGTTTCTCCGTTCTGGAGGCCGGAAGTCCAAGGTCAGGATGGCAGTATGGTGACTCCTGGTGAGGGCTCTGTTCCCGGCTGGCTGATGGCCACCTACTTGCTGCATCCTCGGGCGGCAGAGAGAGGGAGAGAGGCTGGACTGGGGCCAATTCTTGGACAGTGACTCCCCCTGTGAGTTGCTGTGTGCCTGGTCCCTCCTGTGGATGTCAGTGTGTTCTGGTGTGTTTGCCCCTCTCCTGGACCATGAAACCCTCAGGCAGCGGGCTGGGGCTTTATTCCCTCTGTGTCCCCTGTTCCCAGCACAAAGAGGGCACTCAGTGTATGCAAATGACTGGAGACCCCAGCACTGTCTGTGACACAGAACACAGTGAAGAAGCTCTGACTGGGGAGTGGGGCCGCGTCGCACCAGTGACCTCCGATCAGAAGACCCTAAATCTTTGCGTTACACAGTGGGAGGACCAGAGTCTGGACTCCACGGGCAAACCTGTGAGCAAGGGTTCCCGGAAGCTTTGTTAACTGCAAATAAGCAGTGTGTGTCTCAGGTCTGTCTGGTGCCTCCCCACCACCCCCATCACGGGCACACCTCACAGGCAGGTCTTATCCTTGACTCTCCTGATCAATATTCAGATTTCTGGCAACTCTTCTCTATGTCTTACAACTCTGATGCTGTGAGGCAGCTTAGGGCGGCGTTTTCAAAATACCTGTGTGACTCGCGATAACTTTTTTCAGTGTTAAACGTGTAGAGGTTCTAGGTCTTCCTATATTCGCTAGGATGACCAGCTGACTGGTCACCCAAACCAGAATACTTCAGCATCAAAGGGGGCTGCTAAGGACCGCCCAGGACGCCGCGTGCACGGGGCCACCTCGGCACAGGGATGAGCAGTCGACCTAATATTAGCGTGTTTGCTCTGTGGTTGGTGGTAAAGCCAAAAGTGGCCAGAAAACCTCACGGGCAACACAGTGGAGCAAATGGACAAAACCTTCTGAAAATGACATCGTTCAGTGAAGAGTCTGGAACGGAAATGTTGTTTGCGTTCTAACGGGGTCCCTGCCTTATTGTGTGAACCGGAGACAGTTAAAATTTGAGTTTCCTACATCGGAACAACATTTTAAAGAGAGAATACCAACTGAATATTATTGCTCTTAATTTTTCACTTTAGACACTTCAAAATACATCAGTTCTTTGGACGGAAGCAAATCACTAAGGACACTTTTCAGTGAATAACTTACGGGGAGGGGGAGCCACAGGCTTCTTAGATAATAAGGATTTTTGACACCTGTTTGGACCGTTCACAGGTTAACTGTGGAAGGCTCTGGAGTTCACGATTCTACAGTGTGGACAGTTTGGTAATGAGGCCACGCAGTAGGAGAACCCCGATAAGGCTGTGCCCTTCATTGAGTGTTTCTTGTCTAACGCTTCTTCTAACCTACCCCAGCCCACCCAGTACATGTGGCACACAGGCAGGGAGCTAGGGGCATCAGGCTTGGTGTGATGAGCTGCAGACCCCCCACGCACCCCTAAGGACAAGGCTCCCAGTGAGGGGCAAGGCCGGGGAGAGCCCTGTGAAGACTCCATGTGGGCGGCTGCGGGAGGATGAATGAACACACAGTCAAGTGCGGAGCCCTGCCCCTAACGTGCCCCCATGGTGTTGAAAGTCTAGTTTCTACAGAGCTTCCCAGGGCAGGTTGGTTAGCACAGATGAAAGGTGCTTGTGGCCGTTAGCGACCGGAGGGGGCAGAGTCACTGGCAGGAGAGAGAGCAGGGAGCATTCGAGCTGAGCTCAGACTGAGGGTGCTTCTGTAGGGGACCACACAGGCACAGCCCCAGGGACAGACTGTTGTGGGGTGGGGGTGGGGGGTTGGGGAATGAAAAGTAGCGTGGATTGATGTGGGCTCAGAAATGGGGGCCGTGAGAGTTCTGAACTTCTGTCTACATGTTTAGGACTTTACTCTGCAAGCTTCTTTCTCTCCAATAAGAAGAATCATTTTAAAACTGGAGTTGGGCCCTGGCTGGTTGGCTCAGTGGTAGAGCGTTGGCCTGGCGTGCAGGAGTCCCGGGTTCGATTCCTGGCCAGGGCACACAGGAGAAGCGCCCATCTGCTTCTCCACCCCTCCCCCTCTCCTTCCTCTCTGTCTCTCTCTTCCCCTCCCAAGCCGAGGCTCCATTGGAGCAAAGTTGGCCCGGGCGCTGAGGATGACTCTGTGGCCTCTGCCTCAGGCGCTAGAGTGGCTCTGGTTGCAACAGAGCAACGTCCCCTGGTGGGCTGAGCATCGCCCCCTGGTGGGCGTGCCGGGTGGATCCCGGTCGGGCGCATGCGGGAGTCTGTCTGACTGCCTCCCCGTTTCCAACTTCAGAAAAATAAAAAAATTACAAAAACAAACAAACAAAAAACCGGAGTTGAAGGACCGGCCCTTCTGAGAAACTGTCAAGAGCCCAAGACAGCGAGAGCCGGCTGTGGGAGGGGGGCTGCTTGGTTACCGCTGGTGCCGCTGGTTCCTGCTGGTTACCACGAATCCACTCTCGAGGCCTTAGTAGAACATCTCGGATTTTGCCAGCTAGGGGTCGCAGAAAACAAGGAAGGTGGTGGTGGGGTGTCATCATTTTCCAAAACAGCAGAAAAAAAAAGTTGGATTCTGGAAAATATAGATGATAGATGATACGTTTGATGTTAATATTGGTTCTGAGCAAAAATGTTAACAGATCTCTGAGGAAGGAAGGCTGGTTGCCAAGAGCCAAAGCAACATTGGTCTCTTTCCGAGGGGCGCACAGAGCGCTGGCAAAACTCCCACACAAAACCCCATGGGTGACACAGAGAAAAATAGGTAATTGGGGCGATTTCATATTTAGTTGGACAAACACATTCAGAGGATTGACCAGTAGATCAATGGGGCTGCCGCTGGTGAGGCGTCTCCAAGGTGGTGCCCAGAGCCCCCCCCCCCCCCAGCCCCGCACTGCTAATGTGTGTGTCGATTGTGAGATGAAGAAGACGTTCAAGGGTTTGTTAGGGCGCGCTGGCTGCCGTCAAAGGCTGCTGTGTTAGATGCCAGGCTTCAGAGTTTAAAAGATTTTGATTGACTAAAAGGATGGATGGAAACCAACAAAATGACATTTAACAGGAGTAAAGATAAATCCTGTCTTTAGATTAAAAAAAAAAAAATCAATTAGCTCAGTACAGGTTGGAGAAGACCCAACAGCAGTTCGTTTGCAAAGACGGATGGGTTTATAATTGACGGGAAGTTCAAGAGGAACCAACAGTATGTATCCTGGCTGCTCAAAAAAAAAAAAAAAAAAAAAAATCAATACAAATCTCAGTTGCAGTGAAAGAAACATAATATCCAAGTTATTAAAGGAAAATGCCAGGCAGATCAGTCCTGTGAAGTTATTGTATTCTGTTCTGGGTACCAGGATTCACTAGCAAAGAGCCCCGTTGAGTGGGGTGGGCGTCTGTGTAGATGAGGGGGTCGAGAAACTGTCACATGATAGATGAGGAGACAGAGGACTTTACCTCGAAGAAGGTGGGGGCTCTCTAGGCATTTGGAAGCCCGTTCTGTGTAACGAGCAACTGATTTTGCCTAGCGGGTTTGTGTATTTATTCCTTCCTTCATTCATCATTTACTCAGTGCTAACTACTTTCAACATTGTGTCAGGCATGATGGGCATTAGAGGCATCTAATCTCCTGGGAGAGACCCCCCCCCCCAGTTCCTACAAGGCGAGAGGGACTGACACAAGGTTGACACAAGGGGTACAGGAGGGCACCAGCAGATGTGGGAGCTCAGCAGACGGCATTGCTCATGACTGCAGAGGCCGCCACGTTTGTGAAGATGACAGGCAGCTTCCAGGCAGGCAGGCAGGGAAAGCCGGCTCTCAGGACTGGCCGCAGGCGGCGGCCCAGGGCATGCGGGCGCGTGGCGTGTCGGGCGTCGCGAGGAGGAGTTTCTGATAGCGTGGCGTGGCAGGAGCATGTCAGACGCCAAAGACAGCATTTGTGGCAGGAGCACGGACTTGAAGTCTGAGCCAAGGTGTTTGCTCTTAATGAGGTAGTCACAGAGAATGAAATGACCTCATTAAGCCCTCCTTGGGCAAGTTCACCCTGGAGTGATCTCTCAGAGCTATGGGAACCAGGACTCAATCTGTCAGTCAACATTTCCGAACAGACAAAAGCCTGCCCTGCGCTGGAGGAAGATCAAGTCGGCCAGCCGAAAGGAGGGTCCAGGAAGGATGCTTTGGGAAAGGCATTTGGGGATAAAAATTACCAACCATCTTTTTAACAATTCAAGCGCCTCCACTGTGCACTGGCATGCGTGACCGTTTGTCAGGGATGCTGGCGAGAAGCACAGCTGGACGGGCCGGCGGGCGGAGACTGCAGAACTGGACGTTCCCTGTCGGCGCTGAGACTCCGTGATCGCCTCTCAGGTTATAGCGTAACAATCTGATCATGAGAAAGTACGTGGTACCTTTTCATCTCGGTAGCGAATGGTGCCCTGAATCTGTGACATAAGCAAACTGATTGTATAAGTTTGCCGGGGCCGCTGAACAGAGGACCACAAAGTGGGAGCCTCCCACAACGGAAGTGGATTGTCCCGCCGTTCCAGAGGCTGGACAGCCAAAATCCAGGTGTCGGCAGGAACAGTTCCTTCTGAGGGCCGTGAAGAAAACACCCTGTCCAGGCCTCTCTCCGTGGCTTGCAGATGGCTGTCTTCTCCCTGTGTCTTCCCAGGTCTTCCCTGCGTGTCTGTGTCCTAAATTCCCCTTCTTCTATGGACACTCGCCATATTGGATTAGGGCCCACCGTAATGACCTCATTTTAACTTGATCACTTGTGTAAAAGCCCCATCTTCAAATCACATTATTTATTTATTTATTATTATTATTATTATTATTATTATTATCATTTTGTATTTTTTCTGAAGCTGGAAACGGGGAGAGACAGTCAGACAGACTCCCACATGCGCCCGACCGGGATCCGCCCGGCACGCCCACCAGGGGCGATGCTCTGCGCCTCCGTGGCATCGCTCTGCCGCGACCAGAGCCACTCTAGCGCCTGGGGCAGAGGCCAAAGAGCCATCCCCAGCGCCCAGGCCATCTTTGCTCCAATGGAGCCTTGGCTGCGGGAGGGGAAGAGAGAGACAGAGAGGAAGGAGGCGGGGGGGTGGAGAAGCAAATGGGCGCTTCTCCTATGTGCCCTGGCCGGTAATCGAACACGGGTCCCCCGCACGCCAGGCCGACGCTCTACCGCTGAGCCAACCGGCCAGGGCCCACATTATTTTTTTTTAATGTTTATTTTATTGATTTTAGAGAGAGCAGGAGAGAAACAGGAACATCTGTTCCTGTATGTGCCCCGACCGGGGATCGACTCTGTAGCCTGTGCACTTCGGGACAGTGCTCTAACCAGCCGAGCTATCCGGCCAGGGCTCCAAAGCACGATCGGAGGTACTAGGGGTCTACATATGAATCTGTGTTTGTGTATGGGGTGGGGGACATGATTTAACCCAGAATAGTAACTGAAGGACAGCTTCCGTCTGCTTTTAGAGCACAATCAGAGCCCCGTGTGAGGCAGGCAGCTCTCTCTGTTGCCCTGAAATCTCCTGGGTCCCTCAGATAAACTGGCTTTGCCTGTGGCTTCGGTGCTGTCTGGGGCTCCTCCTTTCCCTGCTCAGCCCAACTCGGACGCTCCCAGGTCCCCTGAATCCCTCTCTCGCCTCACCGCACCCAGTACAAGCTGTAATGATACGTGTATGTGTACGACTAGTATGTGTGTTTCCTAGATCTTGTGACCCATGGGGAGAAATGCACTAAATATCCCAGCTCAGCACACGTGCTGACATTTTGAGTACAGACCAATCCTTCAAGCAAAAGACTTGTTCTTTCTTTGTTCAGTGCATGCTGACATTTCCCATAATATGTCTTCTTTTTTTTTTTCTGATGGTAAAATATAGGTAGCATAAAAGTTGCCATTTCAAACCGTTTTTGAAGCGTAAGGCTCAGCGGCATCAAGTATGTTTACATTGTTGTACCATCGTCACCACCACCGCCACCTGATGAACTTTTTCAACATTCCAAATGGAAACTTTGTCTCCAGTAACTCCTCTCGCCCATCCCGCACAGCCACCATTCTACTTTCTGTCTCTGTGAATTTCACTACTCTAGGGACCTCACTGAAGTCGAATCCTACAGTATTTGTCATTATGTGATTGGCTTATTTCCTTCAGCACAATGTCCTCAAGGCCCATCCACCTTGTAAAGTGTGTCAATTTCCTTCCCTCCTACGGATGGAGTGATTTTGCTTACGCCTGCATCCATCCATGGGCACTTGGGTTGCTCCTACATTTTGGCTCCTGTGAATCATGCTGCTATAAGCATGGTGCACAAAGATATCTCTGAGACCCTGTTTTTAATTACTTTGGGGATATACCCAGAGTAAAATTTTCTATTTCCTTTTTGTCAAGTGCTGATGTGACTCTTTAAATCAGCTTCCCAGCCACCTGCTGCGCATCCCAGCCCCAAGCTCGCTGCCTGGTACTGGGCGACTGTTTGCGGAGGAATGTTGAATTAAACAATAGATGATGGTGTTTCTGGGTAATTTTATTACTTCTTGATGAATAAAGGCTATAGGACTCCCATTTTCCTTTCTCTCTCTCTCTCTCTCTTTTTTTATGTGTTGCACAAATGTGCTATTAATGCACTGAACGCTATGGTTATATTGTCCCGTAGAGCACACATCACTTACTACAATGACAACATTCTTTGGGCTCAGGCCATAAATTATGTCAAAATGATGTGGAATAATAGTCTGTTAAAATGTTTGGGCACAAAGTCAGTCTCACATTATTAATAAAGTGTTCAGAGATTTTTCTTGAACTTTCTCTGTAGATCTTTTTTTTGAATGCTGTGTAGATTATACCTAATTGACTTAACATGTATATCCTTATAATTATACTAAATTTTGCTTTTTTTTAAAAAAAAAGCACACTTTTACTATTGTGGGAAAAAATAGTTTAATATTCTAGGTTAAGAGTGTAATATAACAATCAATGTTTATCATCGAAGACAAGTGGACTGAGTTCTTGTTATTTGTAATTTTGTTCTAGTGGAAGGAAAGTCTTCTAAGAAAATCCCAGCTCAATTTTTCTCCTATCCTGCTTCTGAACTTTCTTTATTCTCTAACTTTATTTTAGTTGGGGGCCCCCAAATGTCATCCGTTTAAGATTATAAATCAACAATACTAACATGCTTAAAGAGAACCACCTTTTCATCATTTATTCATAGCTCTTTCCTTTCAAGTTCAAGGTGCCATACTTCAGCTTTTTATATCAATTATCCGATGGATCCTGATGCATAAAACCGCCAGGTAGAGTAGAGAGAGGGTAAAAATGGACTCGAAGGGGGTAAGAGGAAGGAGAGAACAGAGAAGGGCCAAGGGCAAATGTGCACCTGAGTAAAGTTTAGCCTTTCAAAAGCCCCTTCTCCATGGCACCCGTCTCTTGCCCTAGAGATGCAGAGGGTCCATCAGTACTTTGGGGGAGGGGCTTCTGTGAACCTCCGGCACCCTGACCCTCTATGTTCCGCCCCATTTCCTCCCCCTGCCGAAGTTCTTGAACATCCACATGCATGGGATCTCCTTCCGCAGCCCTGCTCCTGTCATCCCTGCTCCCCAAGAGGCTCCAGGTCACCGGTAAGCCCTCTGCCAGCACGCAGGAGGGCCTCCTCCCAGCCTGGTCCTCCTGGCTGCTCTGTGACAGGCCCACCTCTTTGCAGCTTTCTGTGCTCTTAGCCTAATGAGATGATGCCCTAGGCTGATTTTCACGCCCCTTGGTGCCTGCCTTCAGAATCTCCTCCTCCCTGTCCAAGGCTCTGCCCAGCTCCTGCGTGACCTTCAGTTCTCCCCCTTGGGCGGTTCATTCGCCACCTCTTTGCCAACAGCTCCCAAGTCCCAATTCTTTCATTGGTGAGCTGGTCTTACATCTCCAGTGGCCACACAGCACTTTTTTTTCAAGAGAGGGGTGGGAAGGAAGAGAGATGAGAAGCATCAACTCGTAGTTGTGGCACTTTAGTTGTTCATTGATTGCTTTCTCATATGTGCTTTGACTGGGGGGCTACAGCAAACTGAGTGACCCCTTGCTCAAGCCAGCGACCTTGAGCTTCAAGTCAGCGACCTTGGTCTTCAAGCCAGTGGATGACCTTTGGGCTCAAGCCAGCAGCCATGAGATCATGTGGGTGATTCCACGCTCAAGCGGGCAACCCCACACAGGGCATTCATTGCTAATGGGAGGTTTGCTGTTCCCTCTCGGCCTTTCTGACTCTCCAGCTGTAGGGTTCTCTGGCCCGTCCCTCAGTCTCTTTCTGACTGTCCATGTCCCAGGGCCCCATTTCCAGAGTGACGAGACACTCTGGGCTGCTCCAGCCCCGGGCTCTGGCCCTGGCCCTGCGGTCCAGTTCGCACTCAGACGCGTCCCCCTAACAGTGCTGGGATCAGCCAGTTACCGGACTGCAAACCTCCCGTCTCCTTCCATTTCCTGCCAGGTCTTCTACCTGACCCTTTTCTCTCTGTCCACTCTTATTTCTTACCATCTGCAATACAAGCTGTCCAGGAATGTCAAATCAGCACGGTGGCCTGTCAGCAGGCCCTGCTCCACGATCACTAACATTGTCCTTCCCACTTGCAGCCCCTACAGGTACCTTTCTCTTTAACAATCCCTGTGTCTTCTGTGCTTGGGATTGATGTGACAGGGATAAGGGCTTCCACCCTTATTGATGCTTCCACCACTCCCCCTGCCTTCAGCACCTATTGCCAGGCGTGGCCAACCCTAACTCAAAACATGCCACTGGCAGCGACAGAGCCCAGGGCCTGCCCCTGCCTTCTGCTCAGGAAAACACAGGCCTCTCTCCATCTCTGAAGGCCAGCGACGACCACAGATTTTCCTCGAGTAACTTATCACTCCGTCTCCGTTTCGCCTAAATGTGTTCAACCTACACGAGTCAACAGCTACAACTTGAAACCACCCAGATTTTGTTATGCAGCCAGAAGAGCCTCCCACCCGCGGACTCTTCTTGACTTCAGGCCATGGGTAGTGAAACTCCCACGGTCCGCCTCATCTGTGCACGTGTAGACTAGAAAAGTTACAAACCCGCGGAACCGTGCGTGTCTCCTACTGTGTGTGGTGTTGTGTCCTAACTCTTTCTGAGATAGAACAAATCCTGATTTCCTTGGGTCTTGTAACAACTTAACTATAGTGTAATGTAACAAGTCTGCACCGCGGGGTCTGTAATGTAACAAGTCAGAGGGGGAAGCGAACAGATGTTTTAATTCCTGCAAATGCCCAGATTTTCTGCTTTTTGAAGTGGGAAGCCGCATCTTTTCCCCTCAGGAGCGCAGGTTCAAGCGGAGTCCCGAGCCCCGCGGTCCTTCCCCCTGGAGGCGAGTCCTGCTGCGCGGAAGGCCGTGGGGACAGCGGGGGCCCGCCTCGCAGGACCTGGCCGAAAGCGGAGCTGCTCTGAGGTGGAAAGGCAGCTGAACTGGGCTCGCACGTTTCCATGTTTGGAGCTGGAGCCGCCAGCGGGCTCGGGGACAGCGCCTCCGGGGAGCGCGGGCTTTGGCGTCCGCAGAAGGGGTCGCCCGGGCCAGGAGGGAGTGTAAGGTCCGCGGTAGAGCTCCCCGCCCCCTCCCGCGTCGCCGCCGCCCTCCCGGCTCGCCTTTGTCCCGGTGCCCCCACGCCTCGCCCTCCCAGAGGAGGCGGGCCCGGCCGCGGCGCTCCCACAGCACCCGGCCCCCGGGCCGCGCGCCCTCCCTCTGCGGGACCCCCGGACCTCGACTCCGCCCCGGGCCCCGCCCGCCCCGGCCCCGCCCGGCCACGTCCCCGCCGCGGGCGCCCCCTGGCGGGCGGTACCGGCGCCGGCTCGCGCGGCGGCGGCGGCGGCGGCGGCGGCGGCAGCGGGCCCGGGGTTGCCCTGGTAACCGGCAGCGGCCGCCACAGCAGGGCCGGCCCCAGCGCCAGCGCCGGCCGCGGCTGGGTGGCTCAGTGTGGGGGTGAGCGGCGGCGGCGCGGCCGGGCCGGAGGAGCGGGCGCTGCCCGGCGGCCTCAGCATGGAGGACGGCTTCTCGAGCTACAGCAGCCTGTACGACACGTCCTCGCTGCTCCAGTTCTGCAACGGTGAGCGGCGGCGGCGGCGGCCGGGAGGGCGGGGGCCGCGGCGGCGGCGGGAGGGCGGAGGCGCGAGGCCGGGCGGCCGGGGAGGCCGCGCAAAGTTGCGGCGGAGGGGCGCGCGGTTCCCGCCGCCGGGGCGCATTGTGCTGGGCCGCGGGCCCCGCGCCGCGCTCGCCGCGCTCGCCGCCCCCGCCCCCCGCGCCACCGCCCGGCTCCGGCTCCGGCTCCGGCCAGTGCGCGCGGGGCTGGCTGGCCCGGCGCCTCCCGCAGGAGCGCACCGGCCCGGCAGCGCGTAGGGAGGCCCCGGCTCCCGGGGGCTCCGGGACGTGTTGCGTTTGGCTTCCAAACTCGCATCTGTTTGGAGAGGTCTGGATGGAGAACTCGGCAAACAAATCACTTAATCACCCAACACTCCTAGGAGGGTGCACGCAGTTATTTGTTTCGGATGGACCCTCAGAAACCGTTCAGTTCCACTTTGGTGAAATCATCCCAGTTGAATACAATCTAAATGGACAGGCAAAGCGGACCTGCCTTAAAAGTGTTTCCACTTACTTTGCTTGCTGGGTGATAGGTTTTTAAAAAAATTTTTTTTAATTAAATTCTTTTAACAGGAAGGAAACATTAATAGCTACCAATATGGCATCTTTAAAAAATATAAAATCCTACGTGCCTGAAAGATTTTAGTCTCACTAGCAAGGTTGAAGAAGCTTTTCACAGCACACTGCATATTTTATCGGAACATGATGTGTGATAATTCATGTACAAAAATTAACAAAACAATTTTTTATATCTTGGATTTATTGCTTTATCAGAGAGCCCCCAGAAGTTTGTAAAGGAAAAAAAATGTATTTTTTCGAATTTGCCTATAGTGCAGTTGAAATGATTTGGAATACTAGATGCTTTGACAACGCAGGCTATTTATTTTGCAATTGTAACTGTGACTTAGGGGAACTTTTCTAGCTCTTCAGCACCTGTTTGCAAATAGGAGGTATCAGGGGCAGCAATAAAGATTCCGGAGTGTGTGGGTTCATCCTCTGTAACGATATTTTAATCTCTGCTGAAATGTATCACCTTTTGGTAGAAGAGGATATATTGTGATAGTTTTGGTAACATAATTTTCATGTTAATCACAGGTAGACCTTCCTCTACTAAGTAATGCCCTCTTCAGTGGAACGGAAGTTTTGACTCTCTTTAAATTGAACACGAGTTCCCCAGAGCAGAATCCCTGCGTTTTTGATCCTCAGAAGGTGGTATAAGGCAGCTAGAGATTATTTGGTACTCTGCTGGCCACTGCAATCCCTTACAGTTTAGTCATGGGGGCGGTTCTACTCTCCAGTAGGTTGAATAGATTTCTCAATTAAATTTTGAATACTTTCCTTAATTGACTTGCAGTCAGTCATTTGAGTTACTGGGGTTCTTTTTGTTTTGTTTTATTTTTGTATTTTTCTGAAGCTGGAAACAGGAAGAGACAGTCAGACAGACTCCCGCATGCGCCCCACCGGGATCCACCCGGCACGCCCACCAAGGGCGACGCTCTGCCCACCAGGGGGCGATGCTCTGCCCCTCTGGGGCTTCGCTCTGCCTCGACCAGAGCCACTCTAGCGCCTGGGGCAGAGGCCAAGGAGCCATCCCCAGCGCCCGGGCCATCTTTGCTCCAATGGAGTCTTGGCTGCGGGAGGGGAAGAAAGAGACAGAGAGGAAGGGGGGGGGGATGGAGAAGCAAATGGGCGCCTCTCCTATGTGCCCTCTCCGGGAATTGAACCCGGGTCCTGCACACGCCAGGCCGACGCTCTACTGCTGAGCCAACCGGCCAGGGCCGAGTTACTGGTTTTTGATGTCAGCAATAGTACCACCTCCTACTTGTTTGTGATAGAATGCCTTCTGTGTTAGTTGTGCAAGGCGTGTGGCTGAAAAATTACATTAAATGATTTCCAGGCATAGAGGCTTTTTAAAAATTAATATATGGTCATTTATGTTTTTAGTTTGGTTCAGGTTATGAAATGAGCCTAGATTGTTTTATCCGAGCAGTTGTTTGGGAGGCCTGCTCATATTGTTTCTAAACAGAAGTTCAGTCATAAAGTTGACCTAAACATCTATTCATGAATTTTTTGGTTTTCTGCCCTTCCTTGTTAATTGCTAGTTTAGAGGTATTGGTAATGATATTTTAATGGTAATAATGTCCAAAAGGAAGTAAAAACCAGCTCTTACCCATTGTATGTAACAGTTTCACGAAAAATCACTCTAAAGTAACTAGAAGCAAACAATAAGGTCACTTCAAAACACAATTGAGTGAATCAGGACTGTTGAATTACTTTTCTCCAAAAATTCTTACTACTTACTATTTTTTGGTGACCTTATGAATACAGTTGAAAGCAAGAGTAATCTGTGAGGCAGAAATGAATGCTCACTGATGACGTCTGCAGCAACAGATGTTTCTATGTGAAATTATTCCTTTTAAGAGGCTTCCGTTAAGTGACAATGTAAATAAATACAATTCAGTTAATTGCTATGGTGATTCAGTGAAAGCAGTGGGTCACCGAAACACCCTTTCACCAAGAACTAAATTTAACATTTGGATATTTTATTAGCTACATTGAAACTTATTTTTTTTAAATTGGAGGTTTACATGACAATGGCAAGAGTACAACAGCATAATATCCGAACTCATGAATTTTCATCTGTTGCGTACAGCTCCATGTTTTTGATAGCAACAGGAAATAAAAAGGCACAGTTATGTATCAGCTTCAGAAAATACAGCCCATACTTATTATTCAAGTGACAGTCACATGTAACATACTAAAGATAGAAGATAGTATCTAAATGAGAAGGAAGGAAGAAAAAATTTTGTTCTAATGAATGAAATTTCTAGCTTCATCCTGTGCTTTTTATTTTCTCCCTACTTCTACTTAATTTGTAAGTGACACTTCCAGCCTCAGGAAAGACTAGCCATTCTCATCTTTAGATGCTGCCTCTCTCTCTTAAGTAGAAAATCTGTGCACCGTTTTTCCTTCAGTGTTTAGGACTCTGTAAAGTGAGCTAGACGTCACGAACTTCCTTTATTGCTAAGAAACACGGCAGTGGTTGGAAAGTGGACGAACGCTATCACTGGCCAGCCCGTTTACGACTTGGGAAAGAACCATCCTTGATTCTACCGTTTCTTCGAAGCCTCCCTTTGAGGGAGGTCGTGTCACCATCCTCTTTTACATGCAAGGAAACTGAAGCTTGAAGCTCGAGAAGTTTTGCAACTTTATAAGGGCCACACCACTGCTGAGGCTTGGATACCAGTCTGAATCTTGTTTGCTTTGTATTGTTTTAACAACAGCTTTATTGAGATTCTGCGTGCCATAAAATTTCACCCATTTCAAGTGTACAGTGAAGTGGCTTTTAGTGTATATGTTCACAGCATTGTGCAGGCATCGCTGCTATCTCATTTCAGAACGTTTTTATCACCCCAAGAGGACATTCTGATACCTAGTAGCAATTGCTTTCATTCCCCCATCACCTTAGGCCCGGACGACCACAAATCTGCTTTCTGTCTCTAATTTAAATTCTGGATGATGACTGTAAATGGAACCCCATAATAATTGGCCTTCTCTGTCTGACGTCTTGTACCCCGCATGGTGTTTCAAGGTCCCTCCACGGTAGCGTGTATCAGCGCTCTATTCCTTCTCACGGCCGAATAGTGTTCCCTCAAGTGGATGCACCACATTTTGTTTGGCCTTCGCCAGTTGAATGGATGGATATTCGGGGTGGCTCCACTCCTTGACTATCGTGGATAATTCTGCTGTTAACAGTCAGGGGCAGGTTTTGGCGTGGACAGGTGTGTAATTGCTGGGTCATAGTGTAACTCTGGGCTTAACATTTATGAGGAACTGATCTGGATTTTAATTTTTTTTTTAATTTTTATTTTTTTACAGAGACAGAGAGAGAGTCAGAGAGAGGGATAGACAGGGACAGACAGACAGGAATGGAGAGATGAGAAGTATCAATCATTAGTTTTTTGTTCCGCATTGCGACACCTTAGTTGTTCATTGATTGCTTTCTCATATGTGCCTTGACCGTGGGCCTTCAGCAGACCAAGCAACCCCTTGCTGGAGCCGGCGACCCTGGGTCCAAGCTGGTGAGCTTTTTGCTCAAACCAGATGAGCCCACGCTCAAACTGGCGACCTCGGGGTCTCGAACCTGGGTCCTCCGCATCCCAGTTTGACGATCTATCCACTGTGCCACCGCCTGGTCAGGCTGATCTGGATTTTATGAAGTCTACACACCAGCTCTTTTGATGACACCTGGCTGGGCCTGGATGAAAGAGGGAGGGTAGTGGGTAGGAAGAACAAAACGTTGCCACTGCATTTCTGTGTCGCTTTTCAGTACTTTCCCCAGTCACCGCTCTCCATGGGGTCTGTCTTGCCTTAGGTTATGAAACTCAGCATTTGAAGGGGCCTAACAGGTACTCTCATCTCCTGGTTTACTTTCTTAAGCCTTTGGCTGTTTCTTCAGTGTACAGCGGGTCCTCAAACTTTTTACACAGGGGGCTAGTTCACTGTCCCTCAGACCGTTGGAGGGCCGGACTATAAAAAAACTATGAACAGATCCCTGTGCACACTGCACATATCTTATTTTAAAGTAAAAAAACAAAACAGGAACAAATACAATATTTAAAATAAAGAACAGGTAAATTTAAATCAACAAACTGACCAGTATTTCAATGGGAACTATGGGCCTCCTTTTGGCTAATGAGATGGTCAGTGTCTGGTTCCATATTTGTCAATGCTAGCCGTAACAAGTGATATGATGCACTTCCGGAGCCGTGACGTGTACGTCCCGCATCGCTGCGCTTTGTGGCGCCACCACATACAGCACACAGGATGCATCCTGTGCTCTCTCACTGACCACCCATGAAAGAGGTGCCCCTTCCAGAAGTGCGGCGGGGGCCAGATAAATGGCCTCAGGGGGCCGCGTGTGGCCCGCGGGCCGTAGTTTGGGGACCCCTGGTGTACAGCTTACCCAGGAGGCCAAATGTGAGGCAGATAAGCACGGCGCTGCTCTATCTGAAGAGGGAAGAGACAGCACTCTGGGCTCCCCTCCTTCACTGATTCAGTCCACCCATCCCTCCAGGGCTTGACCTCTGTTTGGGGTGGGGCAGATGCTCCCAAGGGTATTCAGCCCGTGCTTGAGCAGTCCCACGGGCCTGGAAGCTCACTCTTCCTCCATGCAGTCCATTCTTCCTGTAGACAGTTCAGACTGTCAGTTTCCTAAAAGGAGTCAAAATTTGGTCCAAGTCCTATCCCGGGGGTCCATAGGAAATAGGTTTAATTTCTTTTCCATATATGAGATCATCACATGTTTGAAGACAGTCATGACAGCTCTTTCTCAAGTTCTTCTACCTAAACATTACCATTCAAAAGGAAAAAATCCTCTTAAGATACAGTCATCCTGGTTTGCCATAGCTATTTCCTTTTGTCTGTAGTCCTTTTAAAACTTGACACAACTGAATGTGGTATGCCACGCATGGTTTTTTAAACAGAGCGGAGTAGAACAGGATACTTGACCTCCCTTATTCCGTTGTCCATACTTCCAATAATGCAGCCCAAGATCCAGTTTGCTCTTTTGCTGGTTGTGTCACATCATTACCGTTTACTGGTTTTTGTCTAAAATTCTTGTTTGTTTACATGTACTTTGGCTAAGCTCTTTCTCTTTTTTGAGCAGAAAGAACCCTATCCGATTATAACACAATCGTAGTCTGTGTTATAAGGCTGCAAATCATCTCACCCTCTTAGAACATATTTCAGCATTATAATAACTTGGAAGTTGGTTAGACTTAAAGGGTTATGAGTCTGGCTAATCACCTTTTCTCCATTTTGCCTTAGAGGGTATCATGAGAGACCTTATTATATTCCTTCTAAAGCCTGCACATAGTGTATCTAGAAGTTCCCTAATATAGCTGGACAGCTCCTGCAGGCGGCCACTCGTTCATGATGAGGGCAGGTCGAGTCCATGTTACCTGCTGCTCTCAATCCCGTTTTGAAATCACCATAGTAATCTTTTGAGCTATTGCCATTTCTTTCTTCTCCCCCCTCCCCAGGCTTTTTTTTTTTTTTTCCTCTAAGTTAGAAGCGGGGAGGCAGACAGACTCCCACATGCGCCCGACTGGGGTCCACCCTGCATGCCCACCAGGGGGCAATGCTCTGCCCATCTGTGGCATTGTTCCGCTGCAACTGGAGCCATTCTAGCACCTGAGACAGAGGCCATAGAGCCATCCTCAGCGCCCGGGCCAACTTTGCTCCAATGGAGCCTCGGCTTGGGAGGGGAAGAGAGAGACAGAGAGGAAGGAGAGGGGGAGGGGTGGAGAAGCAGATGGGCGCTTCTCCTGTGTGCCCTGGCCAGGAATCGAACCTGGGACTTCCACACGCCGGGCCAACGCTCTACCTCTGAGCCAACCGGCCAGGGCTCCCCCCTAGTCTTAAATGGAAAATTGTTTTAATTTCCAAGCATTTATATTTGGGGAATTAAGAACCATTTATTTAAAACCTTTTACACATCCTTAGGCATCTGTAACATGAATTACTTCCTTTTAACTCTTGACTGTGATGGAATTTTCAACTTGGCAAATAGTTGGATTTAAAACAGGATCAGGGAACTCCTGGGAGGAAGTCATCTGAACTCAACAGGACGCAGTCTCATCAGACCTCTTTTGCATCTTCACGGGGTGGTGGAGACTGACTGACTTGGCCTTTGGCAATCGGAAAAATCAAAAGAAAAGGGTTTCGTGGAAAAGTGCAGAGCAAGCACCCGTGCTGGGCGAGACCTTGGGGCTGGTGCACCTGGCACTCTACCCAGCACGGAATTTAATTTATAGCCAAACCACAAGCATTTATGGCATTATAAACCCAAGCATTGGGGCGGAAAACTCACGAAACCCTGTTTGAAAAGTAATCGTTCGTTGGCATTGTTAGTTTCTGAGAGAGTGCCAGCCTTTTCCTATAGTCTCTTAACAAAACAAACATTTTAATTGAGTGGGGTGGGTGGATAAGGAAAGAGAAATCATCCCTGTGTTTCCTACTGTTACAGTCTGCTCATGCTATGAAACTTGTAGTGTGCAAAACTTAATCATGGAGGCCCTGGCCGGTTAGCTCAGCGGTGGAGCGTCGGCCTGGCGTGCGGGGGACCTGGGTTCGATTCCCGGCCAGGGCACATAGGGGAAGCGCCCATTTGCTTCTTCCACCCCCACCCCCTCCTTCCTCTTGTCTCTCTCTTCCCCTCCCGCAGCCAAGGCTCCATTGGAGCAAGTATGGCCCAGGCGCTGGGGATGGCTCCTTGGCCTCTGCCCCAGGCGCTAGAGTGGCTCTGGTCGGTGGAGCGACGCCCCGGAGGGGCAGAGCATCGCCCCCTGGTGGGCAGAGAGTCGCCCCCTGGTGGGCGTGCTGGGTGGATCCCGGTTGGGCGCATGCGGGAGTCTGTCTGACTGTCTCTCCCGGTTTCCAGCTTCAGAGAGATACAAAAAAAAACAAAAAACAAAAAAACAACAAAAAAAACCCTTAATCATGGAAAGCATTGAAGAAAATTATGCATTCAAGTACTGCTTTTTTCAGAAGGCGTTTCTTTAAACACTTAATATCAATAGTATTTTATACTATGTACAAAAATCGTTTTCAGGAAAAATATTATAGTCATTTTTTAAAACCCTATCTCATTAATAGAGGCTTTCTAGCATTAGCAAAATATTTTAAATGCAGTCAGAAACATTGACATTAAAAGAAGTATGCTGTAAATTCTAAATGGAGTGTAATTATTATCAATAACATCGCCCCAAAGCGTCATGTTTTTCTCCCTAGGTTTTTTTTTTTTTTTTTTTGTATTTTTCTGAAGCTAGAAACCGGGAGAGACAGTCAGACAGACTCCTGCATGCGCCTGACCGGGATCCACCCGGCATGCCCACCAGGGGGCGACGCTCTGCCCACCAGGGGGCGATGCTCTGCCCCTCCAGGGCGTCGCTCTGCCGACCAGAGCCACTCTAGCGCCTGGGGCAGAGGCCAAGGAGCCATCCCCAGCGCCCGGGCCATCTCTTGCTCCAATGGAGCCTCAGCTGCGGGAGGGGAAGAGAGAGACAGAGAGGAAGGAGAGGGGGAGGGGTGGAGAAGCAGATGGGCGCCTCTCCTGTGTGCCCTGGCCGGGAATCGAACCCGGGACTTCTACACGCCAGGCTGACGCTCTACTACTGAGCCAACCGGCCAGGGCCTCTCCCTAGGTTTTGACATCGGTTAGATATTCAGCTGTTTGCTTTAAAGAACGAGCTCTTTAGAAGAGTTTGGCTCTCTCCAAAGTACTTACTTTTTTTTTTTTTTTTTTTTTTTTTGTGGCAGAGCCAAAGAGAGTCAGAGAGAGGGACAGATAGAGACAGACAGACAGGAAGGGAGAGAGATGAGAAACATCAATTCTTCATTGTGGCTCCTTAGTTCATGGATTGCTTTCTCATATGTGCCTTGACGGGGGGGGGGGGGGGAGAGAGGCTGGGGGGGGGAGGCTACAGCAGACCAAGTGACCCCTTGCTCAAGCCAGCAACCTTGGGTTCAAGCTGGTGAGCCTCGATTAAACCAGATGAGCCCACACTCAAGTTGGCGACCTTGGGGTCTTGAACCTGGGTCCTCCGCATCCAAGTCCAACGCTCTATCCACTGCGCCAGCGCCTGGTCAGGCTCCAAAGTACTTACTTTTTAACTAAGAGTTAGGTGGACATACTTCCACTTTTGTTTCCTGCAAAGCTGTGTCTGTATTGGAAAATGCTGTTGGTTTGGAAAACCACAGTTTTGCAGAGTACTTAGTCGTGTCTTAAAATGCAACAGCATGTTTATTCTGCCAACTTGCTGGGAAAAATTTAAACTCTCTCTCTCGTGTAAACTGTCCCCACTGTGTAGGGACAGATTTGACCCATAGGCTTGGACGCTGTAGGAGGGCAAGAACTCTTCAGCCCAGAGCCTGGCCAGGTGGGGGTTCTGGCAGGAGGCCCTCGGCACCTGCAGAGGGAGGGAGAGCTGGTCGTGCCCAGCCTCTGGGGCGGCGGCCAGATGGTGCACTTAGCGCCACGTGGTCCGGAACTGGCTGTGTCCTCCATTCTGGCGCTGTCATCCTGTGCATCACTGTCCTGGGCTGCAGATGATTCCCACGCATCACTGTTCAGGAACAGTGGGCAGCTCACAGTTGTCGATACTGAGGATAGACACGGTCAGACGCATTTTCATGGAGGGAGGCCTTCAAGTCCACCTGACGGATGGAACCAATGTCCAGTGAGTGCCCGCAATGTAGGACAGTTAAAAGTGTTCAAGACATAGTCCCAGACTCCGCTTGCCTCACACCCTCCCATCTCAGTCTGCTCAGTGGATTCTGCCCCCCAAATATCTGGTAGTCCATTGCTCCTGCTTTATTTATCTTATTTTATTTTAAATTTTATTTTATTTTATTTTAGCATGTAAGAGAGGGAGACGGGCAGGGGAGAGATGAGAAGCATCAACTTGTAGTTGTGGCACGTTGGTTGTTCATTCATTGTTTCTCATATGTGCCTTGCCGGGGGTGGGGGACTCAAGCCAAGCCAGGGACCCCTTGCTCAAGCCAGCGACATTTCAGATCATGTCAATGAGCCTGCGCTCTAGCCAGCAAGCCTGGAGTTTTGAATCTGGGTCCTCAGCATCCCAGGTTGATGCTCTGTCCACTGTACCACCCCTGGTCAGGCTATTTATGTATTTGATTTTAATTTAAAACATTTAATGAGTACCTTGTTTGTGCATATATGTTTCACTATCATTCTAATAATTTAATTAGCTTAGGTTACTAGATGCAGAATGACTGAGTCAGGAGCATGCCTATCATACCATCCCACTGCCGCATGTCATGTGTATTTTAAATATTTATAATTAACTAGGCAGCTGTTAGGTGTCTTATGTGTATATTGTTGTTTTCATTTGTATTTCATCATACTTGAGAATGTGAACACTTAGTTTCTCAGCTGGTTCTACTCCCTCTGTTCTTAATTATTTATTCACGTCCTTCAACCGTGCCAGTATAGAGGCTTACTGTTTTATTTGCTGACTTGCGAGTTTGTTGTAAATATGTGTTTTTATAACTTTCAATATTGTTTTGTGTTGGTTTTGTATGGGTGCAGCACAGTGGTGAGACAATCATGTACTTCACAAAGCGTTCCCTCGATATTTCCAGCGCCCGCCTGGCACTATGCACAGTCATGACAATCTTACTGACTGTATTCCCTGTACTGTAATCTCCGTCCCTGTGGCTTTTCTGTAGCTGCCAGTCTGTACTCTGAATCCCTCCCCTTCTCCACCCAGTCCTCCAGCACCTCTCCCCACGGGCAGCCATCAGTCTGTTCTCTGTGTATGAGATCTGTTTCAATTGTGTGTATTTTGTTCATTAGATCCCACATATGAGTGAAATCATATGGTATTTGTCTTTCTCTCACTGACTTATTTCACTGAGCATAATACCTTCTAGGCCCATATATGCTGATGCAAAAGGCAGGATTTCATCCTTTTTTATGTCTGTGTGATATTCCCTTGTGTATATGTACCACATCGTTATCCAATTGTCTGTGGTTGGGCATTTGGGTTGCTTCCGTATCTTGGCTATTTTAAATAACATTATAATTAACAAAAGGATGTATATATTCTTTTGAATTAAGGTTTTGCGTTTCTTCAGTTATATACCCAGAATTGGGATTACTGGGTTATAACATAGCTCTATTTTTATTGATAATTTTTTGAAGTAACTCCACACTGCTTTCCACAGTGGCTGCACCAGTCTGCAATCCCACCAACAGTGCAGGAGGGTTCCCTTTTCTCCACGTCTTTGCCTATACTTGTTGTTTTTTGATTTATTGATGAGCGCCATTCTGACAGGTATGAGGTTGTATCTCATTGTGGTTTTAATTTGCGTCTCTCTGACTAGTGACATTGCGCATCTTTTCATGTGTCTACTGGCCACGTGTGCTTCCTCTTTGAAGAACTGTTTCTTTAGGTCCTCTGCTCGTTTCCTTTAATATTTATTTATTTTTGGTATTGAGTTGTCTGAGTTCTTTATACATTTTGGATATTAACCCCTTAAGATGTGTCATTGGTGAATATCTTCTTCCGTTCAGTGGGTTGTCCTTTTCCTCTTGTTGATGGGTTCCTTTGCTGTGCAAAAATTTTTTAGCTTGAATGTGGTCCCATCTATTTATTTTTTTTCTTTTGCTTTCTTTGCCTGAGGAGATATGTCAGAGGAAATACTGCTACAAGAAATGTCAGAGATTTTACTGCCTATGTTTTCTTTTAGTGGCTTTATGGTTTCGAGTCTTTCATTTGTCTTTAATCCACTTTGGGTTTATTCTTGTATATGGTATAAGAAAGTGATCTAGTTTTTTTTTTTTTTTTTTTTTTGCATGTATCTGTGCAATTTTCCCAACACCATTCACTGAATAGAATGTCTTTACCCCATTTTATGTTCTTGTCTCCTTTGTCAAGTATTAATGAACCATTTAGGCGTGAGTTTTATTTCTGGGCTCTCTCCATTGCTTCTGCTTCAGCTCAGACCCTCCTCAGCTCTCATCTGGGTTTTTGTTTGTTCCTTAAAAACAGCAGCTCCCAAACTAGACTTTCTGCCTCCAGGCTCGGTCCCTTGCATCCACTCCAGTTTTACTACACAAGCAGAAAGTGCCCACTGTGCTCACATTACAGTGATCTGGGGTTCCAGCATGACACCAACGGGCATTGCTCTTCGGGAACTAGACCGTCGCCATTAGGTTCACAGTTGGTTATTTAAAGACCGCAGTGATCGGGGATCCCAGAAGAGGTTTTTGGAGCTATTTGAGTGCTGCTGGGCACTGGGCTGGGGTGGGTGTTGGTGTTTCCTCAGGAAGACCTACCTATGTGGGCTCTTCCTTCAGGGATGAGTAAAGGGGCTACGGGAGAGGGCGGGGAGAACATTCCGGTGCACTGAGGGGCGTGTAGAGGAAGCCCCGAGGAAGAAAGGGGTTTTTGGAATCTGGAAACCCCTACAGTGAAAGGAAAAGGAGGCTGAGGTGAGGCTGGGGTCGGGCATGTGGGAGGGACCCTGGGGCGCTTCCTGAAGGAGGTTGGTTTTATTCCCAGGAGCAGAGAGAACGTGGCAGAAACTTTCAAGTGGCATGGTCAGATTTGCAGGGATTTTTTGAGAGAGGGTGTTGACAGTGGGCTGGGAGACGGGGAGGGGGGGAGGCCATGGGGGGAGTCTGTGGTGTGAGCGCAGGGGAGAGGCCATGGGCAGTTCCACTGGAGGGGGACTTGGGCTCCCCTTGCCTGGGCTGTGTCCTTAGGAGTTGGGACAGGGAGGATCAGCCCCACTAGGTTTCTGGCTCATTCTCCTAAGTGGGTGCTGTGTGCCCCGACGAGAGGAGCAAGAAGGACAGGTGGGTGTCAGGGGCCTGTGAGACATCCAGGTGGAGGGGCCGAGCAGGCTGGGGGGTGCAGCGTCTAGCACCTGGGAGACGTCTGGACTGGTGATGAAAAATCTGAGAGCCATCAGTATATAGACGATAATGGAATCCCTGGCACAGATGAGCTCACCTGTGGACACTTTGGACGTTTAGAATGCTCCTTCTGGAAGACAGATCGGATCACAGCAGCCTCCTGTTTCAAAGTCTTCAGTGCTTCTTCCTCCCCCGTGAGCACCCTGGCCCTCGAGGGGGTGCTGCCTGTCTCAGCCAATCCCAGCTCCCTCCCCTGCACCCTGTCTCTCCAGGGGGGCTGCCTGTCTCAGCCAATCCCAGCTCCCTCCCCTGCACCCTGTCTCTGGGGGGGAGCTGCCTGTCTCAGCCAATCCCAGCTCCCTCCCCTGCACCCTGTCTCTCCGGGGGGGGGGGGGGGGGCTGCCTGTTTCAGCCAATCCCAGCTCCCTCCCCTGCACCCTGTCTCTGGGGGGGAGCTGCCTGTCTCAGCCAATCCCAGCTCCCTCCCCTGCACCCTGTCTCTCCGGGGGGGGGGGGGGGCTGCCTGTCTCAGCCAATCCCAGCTCCCTCCCCTGCACCCTGTCTCTGTGGGGGGGCTGCCTGTCTCAGCCAATCCCAGCTCCCTCCCCTGCACCCTGTCTCTCCGGGGGGGGGGGGGGGGGGCTGCCTGTCTCAGCCAATCCCAGCTCCCTCCCCTGCACCCTGTCTCTGTGGGGGGGCTGCCTGTCTCAGCCAATCCCAGCTCCCTCCCCTGCACCCTGTCTCTGGGGGGGGGGGGCTGCCTGTCTCAGCCAATCCCAGCTCCCTCCCCTGCACCCTGTCTCTGGGGGGGGGGCTGCCTGTCTCAGCCAATCCCAGCTCCCTCCCCTGCACCCTGTCTCTGGGGGGGGGCTGCCTGTCTCAGCCAATCCCAGCTCCCTCCCCTGCACCCTGTCTGGGGGGGGGCTGCCTGTCTCAGCCAATCCCAGCTCCCTCCCCTGCACCCTGTCTCTGGGGGGGGGCTGCCTGTCTCAGCCAATCCCAGCTCCCTCCCCTGCACCCTGTCTCTGGGGGGGGGGCTGCCTGTCTCAGCCAATCCCAGCTCCCTCCCCTGTACCCTGTCTCTGGGGGGGTGCTGCCTGTCTCAGCCAATCCCAGCTCCCTCCCCTGCACCCTGTCTCTGGGGGGGGGGGCTGCCTGTCTCAGCCAATCCCAGCTCCCTCCCCTGCACCCTGTCTGGGGGGGGGCTGCCTGTCTCAGCCAATCCCAGCTCCCTCCTCTGCCACCGTCCCCAGCTCCCCAGTGCAGTGAGGTGTGCTTCCATGGTGTCCATGGGGTTATTAAGTATAAACCTCTGTCGTCACGATTACCCCAGAGGCCTGTCACTGTGGCTTATTTTCAGATCTCCCATGAGACTGTCACTGCCTCCGGGCAGTCTCCTGGTGAACCTTTTTGTGTTTGGGGGCCTTGGCAGTGCCTGGCGCGAGATGGATTTCCATGAATATCAGGTGAATGAAATCAGGGACAATTGTCTTTTTTCTTACAGTGACTCCTCAAACACACACAACAGGCTAAAAGCCCAACATGTAACAGGTTTAAAAAGAGAAAGTGCTCCCACCATGTATCTGTATAGTGGAAACAGTGTGTCTGTATTCATGTGTTACACACCACACGTGTCCATCTATACATGCACTCATATATGTACACATGTCACATGTGTCCACAAGCACACACATGGGACATGTAACTTGCCTCCTCATCAAAGAACTTGTAGACTTAGGCATTCAGAAGTGAAGGCATTCCAGGCAGGAATGTGATGGGTAAAACTCAGAAACGTATGAGGTGGGATGGTGAGGAGACAGCCGGTGGAGTCGGACTCCTCTACACGGACATTGTAGCACGCCTCCAGCTGGGCCCTCCCGGGTCACTTGAATCGATAAGTGGAAAACATTTGCAAAAAGCTTTGGACGGTTTAACGAGCCTGAAACAAGTTATTTGCAGCCAAAGTAGTTGACAAAGTGAAGTAGTTCTTGGCAAAACCAGCACTTTGAGCAGTAAAAAGATTTGACTGTTACACCAGCCTCCCCACACCCTCGCCAGGATTATTTTATGTGACAAGAATCTTACCCTTCTTAGAAAATGGGCTGCAGGGGAGGAATCTTTGGGGAGAGCGGGGCTCTCCTGCTCTGACACCATTCGACGTTTCGCCCCAGGGATGGCGCCACAAACAGGGACAGAACCCTAGTGGGGCCACTTCATCCGTTATCAAGTCGCATGTGACGCTTCCCCATCCCGTGCGCAAACCGGGAAACTGCTCCCTGGGGACTGCGTGGTCCGCTGTAATTACGATGATGCCCCGTTAGCGTGGCCTCGCCAGGTCAGCCCTTTAGACAGTAACGAAGCACGCTGCCCACGCTCCGCTGCTCTGACGGACTAAACTCTGACTCAGTGCGTCATTTCTTTGCCTTCCTTCAAAATGGCCTTTTATTGACTTACTGTAATTTAATTACATAAAACTACCTGTGCAGTCTGCATCTCGTACGTAGTTATAGCTCTGCCGCCAACCAGAGCGCGAGCTTTTCCGAGGGAGGGGCCCTGTCTCGTTCGTCTGTCCCCCTGTGCCGGGTGCCACATGTATGCGTGTAGAATGGGTGGCCGGAGAGAGGAACATGGATGGTTCTGGAATTCTCACCAGGCAGCATTAGCTGTCTCTCAAGCTGAGCACTTACGGGTGTTCCCCGTTTAATCCTCACAACCTCCTCCCGCCCCTTTGAGCTGGCTACTGGGACCCTCTCCATTTTGACAGTGAAGAGCAATGGAGGCCCAAACGTTTAAGTGGCGTGCTCAGGTCCCCTGGCCGGCACTTTGCAGAGCTGGGGTTTGAACCCAGGCATCTGGCTCTGCTGTCCACAGCATGCTAAGTGCTCAGTCCTGTTTGATGACTGAATGATGGATCAAAAGATAGGAATGGTCCTAGACACGCAGGGGTTGTGGGAGATGGCTTCCGCCTGCCCCTGGCTTCCAGCAGAGGCCGCGCACCCATTACCGATCTGGCCCCGAGTTCCCTCCCCTGGACGCTGCCAGGGTCTCTGAACGAGTTTCTTCGTCTTCACCACGTTGCCCCTGACTGCACGCCACTTCACACTTTCTGCAGCAGAAATCTCATTCCTCTCTGAGTGGCCCACAGTCCCTCGGAAGTTCCCCAGCGCTTGGAGGGCACAGGGCTGGTCTGTGAACCTGCCTCCCACCTGCCTCCCCGGCCCAGGGCAGCCTCTTCCGCCAGGCGCCCTGGGGTCCCACCACCCTGAGCCTCTGGTAATGTCTGAACGTGTCAAGCTGGTTGCACGCTCCCTCCTGCACGGTGTCCTGTCGTCCCTGCAGGGGCGCCTCCCCAGTCCTTGGTCACCTGTCTGCCTCCTGGTCCTTTAGGGCCCAGCTCCCCTGCCCCAGGAGGCCTCCCTGGCTGGGATTTCATGTGGGTGCACTTGGTGCCCGGGCCTCTGGCCGCGCTCTAGCAAACCGTGGTTTCCCTTCGGACCGGCAGCGCCCTGGGGACCGCGCCGTGGGCCCTCCGCACCGTGTGCTGAGCCAGAGCGCGAGGCAGTTCTGAGGGGACATATTAGATGGTCAGTGCGGCCTGGGTTGGCCTCCGGGCAGGCTCTGCCGTGCCGTGCCGCAGCCCCGTCCGCAGCTGTGACCGAGCATCACGGAGCTGGTGGTCCAGTCTTTCTGGTAACGGCTCTGGTGCTGTCGGGTTTCCTCCAGTGTCCTCATTCTAGTAGTTATTCTCTTGCTGTCCTCAAACATTTCTATGTTTAATTATTATAAAAGGTGCCCAGCATGAAATGTACCATCTTAACCGTCGTTAAGTGTGCAGCTTGGTGGCATTGAGTACATTCACGTTGCTGTGCAACTGTCACCACCATCCTCTCCAGAACTTCTTCATCTCGCAAAACTGAAACTCCATCCCCGTTCAGCACTAAATCGTCCCCTCCCCCCCCCGCCCCCGGCCCTGGCTCCCCCCATTGTCCTGCCTGTCCCCGTGACTCTGGCTGCTCCCGGTCCCTCCTGAGAGTGGAGTCATGTGGCATTTGTCCTTCTGTGCTCGGCTTATGTCACTTGCAGAGCCCTCTTTGCCAAACTATAGTTTCATGAAGTTACAGAATCCCAAAGTGAACAATGTCTAACCCAGGGTTCAAAGCCGGGTGCCGAGTGGGATAATTAGCTCGTGGTTAAGGCTGTCAGAGCGGCTGCTGGGGCGCCTGCCCCCGGATCCCACCCACAGGCCCTGCCGGCAGCTCTGCCTGGCCTGGGTAAAGCCTAAGCATCTTACCTCTGGAATCCCTGTGGTAAAAAGCGTGTTCTTTCCTGCAGCCGGCGTGGAGGGGGCGGTGCAGAGACCTAGGGGGGAGACCAGCCCCCGCACTGCCCTGGGCCCCCAGCGAACAGCAAGAAAGGGCTGCCCGGACACGCAGAGAATGGTGACAAGTGTCTAAGCTCTCTCAGGAATGGGGGGGGGGGGGCGGAAAAAAACTTAGAGCCATTTGGAAAAATGATGAGGGGCATATATATGTCTGCGAAAGAAATTCCATGACACGCGCCTTCGGGATCACCAGTAGTGCGCGTTCCCTCTCAGCCAGCCAAGACGCTAAGAAAGGAAACAGCAGATGTGGGGCCCGTGATCGGCAGGCTCTGGGTTGGAGGCTTGGGATATCTCTGACTTTCTGTTTGTTTGGCTGTTTTTAAGCTTTCTGTGGCATGTGAGGCCCAGCCCGCTGACACGAATGTTTAACTGGAGCGTTTCCTTTGCAGGATTGCTTAAAAAGATCAGCGAGTACGGGCTACACATGTTCCAAATTAATCCACCCCTGACAATTAGCAGAAAAGATTACATGCATTTCTTTCAAGACCCGCTGGAATCTATCACCAACTCACTTTTCCTTTTGTTGTTGTTGTTGTTAAGTGAGAGGTGGGGAGGCAGAGAAACAGACTCCCACACAAAGCCCGACCGGGATCCACCTGGCAGGGCCCTGCAGGGCAATGCTCTGCCCATTTGGGACTGCTGCTCTGTTGCTTGGCAACCAAGCTATTTCAGCACCTCAAGTGAGGCCATGGAGGCATCCTCAGTGCCCAGGACCAACTTGCTTGAACCATTCAAGCCAGGAAGAGAGGAGAGAGAGACAGAAGAGGGAGGAGGGGAGAGGAGGAGGGTTGGAGAAGCAGATGGGTGCTTCTCCTGTGTGTTCTGACCGGGAATTGAACACAGGACTTCCACACACTGGGCTGACGCTCTACTGCTGAGTCAACCAGCCAGGGCCTCACTTTTCCTGAGGTTCAAAGCTTGGGCTTTGGAGACAGATCTGGGTTTGAATTTTGATTCTGTGAATTACAAAGCTAGGGGAAGAAATGCCCTGACCCCACTCCTCCGTCCTTTCCATCTGTGGCTCTGTGCCCTGTTGGGCACCCCCTGAGGAAAGCCAAGAACAAGGGAACATGTTGCAGCCCCCACACGGGCGGCCCCCCAGGACAGAGGACGCAGCAGAGGAAAGGAGGGGGGGTCTGGTCTTCAGTGTGGTCCAGAATGGAGATGTTTCTATTTAGGAGTCACACATGTCTCCTTCATGTTTCCATGGTTGCAGCCACATTGGTCTATCCCATTTCCTGCGGCCAAGTAGGTGCCCCGGGAATGTTGGATTTGGGGTCTTAGCACATCCCTCTGCTTACTGTGTGCATTGTCCCTGTTGACTGCCGAGAATGTCTATGGCTCTGTGGTCATGCCTCATCGGTCCTTACCTTCTCCTCTTTCCATATTGAAGTACAGTTCATTCTAGGGGTGCTGCCTACAGCAGTTTCTCCTGCTCTGTTGGAATTACTGATGTTTCCTCTGCATTTCCACAGGAGGACACACAGGCCCCGCTTGGGGCCGGGTCTTCCCACCCTGCACTGTGATTAGCTTCGCGTCCACTGCCGGCTCGTACGTTCCTGGAGAGAACTGTCCTTATATGTTGCTTCCTTCCATTGCTTTGCCTGGTGCCTTGCATGTAGTATGTGCTAAGCACATGCCTGTTGAGTGAAAAGACAAATGCTAAAATGGCACAAAGGGCCGTGCTCTCTGTACTGGATCGTGGAAGGCAGGGGAGAACTTCCTGGTCCTGAAAAGCTCTTCGGTGTCCCCCAGAACACTTCACTGTCTGCGGCAGTGAAATAACTCACAGGTGTGTGTATCAAAGCCCCTGAACTATCGTACAGAGGATTATGCCTATTGGTATACATGCTTGGTGAAAGGCAACATATACATATTTATACAAGTTTGTTTACTTATTTGCCTATGTTGTTTTGGTCGACATGGCCTCTATAGATAGGCCAACCACTGTAATGTCTTCCAACATTGGAGAGACTTTCTGAGAAATGCCTACAGTTTACTCAAAACCATGTATGCTGTATACTGGGGACTATGGAATTCTTTAAGAGTAATCTTTTTTTGCTATTATGTTTTTTTTCATTAGAGTTGACATTCAGTATTTTATATTAGTTTCAGGTGTAAAGCATAGTGGTCAGTTATATACTTTACACAGTGCCCCCTCCCCCCCCCGGATTTCCAGTGCCCAGCTGGCACCATACATAGTTGTTACAATATTACAGGAGATGTTTCAGCCTGGCCTGTGGTGGCGCAGTGGAAGGAGCACCGGCCCGGAACGCTGAGGTTGCTGGTTGGAAACCCTGGGCTTGCCCGGTCAAGGCACCTACGACGAGCAACCAATGAACAGCTAGAATGAAGCAACTGCTTCTCATTCTCTCCTTCCCCACCCCCCAGCCCCCCAGCCCTCGTGAAATCAGTAAATAAAATCCTTTAAAAACTTACTATTGACTTTTTCTCCTATGCTGTACTCGACATCCCTGTAACCACCTTTTGGGTGTGCCGCTTGAGGAGCTAATCAGGTGTCCCTCTGCTGTGGTCTGAAGCTGGCCACCGGGTGTGTTACTTCCGGGGCCTGGTGGGCGGGGCCCCAGTGCTGGCCAGTCTCTGTGGCTGCCTGTGACCAGCCTGGGGCTACCTGGCAGCAGCCACCAATCTGCAGTTGGTAGCTGCCTGTGTGGGACCCGGGTGTGTATGGGAGAGCCACTCTGTGAAGCAAGGCTGGCCGTCACCCGTGCCTGGCCTGGGGCCACTCAGCAGTAGCCCCGGACACTCGAGCCCTGCCGCGGCCTGCCTGGGCCCCCGGAAGAGCCTCAGGGGTACACAGGCTGGGTGAGGAAGGGTCTCAGGGCGTCACCAGGGTGGACAAGTGGTGTTCGCCAGGTTAACGCAGATTCATCTTTGGCTCCGGTGCTAAGCCCGGGGCCACTCAGCAAAAGTTTTGGGGTCCACCAGGGCCAGCCACTACCTGTCCACCGGGGTCCTGCAGAGCTTTGTGGTGGTGGTGGTGAGTTGCGGGGGCGGGGTTCGCAGGGAGTCATCAGGGTGCAGTGAGTAGAGTTCAGGCTGCTGCAGATTCGTATTTGGCCGTGTTGAGGGAGGGCACAGCACAGGGACAATGGTGGCTGTCTCTCCAGCCCTCATCCTGAAGCCACACAACCCAGTTTCTCCCTGTGTGTCCCTGGTGCCCCAGAGCCACTGTCCCTCTGCCGGAGCCCAGGCGAGGGCCTTTGAGTGAGTGTGTGCACCAGGCCTGCAGGGCACCTGGGTTCCCAGCGGCCTTCCGTCTTGTCTCACCGGGATGAACGGAGTCCCCCCTGGTTTTCAGAGCAGGATGTTCTGTGGGCTCCTCTTTCCAGCACTGGTGTCCCGGGCTGGGGAGCTCCGCGTGGGGACCCCTCGTTTTTCACAGGAACCTACTGCACACGGGTGTGGGGCCAGCCTTTTTCAAGTCTCTGCCCCTCCTGCCAGTCTCGACGTGGCTGCTTCTGTATACACTTAGCTTTGGGACTCCTGTTCGGCTGGTCTTCCGACGGTTCTCCAGGCTGGCTGTTCTGTGGTTTACTTGTACTTTTGATGTGTCCTGGGAGGTAGCAAGCACGGTGTTCACCTGCTCCACCATCCTGTCTGGGACTCTCTGAGGTAATCCTGAGACACTCTGTGTTAATCTCATTTCCTGACTTAGTACGTAAGTCCCTTGTGAACTAATCTCCACGCTCGTATTTTGTAGCTTTAAAAGCACGTTCAGCTCTGTTTCTCACTTCACTTCTTACAACCAAACTCTAAGGTGAATCTAATACTGTTTTGTCACAGACAGGCTGGTGAATGTTCAGTAATTTCAGCAAGGTCACAGAGAAAAGGGACAGGTCTCCTGACAAGCAAGCCCCTCGCTCTTTGAACTGTGCCCTGTGGTCTTCACGTGAGTGTCTCCATCTCTCTGGTAGTCTCCCTTTGTAAGAGCACTTTTAAAAAAAAATGTGATGTAGATCATTGCATTTCTCTTATGCAGATGATTTTTCCTGGACCTTGAATGTCCAGAAAACCTGACATTCAGAAATCCGGATGCATCAAACATCCAGCCGTGGTAAGATTATTTGCAGGCTTCCACAGCCCTTTCTTAAAACTGTAAACTTTCTTATCTGTTTAAATATAGTTATCAGACATTAACCTTTCTTCTTCAGGGACACACCCTGGGTAAAGGACCTTCCTTTCTTTTATAAATTAAATTTTACTTTCTTTTTAAATTCTTGTTCTCAGATCACAGCACGCTGGGTGTTACAGGTAGGAACTCGCTGAGGTTTCCGCGGTCCGTCTGTCCTTGTGCGTTTTTCTGTCCCAGGCGACAGACGGGCTGACACACAGCATGCCTATGCCTCGCACGGGGTTGATCTCAGAAGCCGGAGACCCAGCAGCCCGGCGGGAGAACTAGCTTCCAAGTCAGCCCCTAATCCCTTATCTGAGATTTCAAAATCCAGAAGGCTCTGGAAACCAAACGTTTTCTGGCAACTCCTGTGTTAGACTTGGCCCGATCCGACATCAGTTTGTCGTGGTGGTGGGGAAACTCATCGGAATTGAGACATGTGGCTTTTGTGGTTTATATTTATTGCTTTTCACGTGAAATTTTCTCTGCTTCTCTGTAGGAGTGTTTTTGAAGGTGATTACAGGTGCTGCCTCAGGCCCTTTGGGGGTGTTGGGTGATAGATGGTTCGTGCTCCATGCTTCTGTTCGGAGGGCAGAACCTGAGTTTGGAAACGGGGAGGGGGGGGGGAGTGTAGGGAAGGGTTTGCGACCCAGTGGGACCCGATGGCCAGACCGGCCCTGAGCACAGGGCGGTTCCTGATGAGACTCCATGGGGGGGGGGGGTCTTCCTTGTTGTCCTGCATTCAATGGAAAGCCGGGATGTGGGAGAATGGTGCCCCCAGGGGAGCTATAAAGCCAGTCACCTGTCTGTGCGTCCTGAGGCGCCCCTCTGCGGCTCCAGCCCCAGGCTGCCAGGTGCACCAGGTTCTGTCCCAAGAAAGCAAAGTTCAGAAGTTCAGGGGGAGTCCACTGTCTTTACTAAATTCATCCATCCCTCCCTGCGTTCCTCCCTCCCTTCCTCTTTCTTACTTGCTTCTTCCTTCCTTCCGTAGGAATCTGAGTATCTCCGAGTCACAAGGCCTGGCGTTTGGGACAGTGATATGCACATCTGCTCACTCTCTCCAGCGGACAGCTCTGTTGTGGCTTCTCTTTCTGTCCTCACCACTGTTCCGGGGTGTGACTGGGTTGGCCCTTTTCGTAGCAGAGGGGCTGCGGGTGGAGTGGCTCCCCGGATGCACAGCTCCGACTCTGCGAGCCCCAGGCCTCGTGCCTTCCGTTCCCTGCTGCCCTCAGAGGCCCTGGAGTCACTGGGTGATGTGGACCAGGTTTCTCCCCTCTGGGGCTCAGCTCCTCAAAGCCCAGTCCAGGGGCTGCGGGTGGCGTGGCTCCCCGGATGCACAGCTCCGACTCTGTGAGCCCCAGGCCTCCTCCCTTCCGTTCCCTGCTGCCCTCAGAGGCCCTGGAGTCACTGGGTGATGTGGACCAGGTTTCTCCCCTCTGGGGCTCAGCTCCTCAAAGCCCAGTCCAGGCGACACGGCGTCTCTGCAGATTCCTGGGGCGGATCCTGGGCCCGGCATGCCTTGGTTTTCTGTGCCGTAAAGCGGGCTTCCCAGTCCTTGCTGGTGGGACAGCCTGTGCCCGCTCGGTGACCTGCAGACCTCTCTCTGGTCACATGGTGAAGTGTTTCACAACTCTTCTTTCTCTACCCCTGCATCCAGATAACTCTGTCTGGGGTCCCCCATGTCCTTTTGGGGTTCACCTCATCTACTTCTTTCCACACAGTCCCGTCTGACGTCCTCCATTAGCAGAGCCTCTGTTGTCTTCACACAGTTTGGAGAGCCACCGTCTCCTCCCTCCCGGGGTGAGCAGCGAGGGTGTGCTGGGAATGACACTCCTGAGAGACGCATGGGTGGTGGCTGGTGGCTTGGTCTCGCAGACAGTGTCAGTGGTCCCTTGGCAGGCGTGCCACCCCAGCCCCTCAGTCACACGTGCCTGCCATGCAGACAGCTGGGTATAGACGGAGAAAGTCAAGCAAATGAATGTTGTTTAGCCTAAATCGAAACATGTAGATTTCAGGCGATATCCCGAGGACGGTTGCTGTTTGATGTTCTGTAACTGGAGGCAGTCGCTGTGAGGCTGACGCTTGGTTTCAGAACCTTGTGGCCTGTCGGAGGAGCTGCGTAGTGTTCAGGTGTTTCTCGGAATGTGTCCCCTGCTAGGAGCCCCTGGGTGACCCTTCTGGTGCCATTATGCACTCCCAGCCTGCACCGCTCCCTACACAATGGGCTCCATAGTTTGTCTGGCTCCGAGGTCCTCTCAGTACCAAAGAGCCTCAGTGTCAAGATTTAGGGCCCTCTGAAGTGGGTGGGGTAAGAGAGGGTGCAGGGGAGGAGGGAGGCGTGGGCTGCTCTGCAGGGCGGTGAAAGCTTCAAGGGGTCAAGGAAATAATGTAAACCTTTGAATAGAGGCTTCTGAATAGTTTGTTTGGAGTTCCCAGTGACTAGCATCTCTGTTACCAACGGCTTTGTAACAATTTGCTTTTCTTTGGCTGAACATTCTTACATAGTTTTAAAAGCAAGGGAAGGGATGAAGTGTTTCTAAGTGTAACCATTCTCTTTTCTGATCCACTGGGAGGGCGGGCAGAAGGGCTGTAAACCAAAGCAAGGACCTCTGGTTCACTCTGCCAAGAGTGCTGTGAGCTCCTCTTCCTCCTGCAGGCCTGCGGGGTAAAGGAGATGCCGCCCTCCGGAGTGGAGGAGCCTGTTTGGCCCGGATCTTCCTGCACTACCTTGCTTGAGGAAAGATGATGAAAGTTGTTACACCAGTCAAAAGGATGACGGCTGAACCAGTTTTGTCTGCTCTGAAATACCAGATACTGTCACTTTGGTTTCTCAATGAAGGAGCAACAGATGACAGACTTGGGCAAGAGAAACCCTGGCTTTTGAGTTAAAGGGGGGGAGGGATAGTAAAACAGTTGCTTAGCTCTTTTTTTGTTTGTTTTTTTTTAATCTTCAAGGCAAAAATTCAAATGCCCTAGCATAGGCTTTTATTTATGTGGCCTTTTGGTTGTAGAACAGATAAGCTGGTAGGTAATTTGGACCGACAAAAATAAGTATCTTCACTTATTAAAAAATATAGAACTGAGCCCTGGCCGGTAACTCAGTGAATAGAGTGTCGGCCTGGTGTGTGGATGTCCTGAGCACAATTCCTGGTCAGGACACAGAGGAGAAACGATCATCTGCTTCTCTCCCCCTTCTCTCTGTCTTCCCCTCCAGCAGCCAGTGGCTTGACTGGTTTGAGTGTGGCCCTGGGCACTGAGGATAGAGCACAACATCCCCAGGTGCTGTAAATAGCTCAGTACTCGAGCATTGGCCCCAGACTGGGTTGCCAGGTAGATCCTGATTGGAGCACATGCAGGAGTCTGTCTGTTTCTCCTCTTCTCACCTAAAATAAATATATATAAAACTGTAGGAAGACTTACTGTAAACATTGCGTATACAGTCAGTCATAAGCCAGATAACGAACAGACTGAATACACAAGGTGGTCTCGTAAGAGTTCATGGAGCCAGAAAGCTTCTATGGCCTCGTGGTGACACTGGTTAAACAAGCCTACTGCCTGCTGGTCTTATGCAGGTCTAGCAGATGCAGTTATGAACAGCACACAATACTTGCAATGACAGTAAACAGCTGTGTTACTGGTCTAAGTGTTTATTATACTATACTTGATAGAGTGTTCTCTTTCTGCTGGTGAGAAGAAAGTTTGCTGTTCAACAGGGTGCCCTGTTACCCCGGCCTCAGCCGTGAGGCCCTTGTGTTTTCTGCGTCTCTCGATCGCATCGTTTCCTGGCTGTGTCCCGTCTCTCATGCTCGATCTAATCTCGTGTTGTTTTGTGCGGTGAGACACTGCGCAGGCTTGTAGCCTGGGTGCAGCAGGCTGTCTCACAGGTATGTAGTGGGCGACGCCATCTAGGTGTGTATAAGTGCACTCTGTGATACTCACACGACGGTGGGATCCTCAGATGACCCAGTTCCCAGACTGCGCCCTCATTGTAAAGCCGTGCATGACTGTAGTTATACCAGTCTGAATTAGTAACTAGTAATCAGCTAAAATTCATTAGAATTTAGGTAAGTGGAACGGTCACGTTTCTGTGGTGGAAGGTCTGAGCCAGAACCCCCTTCACGCCCGCCGCGGGGTTGCCGACGCACAGCCCTCCTGGGCCGCCCACAGCTCCTAGCGTGCGCGGCGCCCTGTCACGGACCCCTGTGAGCTCGCACGTCCCTCCGTGTTTCACCAGAGGGCCCAGGCTTCGTCTTAAATACAAACTGTACACGTTCTAGTAGGGTGACGACGGTGTCGCGATTAACATGGATTCATTTTAGAGACTATAGTAATCTCTTTCTTTGACAAACAGTTTTTTTTCCTTTTGTCTTGCTTGTCTTTGTCACAATGGGCATGAGTCGTTATGTATTTTAGATGCCAAGTTGCAGCGTGCTGTAAAGCTCGGTAATGCTTCAGCCGTCGGGAGGGACGAGTTCAGTCGGAGGACCATTTCTGAGTGGACTTTCAGGGTTTTTGGCATTTCCCCTCTGCCTCTCGGTGACACGACGCTGGCATTGGCTTCTGTGGCAGAGACCCCTTAAGCTGAGCGTTGTGTTTGCTGAGGTCTGTGGTGCCCCCTACAAGGCTGGGACCTGACAGGAGGCAGAACGTGGGGACCCCTGTGAGGCAGGGGCTCCCAACATTGACACCTGCTGACACTTCAGAGTACAGATGGTCCAACATCATTTTACTCCCCTCCTCCCTAGTGTTTCCTACTTCATTTCTCAATCCCACATTCATTCCGTCGACTTTCGTCACACCCCTTCCCTTCAGAGGGTCGTTACCCCCCAGATGCTGTTGGGCGAAACCCGAAATGTGGTCTGGGGAGCACCTGTGGTCAGAGGGCTTTGATCGGATGGACTTGCCCTCACATTTAATTTGATGCCCATCTGTCTGTGGGCACATAGGCGCTCCTCGGGCAGCAGGTAGAGACCTCCGATCGTTGAGGCCAGACGCTTCGCTCAGCTCACCCGATGGCACCCGGTGACCCTGAGTGACCACTGGAGCATAGTTCTTGTGCTGCCCTGTCCACGGGTTTCTCCATGTGGCCTCCTGGTTTGGCTCCACTTTAAAAGTTGCGTGCTTTGTTTGAAATGAGGAAAGGTTCCGATGGTACAACAGAGAGATGCCAGTACCGGGTGCTTGTCTGATTGCTAGGGCCCATGGCCCATCCCCTCGGGAAGGAGGCAGTCTTTTCTGATTGGAGGTCGGATGTCTGTCTTTCTGCTCTGAGTCCTTCGCTTGGACACCGGAGGTCAGACATCTCAAACCTTCCGGTCCATCTTGCGTTTGAATGGCTCTCTGACCCGTGCATGGTCTTGTGATGTCACTTGAAAAATAGTGACTCGCTGGGCTATGCCGATCTTCCACATGTTGACACCTTGCATGATACAGCATCAAAAAGTGACCAGGCGTCCATGTCCCCACGGTTGCTATCAGAAAGGCCCGTAAGTCTCAGGAAGCTGTCCAGCTTCCGGAGGCCGATACAAGTTTTCCAGGACCCTGTTTTCGTGAAAGCTCACACTTTCTCACAGCAGCGAACACTGCCGGTTGTTTTCTCGCTGTGACAGGCTCACTCCGTTCGTTGTTGGGGACATGATCCCGGAACGTCACACCAGAACAAAGCGCAGGTGGTTTCTTGGCCGTCCTTCGCAGTGGACACACTGTTCCTCGAGGAAAAGCCCACGCCCAGGCGCACATATTCGTGAGGGCCGAATTTTAATAAAATCAATATTTTTTTGCAGCTTCATCAAAGACATTCTTACATGAGCTGGACATTTTTTTTTTTATTGTAAGTGGCAGCAAAGAGCACAGGGACACCATGTCAGCCTGGTGACAGAGGCAGGTAATGTCTTGGTATTGTTATGAAAATAGTTTTGACCTGATAGACTTCCTGGAGGGGACTGGGCCCTTCAGGGCTCCCGGGACCGGACTTTCAGCACCACGTGCTGCTGGGAGTGTGAGCCTCGGCTCACCCATTGCACCCTCAGGGAGGGCCAGCCGGGAGCCGGGCCCCAGGCTCCCGGAAACGAAGGGCACGTCCCTGTCTGCAGGAGCCCCCGGGCTGACGGAGGAGGGCTCGGGTGGACCGATGCCCGCCAGACTTTCTAGTAAGTGCCCTGAGAATGACCAGTCACAGGGACGCTCTGGAAATACATGGGAGGGTCGGCTGACCCAGCTTGCTTCTCCAGTGCTGGTGTTGAGCGGTGTTTCTTGGGGGAAGCAGCACTGAGTGATGAGCAGGGTGAAGAAGAGGGAGAAGGTCGATGGTTGGGGAAAGCTTGGAAGCAGGTGAACCGCTCGTCCAGCTGGGCTGCCCCCAGGAGCTGGGGAGGAGGCGATGTCGGATGGGGCTCTAGAGCAGGGGTCCCCACACTTTTTACACAGGGGGCCAGTTCACTGTCCCTCAGACCGTTGGAGGGCTGGACTATAAAACTATGAACAAATCCCTGTGCACACTGCACATATCTTATTTTAAAGTAAAAAAACAAAACGGGAACAAATACAATATTTAAAATAAAGAACAAGTAAATTTAAATCAACAAACTGACCAGTATTTCAATGGGAACTACGCTCCTCTCACTGACCACCAATGAAAGAGGTGCCCCTTCTGGAAGTGCGGGAGGGGCCGGATAAATGGCCTCAGGGGGCTGCATGCAGCCCGCGGGCCGTAGTTTGGGGACCCCTGCTCTAGAGCGTGTACGGAAGGCAGAGTGCTAAGCGTTTTGTCCCAAGGCAGTGAGGATCTGCGCAGGGCTTCAGACGGATGTGATCGCATCGGTATTTGAGAAAGATCACTTTGCCGTGTGCAGATAAATGGGCAGGGGTCTGGTTGGACGGTTGCGGGAGCCCGGAGAGCAGATGGCCAGGGCCAGGCCAGGAGTGACCGTGGAGATGCGATCGGTATCCATCAAGAAGGTGTTTCATGTTCCGAGTACTGAGATACTTGGAGTCGGCAGGATGTGATGACTGTTGATGTTGAGAGTAGGAGACGTGGATGCCGTCACTGGTGCTCTGAGGTTGGGGATTGATGGCAGGCTGCACAGCGGAGCCCTCACAGAGGTGAGGGGGCACGGGATTCTGTGCATCACGTGCATGCACACGCCTAGGCCCATCACACACACACTGGTCTTCAGGTGAAGATGGCAGTGGGTGAAGGAGTCGGGTCCGGAACTCAAGATGGCCCTGGGCCGGAGAGTTCAGCTGAGGAGTTGTCGGCCGAGGCTGTGGCTGCAGCTGCCCCCAGTTGATGAGATCGCCCGGGTCAGGGACAGGGGCGGGGGGAGGGGGGTACTGGCTCAAGTCCAGAGAGAAGGCACGGCAGGTCCACAGATTTGGGAGGAACAGACCAAAGACCCAGGTCTTCCTGGTCTTCGCATGTGCAGAAGGGAGTAAAGAACAATTTTAAAATCCTAACTCTTCAACTAAATGTTGAGTTACAGTCTGAACATGCTTTTCAGTGCAACACTACACACGGTACTTTCTGAGCAATGCAGCCTGCATAATGCCTATTTCTGTTCCCGAGCTGACAGAGACTCTAAGCCTGTCAGCGATGGTAAAACTGCCAGTTATGCTTTCTATGTCTCCGCCCCTCCCTCCCCCACCGAATACTTTTTCTTTTAAAAATAGGGTGGCTTTTTCTCCATCTATGGTTTCACAGTTCTCAGAAATTTCATTCTTCTTTCTTTAGACTAATAAGGTATACTGCTAATTTGGGGAGTTATTATTTTCATTCTGTCTGACAGCCAAAGATAGGAAGAACAGAGTTAGAAGAGCCGCCTCCTATGGAAGACTCAGGCGAGCACTGACCCCTGGCGTCGCAGTGGCCTGAGAGGGGCGTTGGAGGGGTCTGTTGTCATCGTCGAAGCAAAGCAGCCTGGGGTGTCAGGGGTATTTTGTGTTGATTGATTTTAGAGCTACCAGAAAGAGGAGGGGGGAGGGAGAGAGAGAGGGAGAGAGAAGCATTCATTTGTTGTTCCACTCAGTTGTGCATTCATGGGTCACTTCCTGTGTGTGCCCTGACCAGGGGATCGAATCCACAACCTTGCTACTTTGGGATAATGCTCTACCGACTGAGCTACCCGGCCAGGGCCAGGGGCGTTTTCTAGGGGTTTCTGTCCATGGTGGTGAGGGGAAAGCAGGCATGGGCGGGGACAAAGGGAGAGTCTGGAAGGGGCAGCTCGGCCCTTCCCCTTTGGCACCCTGAGGGTGCCCACGCCCACCCTGAACAAAGGCTCGGCGCCCCGCTGCTGGCCTCACCCGGGCTGGGAGGTGTGATGATTACTTTCTATTTCTCTCTACATTGAAAAACCTTTTCTGATGTATTTCTGTACTTGAAAAAACCAATGCGAATAGGAGTAAGCAGTTACAGTGTTTCCTGATTCTACACTTACGACACATGGACGTAACCCAGGCTGTCTGCTAAAGGTCCTCCCCCACATCTCAGGGTCCAGGAGGGGTCGTGATGGAAGAACTAACTGGTCAGAGGATGTCAGGAGCTGATACTCGGGCAACCTGGCAGCAAGGGCTGTAGGGTGTTATCAGCCGGTTAGATGCTGTGAAAGTTGATCTGTCTTTAAATGATTTTATTTGAAGCTCTTGAGCTCTACCTGTACACAGTCTTCCATGGAGGAGGAAAGGGGGTTAACAGTATTTTATTTTGTTGTTATATTCTTAGTTCTGTGTTTACTCAAAAGGTACGGTGTGCTGTCTTGCCTGTGATTAATGTTGATGAGTCCTAGAAACCCGGACCCTGGTGCACGTGGCCAGGGGGCGGGGCCCTGAGGAAGGGAACTTCTGTCCCTCTTGGTCTTGCTGTCATCGGTCATGCTCAGTACCTGGCAGCTGGCCCCGGAGGATTATTGAGGATGAAGAGGAAGAATGGTCCCGTTTTAGCACCTCCTCCCAGGCCGGTTCAGGCATCATCACTCTCTTGTTTGGTTTGAAGCAGATTCTTAGGAAACTAGTCCTACGCATGTTCAGACAGCTTGGCAACCACATTGTGGCCAAGGCACGGGGTCATTATTTTCCCATTAGCCGACAGAGCAAATGGATCCCTACCTGCAGCCTGCACACTGTGCCCTGACATCAGATGAGGAGCCAGGGCCGGGTCCGGACGGGAAGCTGTGTTTTGCTGACGTGCGGCTCTGTCAACAGCTGTGCCGGGCGTCACGTCTAAGCGGGGGTTGCACAGTGAACCAAAGCGCACTGATCACGGGACCCGGGGGAAGCACGGGGTGGCAGCTGCGTGGGGTGACGGCACTCACCGGCCCCGGGGCCGAGTTCAGCTGCGAGTGTTAAAGAGCCAGCACACTTCCCGACCATGGAATCACCTTCCTTACGATGTTCCCTGCCCGGTATCCTTGGCAGGTCGGAGCAGAGGCTAGGTGATAACTGACATGGTTATTGCAGAAGGCATTCTTGCCCTAACTTAAAACTCTTCCTGCTTTGCTATAGAGCTGTTTGTATTCAACTCAGCCATGTGACCCTGTGAAATCAGGCCATCGTCCCCTGTCGTACAGATGAGGAACTCGAGTCCAGGGTTAAAGGATCATTTTCACGGCCATGGGACCCTCGCCCGGGTCTCCTAACCGAGGGCTCTTCTGTTGATCGCTGCGGCTGCCTTGCGCGCCAGGAGGGAAGGGACACTTGTCTCTGCCGAAACTGGAGAGTCTGCACCATGTGACAAGGAATGATGACATGGAATAGGAGCCGATCTAAAAATCATTTAGATTTGGATCTACAGTGGCATTTCTACCGGCTGCTGTGTCTGTTCTCTGCTGTCCTCCTGTGGCTAACCACAGCCCATTAGCAGAAAGTGGACGTGCGGTTAGATAACCAGCACATGCGCCGCCTGCCAGGAGGGCAGTGAGTCAGGCAGCGCAGCCTCGGACGCTGCCACGTTGTTGCCATGCAGCACGGAGTCATCGGAGCAGACAGACAGCCGGGTGTGCAGCAATCAGACACCAGGCTGCTCTCCTGTGAACGAGGGCGTTCTGCAGCCCGCGAGGCGCTGGCCCGCGATGGCAGACAAGACCCTGGCGTCTAACCAGGGGCAGACCACGTGTCTCTTCGGTGTGGTTCGCACTACTTGGCCTTCTAGGGCTTTTTAAAATTTTTGATTCCACCTTTTTTGGACCATAGTGCTGTCACTCGTGGTCTTTTCGAATGTCAAAGGCAGGAGCTGTATACAGGAGAACCTATGTGCACACATGGGGGAGGGGACCCTGGTAGCCGGTGCATGATCGTGTCACAACATTCAGCTGTTGGAGTTAACACTGGTGATAATTAATCCCTTAGATTTGTAAGGTGCCTTAGATTTCCAAAGTGCTTCCACAGATGACATCGAGATGGTGACTTATCGTATGTCGTTATTGTTGCCGTCGGGGCCGGGAGGAAGCGGAGCCCCCACCTGGAGGGTCTGTTCTCCCCTCCCCCGGTCTCTCTAGTTTGAGTCCTTTCGTTCACACCGTGCACATTGTCCCCCCTCCTGCGCTCCTCTCTCCTGTTCTTTCTCTGCCCTTCTGGTAGAACACCGCGAGGACTGGGACTTCCGGAACCAGTCGCTGTGGCAAGTGTGCATGTTTCATTTCAGAATGCCATCTGTTTTCCCTCCGGTGCCCCGTGCGCCCCGCGGGAAGGCCCTCGAGCTTGAAGGCGCTTGCCCCGGTGAGCGGTTTGCGGACGGAAGCTCTCGGGAGGGGGTGTGCCCGCCGGCCCCCTCTCTTCTCCTTCTTCCCACTCTGCTTCTGACTCCCATTCCTGGGGTCCCTGTTCCAGGCCGCTGAAAGCTCTCTCTAGACTTTCCATGTTTTCGCACTCCCTCCTTTTGGCCGCTTTGCCTCACCAGACGCGCTGGTTGTCGCCGTCCTGTCCATCTGTGTTTTCTGGACTCACACCGGCGTGTCAAAGCCTGGCCAGGCTGGGCCCCGCCTGCTGACGTGCGGGCCGCCAGGAGCCACCTCCTCGGGAAGACGACCAAGACCGCTGCCCGCCTTTCTCACTGGAGCCGTGCCACCCTGCCGTGCCCATCAGCTCCAGGGGGTGGCGGGGGGAGGTGGGAGACTGGCTGGGGATGTGTAACTAGCATCTTTTACACTGGCTCGATTTTTTGTGTGTGAAATTGCCACTTAGGAGACGCTGCTGCCAGCAGATAGCTCCCCTCTGGTGCGTGTGAGCGCCAGCTCCCGGCCGCACCGCCCACGCGTGAGCGTCGCTGCTGCCCGGCGTGTTGCTCGTGCCGTGGCCTTGCTGGAGCCGTGTCTCAGCCCGGGCGTCAGAGCGGGCCCTTGGTGGCGCAGTCTGGGTGACGGAGGGTCCCAGGCCTGCCGTCATGGGAGCGGCGTGAGGCTTCGAGTCAGGACCCTCTCTGAGCCTGAATGTCTATCATCTAAAAAACCGGATTAAGTGATAGAACAGTTCCTGAAACGACGTCTGAGCGCAGACCGGGGCTGCACACGCGCTAGGGAAGTGTTAGCTTACTTACCCCCTCTGCCACGTGCTTTATCGAGCGCCCCCAGCGCCCTTCCCACGTCCCCCAGGTCCCTGTTCCTGCCGGACCTGTGCTCACCTCTGTCCCGGCACTCACCGAGCCGGTGGTCACTTCTGCTCCCCTGTGTTTCCCGGTTAGCCTCCGAGCCCCCGAAGGATGGGACTGATTGTGTACCCTCCACAGCTGCAGTAGGGCCGGGCGCTTCCAAGTTCACTGGGTCCGGACCAGCTCCAGCCAGCCCTCGCCACGTACTTCCCCTTGTGAGTTCCCAGAACCCTGCTCTACGGACGGCCGTGGGGACAGTTGAGTTGGACATATTTGGAGAGAAAATGAGGGAGAAAGAGAGGTCTTTCATGTCAAAGGGATTGTAGACATTCAGCATCTCTGTTCACAGGCGTTAGCGCCTGTTTGAAAGTCTTGCCTCTCGACTTCATGGTGAGCAAGCGCAGATCTGTACCCACACTGCAGGGAAGCCTCGGTGTGCGGTTGTACACCCAGGGCACGCCAAGCAAGGGTGATTGTGTGGGCTTCACGTGACTGTCCCTGCTCGTGAGGACTCGCCACCTACTTCTGGAAGCCTGTAGCATTTAGAGCAGGGGTCCCCAAACTTTTTACACAGGGGGCCAGTTCACTGTCCCTCAGACCATTGGAGGGCCGGACTATAAACAAAAAACTATGAACAAATCCCTATGCATCCTGCACATATCTTATTTTAAAGTAAAAAAACAAAACAGGAACAAATACAATATTTAAAATAAAGAACAAGTAAATTTAAATCAACAAACTGACCAGTATTTCAGTGGGAACTATGGGCCTGCTATTGGCTAATGAGATGGTCAATGTGCTCCTCTCACTGACCACCAATGAAAGAGGTGCCCCTTCCGGAAGTGCAGTGGGGGCCGGATAAATGGCCTCAGGGGGCCACATGCGGCCCGCGGGCCGTAGTTTGGGGACCCCTGATTTAGAGTATGCGTCCATCCCGTGATTCTGAGCAGAGAGGGGACAGTTAAGTTATGTGGATGCACCAAGCAACTGTCCGAGAGGACAGGAATTCCATCTCGGCCACTCCCTCCCCCGAGGGGACTGACATCCAGCCGCCCAGAGCACCACTACTCTAAGCAGCGGGCCGGGGCGTTCTGCGGTCCCCACCAGTCCCGTGAAGCGGGCGCTGTTCCTCGTGCTGCGTCCTGGTGAAACGGGCGCTGTTCCTCGTGCTGCGTCCTGGGTGGAGGCTGCCCTCTGTTTGCCGACTCCAGAGTTCCCACCACCATAGACACAGTGGTGGCGCCCAGTGTCAGTATTGCCCTGCTTCTTGTGAAAAGCAGTCTTTGGGGGAAAAAAAAAAGACTATAAAGGATATTGTAGACTTCTGTGAGTCTTACAAATAGCTGAAGTCCTGGAGGGCGCCAAAGAGAAGAAGGGAGTCAGAACAGAATGGGCATCAGAACTCTGCTCTGCAGAACCAAGGACTTCGTGTTGACGGGGAACGGATTGCGGTTGTGGCTCGGAACGCTGGAGAAGACACGTCCCGGTCTTTCCAGGGACTGATTGCAGCCAGGGGACAGTGTCAGCAAATTCACCCATTTTACCTTCATTCAAAACCAGGCATTGTACACATATTAGGCGCGGGATAAACCCAACAGTGACTGCTCCACAGAGAGCCGCTCAGCAGACTGTGAATACCCTGGCAGAGCTGTGGACCCGGCGGCCGGTCCGTGTGCACACACCCTCTTAGAGAACCCATGCCGGAAAGGCACGAGGGCGGCACATACCGTAGGTGATAGGCCGAACTGTGCCCTCTCCATTCATACACTGAAGCCCTAACCCCCAGAAACTCAGAAGGTGACTGTGTTTGCAGACAGGGTATTTAAAGAAGTAATTAAGTTAAAATGAGGTCACTAGGGTGGGCCCTGATCCAATGACTGGTGTCCTTAAAGAAGGGGAGATGAGGACACAGATGTGTGAGGAAAGAAGACCCCCGTGAAGACAGAGAGAAGGCAGCTATCCACGCGGCATGAAGAGAGAACTGAGGAGAAGCCAGCCCCGCCCGCACCTTGGTCTTGGACTTCCGGCCCCCAGAACGGGGAGGAACCGAACTTCTGTCGTCTATGCCCCACCCCCTCCCTGGTCTGTGTTACATTCTACGGCAGCCCTAGCGAGCTGAGCCCCCCGCCCCCGTCCTGGTAGCGATGCATTTGGGTGCGTGCACACGAGTGAATGCAGGACTTCTGCCCATCAGGAGGAAGGAAGGAATTGGAGCTGCAGGCTGGGAACGGATTTCTGGGGTCCTCTCACAGACATCTGGTAGTTACAGTTCTTTCTCCTTACGGTTCCAAACCACTTTGCGTTTTCTACTACCCACTGGTGTTTATGTTTTTTGCTTAAAATATGGGAGAAGTTCATTAGCTCTCGTTTTGAACATTTTGTTAGCTGTTCTTACGCAGACTGGGCACTCTTTATGGATGCCCTTTTTTTCTCTGTTTGGCTGAGTTCTGCTAGTTCGTTAAAACTCAGCCAGCACTGCCACCTGGTCTAAGAAGCCCCCCGGAGCCTCCAGGCTGTGTGCGGGCCCCATGTACGTGAGCGGGCCCTGTGCATGCATGTGGGCCCCATGTATGTGAGCAGGCCCCGTGCGTGTGTGCTGGCCCCGTGTGTGCGAGTGGGCCCCGTGTGTGCATGCAGGCCCCAGGCTGTGTGCGGGCCCTGTGTGTGCATGCAGGCCCCAGGCGTGCGTGCGGGCCCCATGTGGGTGAGTGGACCCACACGTGTGTGCAGGCCCCAGGAGTGTGTGCAGGCCCCATGAGTGTGAGTGGGTCCCACACGTGTGTGCAAGCCTGAGGTGTGCGTGCGGGCCCCATGTGTGTGAGTGGGCCCCACACGTGTGTGCTGGTCCTGCATCTCTGTCTCCCAGCACAGCCTGTGGTGCAGGGTGAACAGATGAATCAAGAGTGAATATATAATTTTCTTGAAAGCCAGTCATTCAAAATGGTTGAAAAAAATTGGGCAGTACATTTTTATTGTGGTAAAATATATATAATAAAATGTGTAATCTTAACCATTTTTAAGTGTACAGATTTGGTGATATTAGTTCACATTCACAGCATTGTGCGACCATCACCACATCTCTTCCCGAGATATTTTCATCACCCCAAACGGCAACTCTGTGCCCGTGAGGCAGGAGTTCCCATTTCTCCCCACCAGCCCCTAGTACCCTCTGGTCTGCTTTCCGCCCTGATAAATGAGGCCTAGTCTAGATATTTTCTGTAAGTGGAATCATCTATTTGTCTTTTGATAACCAGCTTATTTCACTTGGCCTAATGTTTTCAGGTTCCAATCACGTTGTAGCCTGTGTCCGTACTTGCTCAATAAAAATATCCCATTGTGCCTAACCAGGCGGTGGCAGCGCAGTGGATAGAGCATCAGACTGGGATGTGGAAGGACCCAGGTTCGAGACCCCGAGGTCACCAGCTTGAGCGTGGGCTCATCTGGTTTGAGCAAAAGCTCACCAGCTTGGACCCAAGGTCACTGGCTCGAGCAAGGGGTTACTCGGTCTGCTGAAGGAAGCAATCAATGAACAACTAAGGTGTCGCAACGAAAAACTGATGATTGATGCTTCTCATCTCTCTCCGTTCCTGTCTGTCTGTCCCTACCTATCCCTCTCTCTGACTCTCTCTCTGTCTCTGTTAAAAAAAAAATTCCATTGTATGGCGAGAGCACATATTCCTTCTCCACTCATCGGCTCATGGACACTTGCGCTGTGTCCCTCTCCCTCTTCTGGCCATCGTGGTCACGCTGCTGTGAGCCTGAGCATGTGGACGTCTGTGCGTGCCCTGCTCCCTGCTGTCACGGGCGTGCACCCTCGGAGTGGGGTAGTGATTCTAGGTTTGCCTTTCTGAGGAACCGCCCCATTGTTTTCCACAGTGGCCGCACCATTTTACATTCCTCCCGGCCACGTGTGAGGTGCGGTTTCTCAGCATCCTCGGTGAAGCTTGTCATTTTCAATTTCGTTGATTATAGTCCTCCTAGTGTGTGTGAAGGGGTGTCTCATCATCGTGACTTTGATTTACAGTTCCCTAATGGCTAGCATTGTTAAACATCTTTTCATGTGCTTATTGGCCCTTTGTACAGCTTCTTTGGAGAAATGTCTACTCACGTCTTTGCCCATTTTTTAAAAAAATTGGGGCATTTATCTTTTCATTATTGAACAAAATGGTTGCAACTTTAAAAAGTGGGCTCTATCAGAGAAAGGAAGGGAGGGAGGGGGGGAGGGAGGGAGGGAGGGAAGAAGGAAGGAAAAGAAAAAAGAAAGAAAGAAACTGATGGATGTAGACAACAGTGGTGTGGTGGTTGTCGGGGAGATGGTGGAAGAGGTTACGGGGGGATGACTGGTGATGGATGACGATTTGACTTGGGGGGTGGTGAACGCATTATGTGTTGTCGAATTGGACACCTGAAACCTGTATAATTGTATTAACCAGTGTCATGCCGATAAATTCAATTCAAAAAAGTGGGCTCTTGAAAAGGGTGGATTTTTCCTAACACCTGCTTCTCCAGGAAGCTTATTCTTCGAGGGTTCTAGATTGACGAGGTTATCTTCATTGCCTTCTGTGCCTTCCCCTCCTGCGTTTCTGGCTTTCTCTCTCTTTTCTTTTTCCTAGGACTGTATTCACATTTCAGATTAAATTTCAAACGGTACTTGAAGGATCACATGGCAGAACTTCACTGGAAAATGGTGAAAATGCTATAACTGAAAGGCACACATGTCCTTTTCAAGTGCATTTGAGATATTAGAGAACTAGGTTGTCGACTTGGATTGTTTGAATGCTCTTTAAAAGTGACGTTATAGAAATGTACTCTGAGTAGTACTTTGTGGTGCATTTTGTTGGGCTGGAAGCGGAGTTCTGGGTGGAGGAAGGCAGATGTCTCCTTGGGTAGGTCGGAACGTCCAGCCGGCTGGTTGAGTTGGGTTGTTTGTTGAATAGCTCAGTCTCACTCCCTGAACACTACGTGGGAAGAGAGCCAGGTGGGGAGGCTTCAGCCCTCAGCGACTGGGACTGAGGAAACGCCCCCGACAGGGCCCAGACCCGAGTTCTGCTCCTTGGCACCACCTGCAGCTGTGACGGGGAAGGGGAGGGGGCAAGGGGGAGTGTCACGTCCTCATGGAATTTGGAATTGGACATTCCCAGTGGGATTTTCAAAGCTAGTCTAAGAGTAAAATTGGGGGGTGGGGAGTATGGGAAATGAAGTCTTGCTGTTACTGTTGGAATAGGTAGCACTGGCCTTGTTACAAATAAAAAATATTTTTAAGGTCTATTAAGAAAAAAAATGCCATAAGCTTCAGGTACAGAAATAGTTCAGTTTATCTTTTTCCTTTCTTTGTCCAAACTGAGCATTTCTCTTCTCCTCCTCCTTCTCCTCCTCCTCTTCTTCTCCTCCTCTTCTTCTTCTCCTTCTCTTTCTTCTCCTCTTCTTCTCTTTCTTCTCCTTCTCCTTCTTCTTCCTCTTCCTCCTCCTCCTCTTCTCCTCCTCCTCCTCCTCTTCCTCTTCTCCTTCTCTTTCTTCTCCTTCTCCTTCTTCCTCTTCCTCCTCCTCCTTTCTCCTTCTCTGTCCTCCTTCCTCCTTCTCCCTCCTCCTTCCTCCTCCTCTTCTCCTTCTCCTTTTTCTCCTTCGTCTTCCTCCTCCTCTTCTTCCTCTTCCTCCTCCTCCTCTTCTTCCTCTTCCTCCTCCTCCTCTTCTTCTTCTTCTTCCTCCTCCTCCTTCCTCCTTCTCCGTCCTCCTTCCTCCTCTTCTGTCCTCCTTCCTCCTCCTCCTCCTCTTCTCTTTCTCCTTTTTCTCCTTCGTCTTCCTCCTCCTCCTCTTCTTCTTCTTCCTCTTCCTCCTCCTCCTCCTCTTCCTCCTCCTCCTCTTCCTCCTCCTCCTCCTCTTCCTCCTCCTCCTCCTCTTCTTCCTCCTTCTCCTTCCTCCTTCTCCCTCCTCCCTCCTTCTTCTTCTCCTGCGTATCCTGTCTCATTTCATGAAGAGTTTTTGACATCCTGTGACACTTGAGCAGGTTTTCTGGAATTATTTTTAAAAACCATGTATGTACATACATATATATTTGCTCTTTTTTGTGTGGATTTTTGTTCTGCTTTCCTCCTCCCTTCTTTTAAAAAAAAAAGTTCTCTGGAGGTTTTATTGACATCCAATAATCTGAGCATATTTAAATGAACAATTTGCTATCTTTGGACATGCACATACACATGAAACCAGAACCAGAAGCAAGATAATGAGCATAGCTGTTGTCCTCTAAGGTTTCTCTGGACGCCTTCATCGCCCTCCAGCCCCTGGTCTCCTGTCCCTTTGGCTTAGTTTGTATCTTGTGTGGTGTCCTCTAAACGGACTCACGCAGCACGCACTCTGTTCCCTGGCTTCTCTCACTCGGCGTAATTGCTTTGAGATTCATCCATGTTGTCGCTTGTAAGTGTTAAATGTTCTTATCACTAAGCAATCTTTCCCTTGTGTGGACATGCCACAGTTAGTTTATGCATTTATTTGTTGATGGACATTTGGGCTGTTTCCAGTCTTTGTCTCTTACAAATAAAGTTGCTTTGACCATTTGTGTCCAGGTGTTTGCATAAACATGTGGTTTCCTATCTGTTGGGATAAGAAGGAGGAGTAGAATGGCTGGATCAAACAGTGGGCGACCGACTGTTCAAACTGTTTTCCGAAGTGGTTGTACCACTTACAGTGTATCAGATGTCCATCTGCTCTATGTGCTAACCAACATTCTGTTTTGTAACACATTTGTGGGATTTTGACAGTAGAGTAAGGCTGGCTTAGTCGATGGGTTGAGAAGTAGTCCCTCCTCCCCAGTTATCTGGAAGAAGTTTGTGTGGAGTGGTGTTATTTCTTCCTGAAATGTTTGGTAGAATGACCAATGAAGTTATCTGGGTTTTCTTTTTGGGGAGAGGGGAAGAGTTTTAACTATAAATTCAGTTTTTAAAAATAAAGATATTTAGATTGTCTATACTTGCATTAACATTAGTAGTTTTTGTTTTTCAAAGAATTTGGGTATTTCTTCTAAGTTATTGAAATTTTTGGCATAGAGCTTTTCTTAATATTCCCTTGTTATCCTTTTAACTATCTGTAGATTCACGATGGTGTCACCTCTTATTCTTGCTGCTAATATTTTGTGTCCTTTCTCTTTGATTTTCCTGACTCATTTGTCCATTTTAGTTACTTTGTCAAAGGACTAGCCTTCAGCTGGATTTTCCCTGTAGACTTTCATCTGTTCCACTGATTTCTGCTCTGAAGTGTGCGACCCCCTCTCCTCCGCTCACTTGTGGTTTCTTAAGGTTTGGATTTCCTTAAGGGAGAAGCTGAAGTCATTTTCCTTCACCTCCTCCTCTTCCTTCTCCATTCTTCTTTTCTACTGTAGGCATTCGGTGCTATAACTGAGAGCTGTTGCAGCCACATCTCACAAACTTGGGTATGCTGTGTTACCATGCTCATTCGGTTCAAAATACTTTCCGATTTTCCAGTCCGTGCCACCTGAGTTGATGTTTGTTGTAAGGTCTGTGTTTCTGGATATCTAACTGTCCCAGCACCCTTTGTTGAAAATACTGTCTTTTCCCTATTGACTCGCCTTTGCTCCTGGGTGAGGGAGTGGTTGACTCTATCTCTGGGCTCCCCGTTGTGTTCCACGGGTCTATCCATCTGTTCTCTCACCAGTAACATGATGTCTTGACTCTGCAGCTTTGTGTTAAGTCTTAAAGTCAGGTAGTACCAGTTCTCAGTGTCGTTGCCCTTGTCCAGTATTGTGTTGGCTGCTCCAGGTCCTTTGCCTTCCCGTACAAACTTTAGAATGGGTTTTTAGTATCCACGATATAGCTTGCTGGATTATGACTGGGATTGTGTTCACTCTACAGATCAAGTTGGGAAGAGGTAACATAACAACATTGGGATTTCTAATCCACCAACACAAAATATCTCTCCATTCCTTCAGGTCTTTTTTTTTTTATTTCTTTCATCCTAATTTTATAGTTTCCTGCATATAGATCTTGTTCATATTTTGTTGATGTCTTTTATCATAATTTTATGGTTAGCTGCATATATATATACATCCTTTACATATGTTGTTGGAGGTATACCTAATTATTCCTTTTCGTGGTGTTATTTTAAATGGTGTTTGTGTTTTTAATTTCAAATTCCAGTTGTTCATTTTGTCGGGAAGCAGTTACCTTTTGTATAGTAATAGTGATCTTTTTTCTTGCAGCCTCGCTATCATCACTTACTCGAGGAGTTTTTCCTGCCTGTTCTGTGGAGTTTCCCACACAGACAGTTATGCCATTTGCAGATTTGCTTCTCCTTTCCCAGTTGATACACTCTGACTTCTTCTTGTCTTCGGGCACGAGCTGGACTTCAGTGTAATGCCGAGTGGGAGTCACAGGAGGAGACCCTGGCTTTGTCCCCGACCCTGGGGACGAGCATCCAGCTTTCCGTCACTCAGTCGGTGAGGAAGGTCTGCATTCCTCGTTTGCCGGGTTCCTCTCTATGGCTGGTCTTAAGCACCTTGGCTTTGCCCTGCCTGGTGCAATGTTCATGTTTCTCGTGCTCGGGATTCATCGAACTTCTTGATCTGCCTATTTATAATTTTTATCAAATTTGGAAAATTTTCAGCCATTATTTTTCTAATGATTTTTTAAAAATGTCCTTCTTTCTCCTCCCCTTTGGGACTTGAATCACATAGATATTAGGACACTTGAGGTTGTCTCACCAACTCCTTGGTGCTCTATTCTTACTCATATTCTCTCTCTCTCTCCCCCCCTCTCTTTCTCATTCTCTTTCTCTCTCTCCCCCCTCCCCCTTCCAGTCTGTTTTCTCTCAGTATTTCATTTTGGATCATTTCTATTGCTATTTCTTCATGTTCACTAATCTTTTCAGTTAATCTTGCCCAGTACTTTGTAGTTTTCTTGAAGTTTGACTTTAAAACATATGCAATATCTAATACACACATACTTTCATGCCTCTACCTAACATATTCAGCCTTTCCTATGGCTTCTCTAACATGTGTAATACAGTTATAATCACTGTTTAATTTTCCTTGTCTGATAATTCTATCATCTGGGTCGTTTCTGGGTTAGTTTTGTGTGGTTCTTTTCCTATTGGTCATATATATTTTCCTGCCTGGTGATTTTTATTGGATACCAGACATCATCCATTTTACCTTGTGGGGAGCTGGATATTTTTATATTCCTATGAATACTTTTGAGCTTTGTTCTGGGATGTGGTTCAGTTACTTGGGAGCAGCTCTGTTTGGGGCCAGAGGGGCGTTGAGCCTTGGGGGCCGTGCGCTGAGTTCCCTCATCGCCCCGTGGGCTGTGCGGTTTCCACGCTGGCTAATGGGAAGAGGAGTTCATCCTGCGCTTCCTGAGGCCTGGGCTGGTTCTCTCTGTTCCGCTGGTTCCTTCCCCAGCCCCAGGCAATTTCCTCCCGTGTAAATGCGGGTCAGCTCTCAGCTGAAGACTCGGTTCCGAAGTTTCTCTCTTTGCAGCCCCCTCTGTGCGGTATTCTGCGCTGCAAGCTACAGTCCCGGTGGCTTTTCTGGACTTCCAGCTCTGTCTCCTCAACTTCTTGGGGTCCCCTGCCCCCATCGCTTCCTGGGAGCTGCGGGGTGCCTTCTTCTGCTCCCCACCCCTGTCCCTCCCTGTCTGTGTCACGCATTTTGTCTGTCTCTTTTAGCTGTTTCAGGTAGGGTGACAAACCCGGAGCCTTGTTTCTCCGTCTTGGCTGGAAGCAGAAGTTGATGGCACTTTTTTTTTTTTTTTTTTTTTTTTTCATTTTTCTGAAGCTGGAAACAGGGAGAGACAGTCAGACAGACTCCCGCATGCGCCCGACCGGGATCCACCCGGCACGCCCACCAGGGGCGGTGCTCTGCCCCCCAGGGGGCGGTGCTCTGCCCATCCTGGGCGTCGCCATATTGCGACCAGAGCCACTTTAGCGCCTGAGGCAGAGGCCACAGAGCCATGCCCAGCGCCCGGGCCATCTTTTGCTCCAATGGAGCCTTGGCTGCGGGAGGGGAAGAGAGAGAGAGGAAAGCGCGGCGGAGGGGTGGAGAAGCAAATGGGCGCTTCTCCTATGTGCCCTGGCCGGGAATCGAACCCGGGTCCTCCGCACGCTAGGCCGACGCTCTACCGCTGAGCCAACCGGCCAGGGCCTGATGGCACTTTTTAAAGAGTAGTCACACGATGTCAGTAAGTAAAGCAGAGAAAAAGTTTCATAGTGACAACAGTAACCCCAGAAAAAGGGATGTGGGTGGTGGGAGGGGAGGACTCAGACCTTCCCGTGGATCCTAACCGTAGACGGTGGCGGCTCCGTGCTCACGTGCAGTGGGCAGCGAGGGGTTTTCAGTGGAGGTGTCTTCCACGAGCTGGCGGACCTACAGTATCACCCCGGGACGGACCGCCGGCTTCAGTGTGCATCAGGGCGTTGTGTCCTAGAGAACCTGGCGCTAGCCCCGATGGTGGGTTTTTAACATTTGAACTGTGTTTTTTGGATTTCTCATCCCAACTATTAAAGCACAGGCGTCCACGCCAAGGGAATCTCGCCTGACACTAGCCAGGACTGCTCAGTCCTCGAGACTGCCAGTGTGACCGGTTCTACGGTCCAGCCTCTAACCCCTGCAGTGGGTGACTGTTGAAACCGTTAGTCTCTGTAAAATAACACTTGGGCTGCAGCTTTAGTTCTTCTTCAGGTTCTACCCTCACATTCATTATTGCCCCTGCTCTGCCCGTCCCCACCTCTGTAATTTATATCGTCCCTTCTCAGGGCGGGGCTTGGCCTCCTGGAGCCAAGCCAGGGACTTGCCAGGAGCGTTACTAGAAAGCTGCAGTCTCTCTTTTTTTTTTTTTTTGTATTTTTCTGAAGCTGGAAGCAGGGAGAGACAGTCAGACAGACTCCCGCATGCGCCCGACCGGGATCCACCCAGCACACCCACCAGGGGCGATGCTCTGCTCACCAGGGGGCGATGCTCTGCCCCTCCGGGGTGTTGCTCTGCTGCGACCAGAGCCACTCTAGCGCCTGGGGCAGCGGCCAAGGAGCCATCCCCAGCGCCCAGGCCATCTTTGCTCCAATGGAGCCTCGGCTACGGGAGGGGAAGAGAGAGACAAAGAGGAAGGAGAGGGGGAGGGGTAGAGAAGCAGATGGGCGCTTCTCCTGTGTGCCCTGGCCGGGAATCAAACCCAGGACTTCCACACGCCAGGCCGACGCTCTACCACTGAGCCAACCGGCCAGGGCCTGCAGTCTCTTCTCTCTCGCTCTGTCGTCCCAGCTGCCCCAGAGATGGGATGTCTGTCTCCCTGTGCTACTGAACGTCAGAGAAAAAGCCGCATTTTAAAGCAGATTGCTTCACACTCACCGGCAGGACCTCTTGTTTGTTGTAAAGCTCTGGGGCTGGGGGAAGTGGTAAACAACCTTAAAGTACCCAGGTCTTCTAGTTTCTGACAGAAACAGGAAACAAGTTGACTTCTGCAAAGGCAGAGGTGTGTGCGTGTGTCTGCATGGATATATGTGAGTGCGTGGGTGTGGTGTGTGGGGGTCCAAGGTGTGTGATTTGTGTGCACACACACATATGTGTGTATGCACGTGTGTGCCTGTGTGTGGTATTAAACGAACACGCCAGAGATTCTGAGGACTCTCGGGGTTCCATGGGAAGCCTTTGTTAGGCAAAACGAAGTCAGAGTACGTTTCAAAGTAAGGTTGTTAACGCGTTTCCTAAGTCCTGAAGTCTGTCTAGAATCCCCACACTCTCCTTTCTGTGAGTGACTGTGCACGTTCTTGCTGCCTCTACCCCTCAGTCACGCACTGGAAGCCAGCAGCTCCCCTCGAGTCCTGCTCTGCCTCCTCCGCCCGCGTCCTGACCTGGCTTGTCTGGTCCTCTGTTACATCTGTAGCCGGGCTTTGTGCCAAGCGCGTGACTGGGCCGGTGGGGACTGTGTAATTGCTGCCACCTGGGTTCCTCTGCTTCTCTGTTGGTTCTTGTTGGCCAGTATCTTCTCTGCCGGACCACGTGCCCCACGGATAGGAAGGTCGTGGTGTTTACCAAGAGGGTGCTCGGTAACGTTTGATTGAGCAGAACAAAAGATTTGTTAGCTTTCCATTACATCATGTCATCTAAAGTCAACACAGTCCCATGTTGCTTCTGACGGTGATCTTACGTGTCTTCCCCGGTCTCCAGAATCACGATTTCACAACCCACGACTCAGAAAAGATCTTTATGCCACGGCCCGCTTGGCTTCAGGAGGCTCCCCCAGGTTCCGCTCGTCGTCGGGCAGTGGCAGTGTTTCCGTGCCGGCCCAGGGCTGCCGCAGACTTCTCGCGTAGTCAAGTGTAGGGACGTTAGCTCCGGAGCGCCAGGTGAGACAGGTGACTGACGGGGAGGGTCAGTTCTCCTAATTTCCTGTGACGTGAAGAATATCAGAGCTGGCGGGTGCTCGAGTGGCAGGTCCAGCCCAGGGGTGGGTAAGACGCGGGGTCCCTGACTGACCCACATGGTCCAAGGAGAACCAGGAGCCCTGGAAGAGAGAAGCAGGGCCTGAGTCCTCCAGCAGGAGTGGTGTTCAGAGCTGCACATCTACGGGCGCTGAAACCGACGCTAGCAGAACAGAGGGTAGAGGGGCCCCTCGGCACTACCTGTTTCCCTATTTCAGAATGGTCCAGAGCATGACAATGTAGCACAGCTTTTCTGCGAACAATGTATCAGATGGAAAGCCAACTTTAACATGAGGTGTCGACCTGCAGATTATTGCTTCTAAAATGCTAAAGCTCTGTCCTAAGATGTCTTTTTTTCTTGTCTGGTAATTTGAAAAAGGTAAAATGATGCAAAAATTCTACGTATATTGCCTGACCAGGCGGTGGCGCAATAGATAGAGCATCAGACTGGGACACAGAGGACCCAGGTTTGAAACCCCGAGGTCGCCAGCTTGAGCATGGGCTCACCAGCTTGAGCGCGGGGTCACTGGCTTGAGTGTGGGATCATAGACTTGACCCCATGATCGTTGACTTGAGCCCAAAGGTCGCTGGCTTGAAGCCCAAGGTCGCTGGCTTGAGCAAGACGTCACTCGCTCTGCTGTAGCCCCCTGGTCAAGGCACATATGAGAAAGCAATCAATGAACAACTGAGGTGCCGCAACGAAGAATTGATGCTTCTCATCTCTCTCCCTTCCTGCCCCCCTCTCTGTCTGTCTCTCTGTCTTTCTCATACACAAAAAAAAATTCTATGTATATTCTACTCAGTACCACGCGAGTCCCACTGGAGTTGCTCTCCATCATCGGTGGACAGCGGGATCCAGTGTGAGGCAGAGGCTCCCAGCGGGCCCCCAGCTTGTCAGTCTCTAGCTGCATGTGTTTAGATAAGGGGGACGAGACACGGCTTCTCCAGTGTCATCTACGAAACGGGAGGAGGTCGTATGAACTGGAGACACGGAGGCATAGCATCTGCTACGGGGTGGGGGAGGCAGTGCGGGGCAGCTCTTACTGTTTTAAGTAATTAAAGAGAAATAAGCAGTAGCATCAAGGTGGAGAGGCGGGTTCTAAGTGAACCTTTTAAAACTAATAGGCCCCCTTGGACTTCCGGGAACGTCCCTCAGACAGCAACAATGATCTATGCATCACCAGGAGATTTACAAAGTCAAGAGCCTGTGTGATCTCTAGGTAATGAGACAGCCTCATGAATGGAGAAACAAGTGCACTTCTCTCACCTTTCTAAATAGAATAAAACAGACAAGTTACCGGAAGATCTTTTTGTGCTACCTTTTACCTTGAAATGATGATCCCAGGTGAAACTCCGAGGCACAGATAGCTACAGGAAGGTCCAAGGCAAAGGCACAGCCTCAAGGTGATTTTTTTTTTTTTTGCCTCTGAACCAGGGGTGATGTAGGTCCTACCTGGACCCAGGACCTCAGTTCACATTCAGAAAGAAGCTGGCGTTCCTCTAGGTTCTCGTGAGAGTCAAGTCTGAGACGGAGCCCTGGGTGTAATGCTCAGTGCGTCCTTTGCCCACGAGTCATGTGCTGCCCTGTGTGAGGGGGGTTTGTGTGGGACTCCCCTCAATCTTAAGGCTAATGTCATGTTTCCTCCACTGACCAGAGGTGCTCCAGAGGCAGAAATGGCACCTTCTTCTTGAGTCTAGGCTTCTCAGGGGCCAAGCGCTGCCTAGTTCTCACAGAACTTGCTCAGTCGCTGTCGTTAATGTTGGTTTCACTCAAGGTCAGTGTTTGCCTTTCGCTATTATAAACAGTGATACTGACAACAGTGAGCTGTGGTCATGCTGCACTGCCTTTCGCTATTGTAAACAGTAATATTGACAACAGTGAACTGTGGTCATGCTGCACTGCATTTGTGTCGAGCATCTGTTTGCCATCGTTGTATCACATGTTCCACATACATTAATATTTATCCCCACAGGGACTTCAGGAAACAGGTGGGTATTATTCCCGGAGTGGTTGAATCATTTGCCAGGGTCACACGGCTACTAAGTGACAGACCCAGGACTTGAGCCCTGCCCGGTCTGAATGCCAAGCCTGTGCTTTCTCCGAAGCCCCGGGACCCAGGCTGTCCAGTGTCGTGAACCAGCGTGACTCGTAATTCTGCAGGTCTCCGGCGGGAGCGATGGAGGAACAGAAAATAGACACAGAAAGGAAAAGGATGTGATCGGGAGGTCTTTTGGTGGCTGATGGTCCACCAAAAGCACCTATATTCCCAAAAGCTTTATTTTTATAGTGTAATAAAGCAAAGTCATTTGCAAATCAAAGAGAGCTCAGATACAAAGTCACATTTCCAAGGCAAACTAAGAATTCTCCCAAGTGCAGAACCCCTCCCCCCCGCCCTGTATAACATCTTAACTTCACAAAACAAAGGGTAAAAGAAAACTGCCTCCAGTCTCTTCGACAGACGTGGGGGGTGCAGAAACCAGCAGTCTCATAACTAACACGGAGCTGTGAAGAAAGGCATATAGCCTTTTGCAACTTAATCAAACAATCAGAGATTTGTGGGGAAGCGCTTATCCTTTTGGCTTAAGTCTTCGACTGCGAGGATCTTGTCAACCCGCGGTCTCCCACCAGCGCAGCAGCACTGATCGTGAGCCTCTCCGAGGACTAGTTTTCTGCACCATGTTTGGACCTTGACAAGGCGCCACGAGGGCTGCTGCTGGTGAAGGAGGCAGAGCCGCTTCTAGAACAGGGGGGCCAACTTAGCCATCTGCGTTCAAAGCCTCGCGCCACTGCGGGCTGGGTCCTGCCTCAGATGGAGCCGTGCCTGCCCCTGGCCCGTGGTGTCCATCTGTGCAGCTGATTACTGAGATGGTTCCGTGATCCTGACACAGGGACACTCGACCTGTCGCATGTAAGTCGACCCCCATGCCTTCCTAAGGAAATGAGCATGTGTCCCAGCTCCAGCCAGTAGTTCAAGTTCAGACAGAAGTTAAAATAAAAAAATAAAATAAAACCCAAGAGGTAAGAATAGAGAAAAAAACTGTCTTCTTCAAGCCTCACTCTAACTCCATGAAGTTAGGATGCTTGACAAAGACGCGAAACTTTGGAGAGAAGATGGAGGCTGTGTTGTTAACCCTGTTCCGTTTGACCCCACGGATCGATTGCAGAGGTCCAGGAACCAAAACCGCTTTAAAATAAACAACGTGTTACGGTTTGCTCTGTGCGGCATTCCCAGTCTAGCGAGGTTTTCTTGGCGGGAGCTCAGGTGAACGCCGCCGTCCTGCACTGGGGCGGGCTGTGAGGTGGGCAGGGGTCAGAAAGCGGTGTGTGTCCGTGAAACGCGGCTTCGGCTTCGTCTCGTTTTTTATTCTGCTAATCCGTTTTCTCTCCCAGCTGCACTGGTGTGTAAAGTCGTTGAACCACGCTGGCCTTTTCTGTGCACGGGAAGGCGGAAGGACGGGGCACAGTTCACGTGCTGGCTGCCTGGCAGGCGGCCCCCAGTGCGCCCCCGAGCGTGGTGACCCGCAGGGGCAGACAGCTCGTCACGGGTGAACACGGCGGTGCTGCATCATTGGAGAGCCCCCGGGCTGTCATGGAGAAACCCCAGCCCCTCTCGCCCGCCGAGGTCCTCTGAGCAGACCAGACGTGGCAGCTCTTTAATCACTTGAGTTTGGAGGCAGGAGGTATTCAGGTGGTTCGAGTTTTGTTTTTCAGGTTTGGGGGGTTTTTGGTAAAATTTTAAAATGAGGCTTTTTCCTATGCAATATCATGAAAACAGAGCCTGGTCTATACAGTTTTGTTAGAACCTCTGAGAGAGCAAACCAAGGCCCACACGGTGCTGTTTTGCACTCAAATAAATGTTTCGAACCCAGAGCAGGCCGCCTTGTCTGACGTGGTGTGTTGTTGCGATTAATTTGGAAGCACAGGTGGTGCGGTCGAGGCCAACATCCCACTTCAGGGCCGTGCTGGCCCCCACGCCACGGTGCGCAGGCAGGTGGTGCGGTCGAGGCCAGCATCCTGCTTCAGGGCCGTGCTGGCCCCCACGCCACGGTGGCGGGCCCCGTCGGGGAGCGCGCGTGCTCCCTCGCAGCTGCCGTCCACGCAGCCAGCCCCCAGACACCAGAGGAACGCGTGATCCCCTGCGCCAGCGCGTGCTGTTCCTACAACACGGATTTCTAATTAATTTCTCAGTGCTATTTTGCATATCAATGCGTAGACAGCACATAGGAATTTTCAAGGAAAAATTAAGCTTAAATTTACATTGGTTGTTTTTCTCGGTAATAAGAAAGAGAGTGACAATTGCTTAATTATAGCTTACATGGATAAAGCGTTTACGACATGCAAAAGTGCTCTATATATTAACTCATTTTTGATACAATCTTAGATAACTGTTGTCCCTATTTTACAAATGGAGAAACTGAGGCACGTAACAATAAAATAATGTGCCCTATACAACGTGGCTAGTTAGCAGTAAGGCTGGGATTTGAACCCAGGCAACTCGAGTCCAGAGTCTATGCTAATAATGCCTAAAGCATCTGCCTCTTCCGCGAGTCCTCCCCAACACTGGCTTTGCTCTAGAACGGCCTCTCCGGCTCAGGAGAATCCCCCCTGCCCTCTCCCTGCGGCGAGGTCTTCCGGTGAGGCGTGCGGTGGCTCCCGCGTGGCAGCTGTCCCACGGACTCGCCCGCTCATCTTTATTCGCATGTGGGAGGATTTCCTCCAGCTGTTTCACTCCTCAGGGGACAGAGGGAAGATGCCCTTTTATGCTTCTCATGCCCCGCCCCTTGCCCTTGGCTTGACATTGTGAAGGTGGGCTTTCCTGCCCCCCCCACCAGGTCCAAGGACAAGTGGAGAAATCCCACGGACCGCTGTCTCTTCACGAGATGTTGTACAGAACTTAAGGATGGCCTCCTTCGATTGAGCCACGAGCCCTCAGTTTTCGTTGACACGCCCCTTTGCTGAGATGTCATGGTGTAACAGCCACCAACCTCAATAAGCAGGAAGAGCCCCTACCTGACAAAGCCAGTGCGTAGACCTGATCACGCTTGGACTCCCAAGAAGTTATTTTTCAGGTTTTAACAGTCAATGAAATTCCTATTTTGAGACCATTCTGTGTATTTTAACACAGGGAGACGCGTGTAACTACCACCAGCACCAGGACACGGAACATTTCTGTAATCTCCGCAAACTCCCTTGTGCTCTGCCCCTCCCCCAGCCCCTGGCAACCAGGGATCTGTTCTCCTGTACTGTATCTAGCTTTGTGCAGAATCCCGTAAATGGGATCCTACCGTGTGTACCCTTTTCGAGACTGGGTGTGTACCCTTCGCTTAGCGTGATGCCTTTGGGAGCCACCCAAAATTGTGTGTATCCACTGAGCTCCCCTTCGTATCCCTGCATAGTACTCCACGGTGTGGGTGTACCACAGCTGACCCGTTCACCAGTTGGAGCACATGTCAGTTGTTCCCCATCTTTACCGAGTCTGAACGGAGCCGCTGTACCTAGCGATTGCTAGGTTACATAGTCAGTATATGTTTAACTTGATAAGAAGCTGCAGCGCTGTTTGCCAGGGTGCCCACACCGCCCTGTGTGCCCCCAGCAGCGTGGCAGAGCCTCGTTCGCCCCAGACTCTCACCGCCTTTGGTTTTGCCGGAATTCTGTGTTTGAGCCATCTCAGTAGGTTGTGGTGATATCTCATTGTGCGTTTAATTTGCATTTTGCCTACTACTAGCTAATGACATTGAACATCTTTCCCTGTGCCTGTTTGTTCTTTAGTGAACTGTTTATTCACATTTTTTTTCCTGTGCCAATGTTTTGTTCATTTTTGGATTTGTACTCTATTTTTTTTCTCTCTCTCTCTCTTGAGAGTACGTTTCGTTTCGTGATTCCTAGAGCGTTCTCAGTAATTTTTGGATTGCGTCCTGGGCATTACGAAAGTTAAGCTGTGGAGAGTCCGTGTTCCGCTTTCCTCTCATGAGTGCTGTCTCCTTTGTCCCCGCGGGTGCCTTTCTTCGTTGGGCCTGGACCGTAAGCCGTTTCTCGGGCTGCCGCTCCGACCTCAGTTCCGATCTTCTGTCGTTAGCTGGAGTGCTTGCGTCCGTGTGAGTGTGTACGGGTGTCGTTAGCTGGAGTGCTTGCGTCCGTGTGAGTGTGTACGGGTGTCGTTAGCTGGAGTGCTTGCGTCCGTGTGAGTGTGTACGGGTGTCGTTAGCTGGAGTGCTTGCGTCCGTGTGAGTGTGTACGGGAATCCCCAGAGCTTGGGGGTCCCCTGTCTGGCTTTTCCCTTCCCGGGATTTCTCCCTTTCCCTTCAGTGCTTGCAGAGTTTGGACTTCACTCTGATTTTCCTAGGAGAAACCAGCTCTGGGGTTTTCCGTGTGTACCCCCCACCCTGCCCCGACGCGTGCACCACTTAGTCCTGGCTAAACGCCCTGGAAAAGGGAACTTACTTGTATGTACAGCTGTCCGTCTGTCCTCTGCCAAGCGAGTGTGAGCGCCCCGTCAGCGTCTCCACGCTGCTCTAGCTGCTCTCCAGAACCTCCGGGCAGTTCTTTTGTGTCGTTTCTGGGCTTATCACTTGCCGTCTGCAGGGGGCGCTGTCCGGGAGGGTCGGCTGTACCTGGCAGGACGGCGACTCCGCGGTGCCCCCGTTGTAGCTGGGGGACGCAGACAGCAGACACACGAGAGGGTCGTCGTGGGTCATGGCGCCGTGAACAAAGAAATAAGGCCGATGTCTCGGGAGAGACGGCGTTCGGCGAGGCTGTCAGGGACAGGCTCCCGTTTGAGTTGAGACCTAAAGAACGGGAGAATTCGGTTGTGGAAAATGCTGGCTGAGAAATGTTCCAAGCAAAGGCAGCAACAAGTACGAAAGCCGTCGTGAAGGGGAGGTCAGCACGGCTGCAGTGTGCTAAGGGAAGGGAGGGAGACAGAGCAGGGGGCAGAGAGCAAGGAGGATCACGGAGGCTGGGGCACCCCGAGGAGGGACTGGGAGTCAACGGTTCTGCACCAGGAAAGGTGGCCGTGGCCGTGAGGGTTGCCTGCCGAACAGAGTCGCCCACTCCCACTGCCGAGTTGGAGTCGCCAGTCCTCAAAAGTCTTGCCCAATGGGTGTTGTGGTCTTGTGATGATTCGACCTGCCTGTCAGCACCGTTGGGGCAAAAGCCAGCAGACCATGCAGTGGACTCCAGCATGTGTGCTGAGTTGAAACAGACAGATTAGCCTGACCAGGCGTTGGTGCAGTGGATAGAATGTCAGACTGGGATGTGGAGGACCCAGGTTCCAGACCCAAGGTCGCCAGCTTGAGCGCGGGCTCATCTGGTTTGAGCAAGGCTCATCAGCTTGAGCCCAAGGTCGCTGGCTTGAGCAAGGGGTCACTCACTCTGCTGTAACCTCCCTGGTCAAGGCACATATGAGAAAGCAATCAATGAACAACTGAGGTGCTGCAACAGAGAATTGATGCTTCTCATCTCTCTCCCTTCCTGTCTGTCCCTATCTGTCCCTCTCTCTGACCCACTCTGTCTCTGTCACAGACACAAAGAAAGAAACAGACAGATTAGAATATGCCCCCTCCATTCCCGAGGTTCTCCGGTATCATGGAAACGATACCAAGGCAGCCGCCGGCATCTAGAAAAATACAATAGCAGTTAAAACCTCAGTTCAAAAGCTGAGAAGCACTAACATAGAAGAGGGCTGGGCGGTAGTAAAAGGAGCTGTTGCCGCCCTGCGTGCTGGGAGGTTTCGCGTGGTGTCCGCGGAGAGGCCCTGGTCGTCGATTTTTAATTCTTTTGTTACGGCAGTGGGCTCGCGCGTGTTTACGGGCCGGATTCCCTGGGGAGCACGTGAGACTCACTTGTTCCTTTCCTTGGGTTCAGATGACAGCGCTTCCGCGGCGAGTAGCATGGAGGTGACAGACCGCATCGCCTCCCTGGAGCAGCGGGTCCAGATGCAAGAAGACGACATCCAGCTGCTGAAGTCGGCGCTGGCCGACGTGGTCCGGCGGCTGAACATCACGGAGGAGCAGCAGGCCGTGCTCAACAGGAAAGGACCTACCAAAGGTGGGCACTGCACGCGTCCGGGGGGCTCGGTCTCACCGACGAGCCTCCCTCCGGCTGATAACACTGCACTCTCCAACCCTGGCCGAGAGGCGAGACTTAGAAAAACAATAGAACGACCTCAGCATCGTCCGCATGCATCATACAGAGCAGGACAGTGTGTTCTGGCTTCATGTTGGGGATGTACAGCCCAGAGGGGCACACTTGTAGGGGACCAATAAATGCTTGGAGGGTCAGGAAAGAACTGTCCACAGTGAGAACAATCGTTTATCCAGATTCTCTGCAATAGAGTTAGTTTGCACATGCACGTACCCCCCCATTGTCAGGGGGCCCTTAGGAGGCTGCCCCCCATTGTCGGGGGGCCTTAGGAGGCTGCCCCCCATTGTCGGGGGGCCTTAGGAGGCTGCTTCCTAGAAAGTGTTTTGCTAACTCTCGTCTCTTTCTCTGCACTCATCTTATATCGATACTATCGTTTGCTTCAGTCCAGCTAATGCTTAACTGATCCCGGGCCACACGCTGGGACACCGCGGGGACAGGCCCCTCCCTGAGTGGCTCAGAATCCTGAAGTTTGTCACTCACTCCTCCTCCCCACTAGCGAGTGAGCGGGCTCCTTCTGGGCAGAACCTCCTGTTTCTTTTCTGTCTCCTTCCCTGCTGTCAGTCAGCATGTAGCCTTCCAGGGGGTCCTATGCCTAGTGGATTTCTGGCAGATTGCAACACTCACTTCCTTTCCCTGTGGCCCCTGGGAAGGAAACATAAAAAAGCAGTATTTTTTGTTTTAAGTAACTTTGTAGCAACCTTTCTTTTTGAAATTTTGGAAACAAATCGCCTCCTGACAGCTCCTGGCTGACTAGTTCCTACCCTGCTGTCTGCTTTACACCGATTTGCACGGCTCACCTTTTGCCAGAATGACTTTTCCTCCTGGCCAACCCTAGAAAGCAGAACGAAGTTGCTCTTGGCTGTGAAGTTCCTTCCGTTAAAGCATTTTGAGATTGTGGCATGTAAAATGTCCCCTTAACGTGAACCGTCTTATTTCGTTTGGATTTAACAAATGGTTTCACAGTTCCCGTATTTTCCTTGGAGTCAGGAGAAGGCACTGTCTCATGCAGGACTCAGTTTTTCCTCAGTTCCGCGGAAAAATAATCTATTTCTCTGTCTTTTGGGGCAATCATTACCAGCTCGGTGTGAGATACACACCCTGCGCGATGTCTGCTTCTTGAATAATCCTTTTAAGTAATCTTCCTCTCCTTCTAAGTTGCAAAGCGATTAGGGTATTTTAAATAGAGACCGGGATGTTTTAGGTGTTCTTGACCTACTCTGCTTTCCCAAAATAATTCTGATGACTCCTGTATCCTAAAGGGTACATTCAAAGTAGTTGCTTCCTATAAAACTACAGACTTCTACAGCTTCTTTATTTTCAGAAAATTGGGGGGGGGGTGGTATAGAAATAATACAAGAGGGCTGTCCAGGAGTTATCTTTTTTTTATTAAAAGTAAAGTTCGATTTTTATAAAACTTCTAAGAGAAATCTCTTTTTTTTCCCCATGGTTAGAGCCAATGTTTCCTTATAACATTCTTTTCATAAGTGAAAATCAAGGCATAATCATCAGAAGGTCGCATCAAGAAATGGAAAAAGACCACAAGAGAGTCGATGAGGTGGTGGCGTCCCCTGAGTGGAGGGGCCATGGCTGTCCCTGCTTGTCCTCAGTTCACTAGGGGACTCTGGAGCAGAGGGGGGAGTCCCTCATCGCGCTGGGGCTGCTTCTCTGGGGGCATTGCTTTGGCCCCAGCATGGGCCCCTCTGTCTGGGTAACTGGCGCTTCATAGCCCTGGTTTGGTTGGGGAATCTTCTAGTCAAAATTGATTTTAGGCAAATCTTCTTCAGTTTTTTTCTCTTTTTCTTTTCTTTCCTTTCCTTTCCTTTTTCTTTCTTTCTTTCTTTCTTTCTTTCTTTCTTTCTTTCTTTCTTTCTCTCTCTCTCTCTCTCTCTTTCTTTCTTTCTTTCTTTCTTTCTTTCTTTCTTTCTAGGAGGGGAGATACAGAGACAGACTTACCCTTCTTCCCACCTGGGTCCACCCAGCAATCCCTGTATGGGGCCAATGTTCTGCCCATCTGGGGCCAATGCTTGCAACTGAGCTATTTTTAGCACCTGAGGCAGAAGCTCTATGCAGCCATCCCAAGCACCTGGGGCCAATGAGCTGAAATCAATCCAGTCATGGCTGCAGGAGAAGAAGAGAGAGAGGAGGAGAGAAGGGGGAGGGGGGAAAGCAGATGGTTGCCTTTCCTGTGTGCCCTGACCAGGAATTAAACCTGGGCTTCCACACGCCAGGCTGATGCTCTACCACTGAACCAACCAGCCAGGGCCCCTCCTTTGGTCTCTAAAAGGCCACATTATTATGATCACTTTACATTATTCTGGCTTGTCACTCTCATACAGACCTGAACTAGACTGGGCACATGGCATACTAATTTTTAAATGTTTGGTGAATCCTTGCCCCTGAAGGTTAGTTGTCAAGAGCTTTGGGTGCACATCCCTGTGCTGTCCGCCCAGAGGTGGGGATGGCTGTGTCACAAAGGAGTGGGCTGCCTTGGATGGCCGTCAGCACTTAAAGTGCTCAAAGCAGGGGCATGGTGAGTGCTGTGACGGTGGCTGTCCTCGTCCTCAGTGTTGGACTGTGTGTTCACTTCGTGGCCTCTGTATGGCCCATGAGGCCAGGAGATAATTCTAGTTCCTCTCTGTGACAGTACTCCCCTTACTGGAAGGGGGTTATCATGACCTCTGATCTTTGACTTACTTGATCATTCTTCATGTGACTTAACTGGTAGAACAGTGAGATCTGTAGCCTCATGAAAATAACTCACTCGTAGATCAAGGTCAAGGCTTCCCGGGACAGGGGAGGACGGTGGCCAAGCCCATAAAATGCCTGTGCCCTTAGTTCATGCAGAGTGAGCTGTGTCTTGGGCTACCTTTTAAAAATAATATTCTCCTGTCCCTAGATGGCCTATTGTACTAATTATCCAACTCTTCCTAGTCCAAAGATACTGGGTCCCAGGATGAATCAGCCTCTACCTAAGCTCCCAAACTTTGCTAATCTTGTGTTCCTTTTCCTTTTGTATTTAAAAAAATTTTTAATATTGAAAACTGGTTGCCCTCTCATATGTCTTTTTTCCCCTTCTCTATGCCAAGTGAGAGGAGAGGAGGAGAGAGAGAGAGAGAGAAAGAGAGAGACAGACTCCCGCATGCGCCCCAACCGGGATCCGCCCAGTAACTCCCTTTTGGGGGCCAATGCTCTGTACATCTGGGGCCATGCTCTCAACTGAGCTATTTTTAGCACCTGAGGGAGAGGCTCCACGGAGCCATCCTCAGCACCCAGAGCCAATGTGCTTGAACCAACCGAGCCATGGCTGCAGGAGAAGAGAGAAAAAGAGAGAAGGGTGAGGGTGAGGGTGGAGAAGCAGATGGTCTCTTCTCCTATGTTCCATGACCGGAATTGAACCCAGGACATCCACACCCCAGGCTGACGCTCTACCACTGAGCCAACCGGCCAGGGCCTTTTTTAATCTTTTAATTGGCTTCTAAATGTTCTTTGGTGTATATTCCTTAATAAGCAGAAGAAATTTGTCTTAAAAATTACTCCGTTCTTACCACCAAGTCTGATCCTCACTGCACTGAGACCAGCCTTGGGGGTCACAGCAAACTTCCGGAGCTGGGGTTGGTTCACGTGTTCTCAAGAAGACGGGAATCATGATTTGGAGTTAAATAATAGATCCTTTGTACACACACTCAACTGATTTCCATGTTGGCGCTAGGAGGGCATCACAGGATTTGAAATGTAAAATGTGGGTTACAATATACTCATCACCCTGTGCCTGTGGGCTGTCAGCTTTGCTGGGCATTAACCAGTAGTTAATTAACCAGTAGTTCCCATTTCTCATTTTAATTTTGCTGTAATGGCCCTGGCCGGTTGCCTCAGCAATAGAGCATCAGCCTGGCGTGAAAGTCCTGGGTTTGATTCCCAGTCAGGACACACAGGAGAAGTGACCATCTATTTCTCCCCCCAACCCCATCTCTCTCTCTCTTTCTCTCTCTCTCTCTCTCTCTTCTCCTCCCACAGCCATGGCTCGGTTTGAGCAAGTTGGCCCCTGGTGCTGAGGATGGCTCCATGACCTCACCTCAGGTCTTAAAGTTCCTTGGTTGCCAAGCAATGGAGCGGCGGCCCTGGATGGGCAAAGCATCACCTGGTAGGGGGCTTGCCAGGTGGATCCCAGTCGGGGCACATGTGGGAATCTGTCTCTGCCTCCCTGCCTCTCACTAAATAAAATTTTTTTTAAATTTGCTGTAATTCGACCACTTGCTTTTTATAAAACTTTAATGTACTCTTGCAAGCATTTTTATTCCTAGCCCTCTTAATGGTCAGAGACTTAATAAATGTCACCAAAAAGCAGAGGCTGATGATGCTGGTAAACAAGTCAGTCCTGTTGTCCCAGGACGTGGAAACCTAGCCTCAGAATTGAGCCCAGCCACTGCTGTTGAGGGCCTCTGCTGTGCGAACACTTAACCCTGCTGTTTCAAGTAACACCGTAGCTCCCGTTCCTTATTGGCGAGGTGCTGGGCTTTGCAATAGATATTTTGGATAGACTAGAGCTCATCTCACCTCTCCACAGTGCTTGGAGGGAGGTATTCATCTGCCGTTTTACAGATGAGAAGCTGCCTCCAGGTAATTGAATAATTTGCTCCAGGTTACCCAGCTGCCCAGAGAAAATCTGGGTCTGAACCCCAAGGCTTGGCTGGACATGTGGACGGGTTCTGTCCACCACCCACGTCGCTTTGCTGTGCACACCCCTCAGTAATATTATTTAAATTTGCATTGTTCAAATCCAGTCAAATATTTAAGAAATGAATAACTATGTGGCCAGAAATGAGAGTTCCTTTCCTCAAGGTTTGATTTGATTTGCAAAGTATCCCAGATACAATAGATTGTATTCAGCATGTGATCATGTGAAATATTATGTTATTGTCCCTTTACGATTTTTATTAGCTAGCTACAACTAGCAAATTAAAATTTTTAAAAGCTCTTTAAGTGAATTTAATTAATGAATAATTAACTTAGTTCTTTATCCTGGTTAACCACAATTAGCAGGTTTTCCCCTCTTTCTCCTTATCTTTTGTCTAGCACATCAGCTAATTACAGAAAATAACTTCTGCCTTCTTCTGCACAGAACACGCTGTAGTTTCTTCTGTTCTTCTCATTACCTGCCCCCTGCTTTAGATAGGGGTTCTTCAGTGATTTACAGAAAAAGGGGTTAGTAGGTGCATTCAGTTTTTCAGAGACGAAGGTTGTTTTTAAACTTCGTATAATGAAAATGTTCAAATGTATATAAAAGTAGGAAGAAGGCTACCTCTTATTTTTTTTAACCTGGCTTCATTATTTACCAACATGTAGTCAGTTTTGTTTTCCTTACTATTCCTCCCAGCCCCCCATTCACTCTGTTCACCCCACTGGGATTATCTCAAGGCAAGTTCGAGACAGCGTATCCATTCACCACGAAGTAATTCAGTATCTATTTCTAAAGAACAAGGAGCCTCTTTCTTTTTTTTTTAATTTTTAAAATTTTTTGTTTTTCTTTTCAGGGACAGAGAGAGAGAGAGAGGGGGATAGATAGGAACAGACAAACAGGAACGGAAAGAGATGAGAAGCATCAATCATCAGTTTTTCGTTGCGACACTGTAGTTGTTCATTGATTGCTTTCTCATATGTACCTTGACCGCGGGCCTTCAGCAGACCGAGTAACCCCTTGCTTGAACCAGTGACTTTGGGTCTAAGCTGGTGAGCATTTTTTTTTTTTTTTTTTTTTTTTGCTCAAAAGCCAGTTGAGCCCGTGCTCAAGCTGGCGACCTCGGGGTCTTGAACCTGGGTCCTCGGCATCCCAATCCAATGCTCTATCCACTGCACCACTGCCTGGTCTGGCGCTGGTGGGCTTTTTTTTTTTTGTTCAAATCAGATGAGCCCGTGCTCAAGCTGGCGACCTCAGGGTCTCGAACCCGGGTCCTCTGCATCCCAGTCTGACGCTCTATCCACTATGCCACCACCTGGTCAGGCCAAGGAGCCTCTTTTTAAAAACCCACACTACCATTATTACACTAAAAAATAAATGATTACTTAATATCAAATCAGCATTCTGATTTTCCCAGGCATCTAATAAATGACTTTTTATAGCAGCCTTATTGGAATATAATTCACACAGCATAAAACTCACCCTTTTGAAGTGTACAGCTCGTTGGTTTTTATTTTTTATACTATTGTACAGCCAACCTCGCTATCAAATTTTAGGACATTTTTACCACCCAGAAAACGCCCCACACCCATTAGTATTTGTTTCCCCTTGCTCCCTCCCTCCACCTTCCCAGCAACCATTAATTTACCGTCTCCACGGACTTGACTGTGCTGGACATTTCCTGTAAATGGAAGCATGCCATATGAGGCCTTTGCCACTGTCTCCGCTCACCTGGCATATGTTTTCAGGTTCATCCGTGTTGTAGCGTGTGTCTACTTCATTCACATGCAGGCAGTCCCCGGTCATGAGCGAGACGGGTTCCGGAGGTTTGCTCTGAAGTTGAATTTGTGTGTGAGTTGAAACAGGTACCTTGACCCATTAAATGCAACTTGGATCGAGTTTGTCTTAACATAGTATTTGTTTTTACCTTTCTGTGAATGTAAGTACTTAACCACTTTCAAACCTACAGAAGCTAGCTTGTTTGTAACCCGAGGACTGGGGCTGCCTGTAATTGACTGTAGGGATATGCAACATAGTGTTTCTTCGTTCATCCATTGATGGAAATTTGGGGTGGCGATAAATGACTTTTTGCAATCAGTTCATTGAAGGCTTTCCCCCCATATACATTTCCATTATATTGAATTTTAGGTATTACAGGATTCTTGCACTACTAGACCCAAACCTGAGAATTCAAATAAACAAACATGGTATCATGGACTGCTTCATCTATCTAGCAAGCAATATATTAAAACTTGATTCATGTGCATGCTGATCATTTAAAAATCCCTTTTAAATGAGATAATATGTTACCGTTTTGAACCAGCTGATTTCTGGCATAGTAGGTAAGAGGTAACATATCTACATTCTGTTCCATCTCTTGCTTTTTTCACTGTAGTGCATAGAAACCATCCTTGTTCCTTTTACACAGTTGCGTAGTACTCCACTGTGAGGATGAGCCACCATTTACGCCAGTCTGTATTGGTGGTCCTTCATTATACAAATAATTTACAAATAATTGTACCTGTGGCGTTTTGTATTTTTACCAGTGTATCTTTAGGCTAAATTCCTGGAAGTGGGATTGCTAGATCCAAGGATAAATGCACCTGTAATTTTGCTAGGTGTTGGTGACAGACAGGAATCTTCCCCACTACATGGTCAGTTACCTGCTTTGTCTTTTAATTTAGCAAAAGCAGAAGCAAAAGCAGATTGTTTTCTCCAGTTCAAAATAGAGGCATATTTTAAATTTTGAAAGAGATAATTAGAAATTCTTGATCCATAATGGTTAGATAGGCTGTAGATTTCACACATAATTACATACATAGTTATACTTTGCATTATTGAACTTATTTTTAGGCCTGATGGAAAGTTTTACTTATCAAATATTGCACATTGAGGGTTTTTTTATTATAATTGAGAGGTGGAGAGGCAAAGAGACAGACTCTTGCATGCGCCCCAACTGGGATCCACCCAGCAAGCCCCTACCTGGTGATCCTCTGCCTATCTGGGGCCATGACTCCATTGCTCAGCAACCAAGCTATTTTAGCACCTGAGGCGAGGCCTTGGTGCCATCCTCAGCACCCGGGGCCAACTTGCTTGGTGCCATCGTCAGCATCCGGAGCGATGGCTGCGGGAGGAGGGGGGAGAGAGAGCAAGAGAGAATGAAGGGGAAAGGATGGAGAAGCAGATGGTTGCCTCTTCTGTGTGCCCTGACCAGGAACCAAACCTGGGACTTCCTCACACAGGATGATGCTCTACCACTGAGCCAACCGGCCAGGGCCACATTGAGTTGGTAATGCTAGTTGGAGGGGTTTCTTGATCTTAGATTACAACTCAGTATCACTGTCATAATAAGCATTAGTAGATTGGACTAGCTATACTTGAATTTCCATATGTACATCAACTGTAGTTTTGAAAATGGATTATCGCGGATGGTACTTTCTAAAGTCAGGTCACTCCAGTCCTACCATTTAGAAAGATGAAAAAGTATTCATTTCAGGCTCCCTTGTGAATGTTTCTAGGCCTGAGGTTCTGAACATCTACCTTAGAGCCAGCGATTTCCGTCGCCAGACCGTGGAGTCAGTTTGCAGGACTCCTGCTCCAGGTAGCGCGTGGGGACCATCTGTGAAATAACGTGCAAAGTCACGCTGGCTGTAGAGACCACACCGGTGACCCGTCTCCACCCTGCCGACTGGGCCTGTCCACTTTCATTGTCCACAGCTCTTCTCTTTTCCCTGCCGGTGGGTTGGCGAGTCTACAAGAACGTGCCCGGGTAGCAAAGTCACATAGAAACTCAATATGGCTGTTTAGAACACTCTTCTCACATGGGTTAGGATCATGGATGTCAGAGCAGGAGGAGACAGACGTCCTGGGAGCATTTATAGGCCGAAGCCTCTGCTTTCCGGATTAGGAAAAGGGGCCCAAGGTGTCTTGCCTGTGGGTACACTGAACCTAAAGGAAGAAAAACATAGTCGTGATTCAGAAATGGCAACCTAATGCCTTTTCTTTGAAGAGGGATTTTTGTGAACGAAATGTAATGCAGCCTGATGCACACGTGCGTGCTGAATACCTTCTGTGCGTGGGTGTCATCGCAGGTGCCCCTTCAGGGAGCCGGGGGGGGGGGGTCTGGGGGGGGAGTGGATAGGCCCAGAGGCAGGCGACTGGGCCACGGCGTCCTGTGTGCCGACAGTGGTGAGATGACGAGGGGGGAGCCCAGAGGAGGCTCGCCCAGCCTGGCTCAGGGTGCGTGTGCGTGTGCGTGTGCGTGAGAGACAGAGACACGCAGGGTCCTGGACCAGGCGGCAGAGGGGACCTGGGTGCCAGATAGTGTCTGTTCGCCCGTCCCAATCCTTCCCTTGCCTTCCGGCAGCCAGCTGTCTGCCCCGGAGCCTGACCGGTGTGGATGACACCCACGGACATCCCTGCTGTCCATCTCCCAGTTAGAATGAGCAGCGGGGGGCACTAGCAGGGCTGGAAAGGGCGGAGGGGAGGGAAGTCAGAGTGGTTCCCCCTTGGCCCCTTCCACGTGGGGTCCCTCTGCCGGCCGCATCCCTCCGCCGGCCCTGTCCCTCCTCCGCCCGCCCCGTGCCTCCTCCGCCGGCCCCGTCCCTCCTCCGCCCGCCCCGTCCCTCCTCCGCCCGCCCCGTCCCTCCGCCGCCGGCCGCGTCCCTCCGCCGGCCCTGTCCCTCCGCCGGCCCTGTCCCTCCTCCGCCGGCCCTGTCCCTCCTCCGCCCGCCCTGTCCCTCCGCCGGCCGCGTCCCTCCGCCCGCCCTGTCCCTCCTCCGCCCGCCCCGTCCCTCCTCCGCCCGCCCCGTCCCTCCTCCGCCGGCCGCGTCCCTCCGCCGGCCCTGTCCCTCCTCCGGCTCTGTCCCTCCTCCGGCCGCGTCCCTCCTCCGGCCCTGTCCCTCCTCCGGCCCTGTCCCTCCTCCGGCCGCGTCCCTCCGCCGGCCCTGTCCCTCCTCCGGCCGCGTCCCTCCTCCGGCCCTGTCCCTCCGCCGGTCGCGTCCCTCCGCCGGCCCTGTCCCTCCTCCGGCCGCGTCCCTCCTCCGGCCCTGTCCCTCCTCCGGCTCTGTCCCTCCGCCGGTCGCGTCCCTCCGCCGGTCGCGTCCCTCCGCCGGCCCTGTCCCTCCTCCGGCTCTGTCCCTCCGCCGGTCGCGTCCCTCCTCCGGCCGCGTCCCTCCGCCGGCCCTGTCCCTCCTCCGGCCGCGTCCCTCCTCCGGCCGCGTCCCTCCGCCGGCCCTGTCCCTCCTCCGGCCCTGTCCCTCCTCCGGCCCTGTCCCTCCTCCGGCCGCGTCCCTCCTCCGGCTCTGTCCCTCCGCCGGCCCTGTCCCTCCTCCGGCTCTGTCCCTCCGCCGGTCGCGTCCCTCCTCCGGCCGCGTCCCTCCTCCGGCCCTGTCCCTCCGCCGGTCGCGTCCCTCCGCCGGCCCTGTCCCTCCTCCGCCCGCCCTGTCCCTCCTCCGCCCGCCCCGTCCCTCCTCCGCCGGCCGCGTCCCTCCGCTAAATGCTGCTTTCGGAGCAGCAGCCTCTCTCTACCTTTAGGTTCAGGTGGGTGCCGCCTCTTGGCCCCGAGGGTGGAGGAGTGCGAAGCTGTCAGCCGGGAGAGGAGCAGGACGCGTGGGCCGCCGGTGTGGAGTGCCCGCCGCCCAGCGGGGAGACAGGGCCCTCAGAGCAGCACAGCTGTCTCCTCTCCTCTCCAGCGGGCAGGTCAGACCAGACCCCGACACTACACGTGACAGGACGAGCTTCTCTAAGAGAGGGTCAGAGGCGGGCAGTCGGGCAGCTGGAAGGATGAGGCTGGCGTGAGCCGGGGGTCACTGAGCACTTGTTGGGCACACTGGACCCCGGTCCGGCTATGGGGCTGGGACCCAGTCCTGCCTTGTAGCCCACCCCCCAGGTAGTTCCAGCAGCCCGGGCTGGGAAGCCGCTGATAGAACAGAGGAGGTGGGAAGAGGGTGGGGTTTTTGTTGTTGTTTGGGGAGAGCACTGAAGAATTCGGGTGATTGGTGACAAAAACACAACTGGGCAGAGACCAGCTCGCTGACCGTTGTGAGAGGACATTACGACGGGCAGAGTGGCGTGGACACGCAGCAGCTCAGGGCCGGGCGGGACATCCTTCCGCCTTCTCCAGGCCAAGTTGAGAAGAGGGTGCGGACGTGCCGTGTGCGTCCCGGCCAGTTGGACAACAAACTGTGTTTCAAGTTGCTACCACACTGCCTGTCACCAGGCTCTCGGAGCTGCTGCCATACTTTGGCATTTCCACGTTACGTTGGTTCTGGTGACAGCAGGCTGACAGGACCCTGGAGGTCACCCACTAGGGACATAAGGACAGGGTTTGTGAGATGAGCTGGGGAGAGACTGGGCAGTCGGTGACAGCAGGACTAGAAGACTCGGAAGCTCATACACGTCCTGCACCCATTTCCTGGGGCTGCGTAACCAGTGACCACAGACTGGGGGCTTAGAACCACAGAAACGTGTTCTCTCCCAGGTCCAGGGGCCAGGAGTCTGAAATCAGTGGCCCTGGGCTGAAATCCCAGGGTTGGCAGGCTGGTTCCCTCTGGAGGCTCGGGGAGGGGGAGAAACTGTCCCGTGCTTGTCTCCCAGCTCCTGATGGCAGCTGGCCGTCCTTGGTGTCCTCGGCTTGCGGACGCATTGTTCAGTCTTGGCCGCCGCTAGTGTCACACAGCGTTCTCCTCTCTGTGTGTCTTCACATGGCCTTCTTATACGGACACTGGCCACTGGATTGAGAGTCCACCCTTATCTTAACATGACACCTACCGCTTTGTACATAAGGCCACATTCTGAGGGTCTGGCTGGGCGTACATTTGAGGTGGAGGGCACGACGTAACCCAGTTACATGTATTTTTTTTAACCCTGAAACTAAAGTAAAGTGGAGAGAGAAGACGAGCAGAGGTGAAGGGGTGTTTCTTCTGACCCGGGAGGAGGGCTCTGCCCTGGCGGAGAGCGGACGTTAGCAAGGAGGGCAGATTGTGTGTGTGAGAGGGCGAAGGACCTCGGCTTTGGAGCTGTGGGGCGTCCACTGGGGAGTGCTGGCTCCTGGCTGGGGCAGGTGCTCAGGAAATGAGGAAAGGGGACCTTGGAAAGGGTGGAGAATGGCCCTGAGCTCTGGCCGGAGGGGACTAACTGTGGCTTTTCCCAGTTTTTCTTAGGGGAAAAAAAAAAGAGAGAGAGAGAGAGAAGCCTGCCCCGGCTTTAGAAACTGAACAGTTTCAGTGTGGTAAAAATTTGTCATTCTGTGCCCAGCTCCAACCATCCTCCATGCATTTACTCAGTTCAATTCTATTTCTGTCTAGTGGTTTCAGAATTGCGTACCCATGGACAACAACTTTACAAACTAGAATACAGTGCTCTGTGTGGTTTTTGGTTTTTGTCATCTTAACAGTCTCTGCTCTTTCCCAAAACTATTTAAGTCAGCACCTTTTCTCCCTGCCCCCATCCAAGAGGCTATAACGTATATTTGTAATAAGTTAGATTCCTTTATCAGAATCTGCAGCCCACTCCATCATGGGGTTCGCCCATCTCCTAACTGATTTTTTATTCGCATGCATTCACGTTCACTCTCTGTACTGCAGGAGGCTGTAGGCTTTGACAGATGCATAGTGCCACATTCCACCACTACAGGAGTATTGAGAACAGTTGACCACCCCAAACAATCGTGAGCGCGTGTGCGTGCGCACGCGCGCGCGCACACACACACACACACACACTCCAGCCCAGGGGTCCCCAAACTTTTTACACAGGGGGCCAGTTCACTGTCCCTCAGACCGTTGGAGGGCTGGACTATAAAAAAAAACTATGAACAAACCCCTATGCACACTGCACATATCTTATTTTAAAGTAAAAAAACAAAATGGGAACAAATACAATATTTAAAATAAATAACAAGTAAATTTAAATCAACAAACTGACCAGTATTTCAGTGGGAACTATGCTCCTCTCACTGACCACCAATGAAAGAGGTGCCCCTTCCGGAAGTGCTGCGAGGGCTGGATAAAAGGCCTCAGGGGGCCGCATGCGGCCCGCGGGGCCATAGTTTGGGGACCCCTACTCTAGCCTCTGGCAACCTATCTGGTTTTTGTCTCTATACTTTTGCCTTTTATACAATGTCATGTAAATGGAATCGTACCCTAGGTAGCCTTTCCGCCTGGCCCCTTTTACCTAGCTGTGTGGATAGGAGACTCATCCACGCTGTTGGGCAGATTGGTTCATTTTTATTTTTTTTTCTGAATCATATTCCACTGTATGGATTTACTAGAGTTTGTCCGTTCACCCACTGAAGGACACTTTGGTTGCTTTCAGTTGTCGGCAATGACGAATAAGCCTGCCATTAATATTCAATACAGGTCTTACATAGATGTTAAGTTTTCCAGTCACTGGGTAAACACCTAGTGTCCCGCAGTGGCGGGATTGTACAGTAAGACTGCATCTAGCAACTGCCAAGCTGTCTTCCAGAGTGACTCTACATTTTGCAGTCCCACCAGCAGGGAGTGCGTTCCTGGAGCTCTGCGTCCTGGCCGGACATGGGTGTTCTGTCTGGGGTTTTTGTTGTTTTTTTTTTTTGTTTTGTTTTTTGGATTTTAGCCATCCTAATAGGTATACAGAGATATCTCATTATTGTTTTAATTTGCATTTCCCTAGCGACAGAAGATGCTGAGCATCTTTTCATATGCTTATTGGCCATCTGTGTATCTTCTTCGGTGAGGGGTCTGTTTGCATCTTCTGCCTATTTTTTTTTTAATTGGGCTGTTTGTTTTTTTGCTGTGTTTTTAGAGATTCGTGTTTTGTTTTATTTTTATAATATTCCTTATACAAATCCTTGATCAGCTATGTGATTTGCAAATATTTTCTCCCAGTCTATGACATTTTCTTTTCATTTTTCTTAACTGTGTCTTTCATGGAGCAAAATGTTTATTAATGTTAATGAAGTCCAAACGATCAGAGTTTTTCTTTCATGGATTATGTTTTTGGTGTTGTATGGGAAAAGTCATCATCAAACCCAGGTCACACAGCTTTCTGCTATTTTTTTTTTTAATTTTTTCTTTTTTTTCGTATTTCTCTGAAGCCGGAAACGGGGAGAGACAGTCAGACAGACTCCCGCATGTGCCCGACCGGGATCCACCCAGCACGCCCACCAGGGGCCACGCTCTGCCCACCAGGGGGCGACGCTCTGCCCCTCCAGGGCGTCGCTCCGCGGCGACCAGAGCCACTCTAGCACCTGGGGCAGAGGCCAAGGAGCCATCCCCAGCGCCCGGGCCATCTTTGCTCCAATGGAGCCTTGGCTGCGGGAGGGGAAGAGAGAGACAGAGAGGAAGGAGGGGGGGTGGAGAAGCAAATGGGCACTTCTCCTATGTGCCCTGGCTGGGAATCGAACCTGGGTCCCCCGCACGCTAGGCCAACGCTCTACTGCTGAGCCAACCGGCCAGGGCCTGCTATTTTTTTTTTTAATGTAGAAATTTGACAGTTTTGTGTTGTACTCTGAGGTCTGTGGCCCCAAAATTTTGAGTTCATTTCTGTATAAGGTGTGAGGCTGGTGTCTAGATTCGGTGTTCCAACACCGCTTGTTAAAAACCTCCGTTGCATCGTCTTTGCACCTTTGCCACTTTTGCCAGCATTGAAAAACGTCAACTCCTTTCTGCAAGAGTTGCTTCAACCAGGGGCATGGTCTGACTTCCTTTTCTGCTTGTCTTGCAGCAAGACCACTGGTGCAGACCTTGCCTTTGAGAACCACCGTCAACAACGGCACCGTGTTACCAAAGAAACCTAGTGGCTCTCTGCCGTCCCCCTCCGGGACCAGAAAAGAAACTTTTGTGCCGGCGACAACCAAAAGGTAAGCACACGGTGCCTTCAATGAACTCGAAAAGTAGATCCATCTCATGTGTTAAAATAAGGACTCTTTTTCTTATTGGAACTTTTTTTTTTTTTTAACCATTTCTCATCTGAGTTCAAGCTTGAAAACGTACAATATCTGGTGTGTTGCTGTAACAAGAACCATATAGATTTATTACTCTGCTTTTTGAAATGTTATCATAGCTGATATTATCTGTGTTTCAGGCATATATATAGTGGTTCGACGTCCAGGTAATTTTCGAAGAGATCCCTCCTCTTAAGTCCAGTGCCCACCTGGCTCCGTGTGCAGTGATTACTGTATTACTGACGTTATTCCCTATGCTGTATTTTACATCGTTGTAAAATTTGATCAGATTACCTTTGAAATCTCCATACTGAAATTACAGTGTGTCATTATCTTGTATTTTTACTTACAATTCTTTTTTTTTTTTTAAAGACACATGGGAGTGTAAGGACTATGCTCTTCCCAAGTCCACACTTGACACACACACACAGCACAATTCAGATTCCCACACCAATGGGAATGAAGTCCAACTTCATTCTTAGGCATGTAGATACTCAGTTTTCTCTCTACTATTTGTTGAAAAGACTGTCCTTTGCCCATGGTAGTGTCCTGTTGCCCATGCCAGAAATCTTTTGGCTATATACTACACAGAGGCTTGTTTCTGAGCTGTCTGTTCTGTTCCATTAGTCAGTAGTTTCTGTCTTCATGCCGATAAAGGTACCACACCACCTTGATTACTGTTACTTTGTAGTGTGTTTTGAAATCAGGAAGTGTGAAGCCTCGGACTGTTCCTGTTCAAGTTTGTTTTAGTTATTTGGGGTCCCCTGAGATTTCTTATGAATTTTAGGGTTTTTTTTCTAGTTTTACAAAAATTGTCTTGGAGATTTGGATAGGGATTGCATTGAATCTATAGACTTTGGGTGATATGGACATTTTAGCAATATTAAGTGTTCCAGTCCATGAAAACGGGATATACTTCCATTTACTTATCTTTTTAATTCTTTTATTTTATTTTTTAGCAGTGTTTTATAGTTTTCTTATACAAGTTTGTCACCTCCTGAGTTGTTTTTTCCTAGTTATTTTATCCTTTTTGATGCTATAGCAAATAGGATTGTTTTATTTCTTTTTATAAAACATTTTATATATTGATTTTAGAAAGAGGAGAGAAAGAGAAAAAAAGGTGGGCAGAGGAGGCGGGAGAAGTGGGAAGCATAAAGTTGTAGTTGCTCCTTGTGTGTGCCTTGACCGGGCAAGCCCTGGGTTTCAAACCAGCGACCTCGGCGTTCCAGGTCGACGCTTTATCCACTGCGCCATCAAAGGTCTGGATTGTATTCTTAATTTCCTCTTTGGATTACTGTATTTTTCGCTTTATAAGATGCACTTTTTTTCCCAAAAAAAAGTGGAGGGGGAAATGCCCATGTGTTTTACGGAGCAAAAAATACAGTATTTTATTAAATATTTTAACACATCATTTGGTTCAGAATATTTTTTTTCTTATTATTCTCCTTAAAATCCTAGGTGTGCCTTATGGTCAGGTGTGTCTTACGGAGCAAAAAATATGGTAGTTGTTAGTATTTAGAAGTGCAACAGATTTTTGTGTATTGATTTTTGTGTCTGTATCTTTGATGAAATTGTTTATTATTTTTACATTTTTTGTGTGTGAAATCTTTTAGTGTGTTTTTCACATGTAAGGTTGTATCATCTGAAAACAGATCATTTTACTTCTTCCTTTCTAATTATTTCCTTTTCTTGTCTGATCGCGCTGGTAGGATCTCCAGTACTATGCTGAACAGTAGTGGGGAGGGTGGGTATCCTTGCTTTGTACCTGGTCTCAGAGGAAAAGCTTTTAGTCTCTCGCTATTGAATATATTTAGCTGTGGGCTTCTCATATGTGGCTTTTATTATGTTATAGTAGTTTTCTTTTTCTAGCTTGTTGAGTATTTTTAACATTGAAAGGATATTGAATTTTGTCAAGTGCTTTTTCTGCATCAATCAAGACAAGACATTTGTTATTTGTCCTTCATTCTGTTAATGTGGTGTATTACATTGATTCGTTTTGGTAGGTCAAACCATCCTTGCATTCCAAGTGTGAATCCCACTTGGTCATGGTGAATATAATTATTCCAATGTACTGTTTGATTTGATTCAGTCTTACTTTGTTGAGGATTTTTGCATTGATGTTCACCAGGGATATCGGTCTGTATAGTTTTTCTTGTTGTGTCTTTGTCTGGTTTTAGTGTCGGAGGAGTGCTGGCCTCAGAGCATGAGATTTGAAGTGTTCTCCTTGTCATGGCTTTGGAAGAGTTTGAAGAGAATTGGTATTAATTCCTCTTTAAATTTTGGTAGTACCCTCCAGTGATACCAGCTGGTCTTGGACTTTTCTTTATTGGGAAATGTTTAATTATTGCTTCAATTTCCTTCCAGGTATAGATGTGTTCCGTATTTTTGTTTATGATTCAGTCTTGGTAGGTTGTATGTATTGAGGAATTTACCCATTTCCTCTTCTTAAGGTATTGGTTTGTTGGCATATATTTGTTCATAGTAGTCTCTTATAATCCTTTTTATTCTGAGATACCAGTTGTGATATCCCCTCTTTCATTTCTAATTTTAGTTGAGTTGTCTCTCTTTTTCTCTTAGTCTAGCTGAAGATTTGTCAACTTTGTTGGCCCAATTTTTTCTTGGTTTTACTGTATTTTTTTTTGTTTTTCTATTCTCTATTTCATTTATGTTTGCTGTACTCTTTATTATCTCCTGACTTTGCTAACTTTTGGTTTGCTTTACTTTTCTTTTCTTGCTTTCTTGAGCTGTAAAGTTAGGTTGTTGATTTAAGATTTTTTTGTTGTTAATGTAAGTGTTTATGGCTATAAATTTCCCTCTCAGTACAGTTTTCTTCACATCCCATAAGTTTTAGTGTGTTTTGTTTTCATTTCCATTTGTCTCCAGATATTTTCTAAATTCTCTAGTAATTTCTTCTCTGACCCATTGGTTGTTTAAGAGTGAGTTGTTCAATTTTAAGATGGACTTTTTAAAGTAGTAAATAGTTAATGAAAAAAAAAAACATCGAGATTCCCTTTTTTATTGAAGAAAATTGTATTTTATAATTCATACCTCTTTATATTCTTGGAACTTAAATAATATTTTTCAGATCAAAAAATATAAAAATAAAAAATGTAATGTTATTATTTAGCTGCCAATTAGAAATATAACATTTTCCAGATTGAGTGTCCAAGACTCTTGGGTTCTAGTGTGGAGTGGAGTGATGCACTTTTTTTTTTTTCCTTCTGGCTTTTATGGGCTTCCATGGACATGCATTCCCATCCATTTGGAAGTTGAAAATTTAAGCAGCAGCATCTGACAGTTACTCCATGTTTGTAAAGTTCCTACTGATCTCTCACTAGGAGAGAATTTTGAAAACAAAGTAACCAGGCACTGTAAATATTAGGATTAAAACAACTTCCATCGTTTGCAGCCATGTAAATTTTTTTTCCTGTGATTAGAGTTCCACATTAACGGTGTTGGGGCAGCTGTGGTGTGGGGATGGGTATATGTTTGTTTTCTTTTCTCTGGGGTTTTTCAGCCCTAGTGCTTAAGAACAAAATCCCCTTTGGAAATTGTCCAGGACCCGGTGGTTGTGCTTTGTGTTGCCAATTAAGGCTTCGATTGGGGGCTGGATTTGGACTCCTTGGGAAAAGCTTTGTTTCCATTAGTCAAAGGAGAAAAAGGCAGAAACTCCAGGGAAGACGTTGTAGGTCATACCTTGCTCAGCGGGCAAGGAGGGATCTGACAATAGAAGAACAGTTCCGCGGGTTCCACACAAAGACAAGCGCTCATTCTTTCCGCGCCGAAGTGGGGTTTTACAATAGGGCAGAGCTGTGAGAAGAGAGACCAGGGAACAAAACCAGTTCAAAGAGAGGGCATTATTTTCAAATCGCTCCACTCGGAGTGTAAGGCGGGGATGGTCAGCAACTCTCGCTTCGAAACAGACAGCTAACAGTCCTTTGGAAAAATAGTCGCACTTGTTAGAAAAAACAGCTTTTGTAGATACTCCGAAGCCAGACTATGTATCATACACGATTTAAAGAATAGAATGAAATCTGGTTTTAGGTGTTCTTTTTTTTTTTAATGATTATTTCTCTCTCTTTTTTTTTTTTAATCATTGAGACCCACTGAAATGTAGCTCTTAAATTCATGCTTTGGGTGGGTTCTCAGTAGCAGAATAGAGATGGAAATCGTCTGCTGTGAACAGAGGAAGATGAATTGGCTTCTACCCCTCTGTCAGGAGCAGTGCCCTCTCCTCTCTGGGTTCAGGTAGTTGACTTCATGTGGCAGGAAAAGAAACAATTTTTTTTTTTTTTCATTTTTCTGAAGCTGGAAACAGGGAGAGACAGTCAGACAGACTCCCGCATGCGCCCAACCGGGATCCACCCGGCACGCCCACCGGGGCGACGCTCTGCCCACCAGGGGGCGATACTCTGCCCATCCTGGGCGTCGCCATGTTGCGACCAGAGCCACTCTAGCGCCTGAGGCAGAGGCCACAGAGCCATCCCCAGCGCCCGGGCCATCTTTGCTCCAATGGAGCCTTGGCTGCGGGAGGGGAAGAGAGAGACAGAGAGGAAAGCGCGGCGGAGGGGTGGAGAACCAAATGGGTGCTTCTCCTGTGTGCCCTGGCCGGGAATTGAACCCGGGTCCTCCGCACGCTAGGCCGACGCTCTACCGCTGAGCCAACCAGCCAGGGCGAAACAACTTTTTTTGATCCGTCAGATTCTCGAAGATCACCAGCCTTCTTTGGAAATTACTTGGTTTTTGCCACAAAGATATGTTTTTAAACAGTAGAAGATAAGAGCATGTCTTAATTATTGAGACATGTGATTTCAATCTGTCAGATTTAGCTCATATCTTATAGCAGTGGTTCCCAACTTCTGGGCCGTGGACCAGTACCGGTCCATGGGCTATTTGGTACCAGTCTGCAGAGAAAGAATAAATAACTTACATTATTTCCGTTTTATTTATATTTAAGTCTGAACGATATTTTATTTTTTTAAAATGACCAGATTCCCTCTGTTACATCCGTCTAAGACTCACTCTTGACAGCTTGTCTCGGTCACGTGATACATTTATCCGTCCCACCCTAAAGGCCGGTCTGTGAAAATATTTTCTGACATTAAACCGGTCCGTGGCCCAAAAAAGGTTGGGGACCACTGCCGTATAGGACAAAAGCCAGGTGAGTCTGGGTCCCATGTCGATGCCCCAGTACTTAGCATAGCGCCCAGTATATGGTCGATGCCTAAGAAGTGTTTATTGAGCGGATAATTGTTTTAATCTAGTGTTAGTCACCCTGGCTGTCATGATATCATTGGAAAGAACTCTAGTCATGTATAACAGCTACCTGTCAGACTTATTTTTTTTCTAGTGGAAAAAGTTTGGGATCATTTTGCAAAATATTGGTCACGTACAAAAGTAAGACACAAATGTAACGTATTATGCTCCGTGTTCCCTAAGCATATGGAAAAGGATGGCCACTTTTCCTTCTGGTCAGCTATTTCCATGGCAGAAATTTCATTCTGTCTAAAATCTAGTTTACATTGGCAGAAACCATTGAATGCATATCAAAGTATAAAATAAACAACTGTTATGTTTTCAAAACTTAGGTTTTTGGTTTGGGAGGGTGGTAGATAGAGATCAGAAGGAAAAAAGAAGAAATAATGGTATTTATGCATTTCTTTTTTTCACAGAAAATGCTAGTGTATTTTTCAGTAGATAGCAGGGTTTATAGATGCCAGTTGTTTAAATTGTCTAGCCAATCACTCAAACCCCATTTGAAGAATTGCCTTCAAACCTGGGAACCCTGCTTTAAGAGGGATAGTGACGATCTAGAAAATTTTCAGAAGATGACAATGAAGATGTCTTTGTTGTTTGTATTTTTAATTGGATTTATTGGAGTGACATTGGTTAATAAAATTACATAGGTTTCAAGTGCACAGTTCTGTAACGCCTCATAAGTACAACGTACCACGTTCTCACCCCCCAAGTCAAGTCTCCCTCCCTCACCGTTTATCCCTCCTTCTTCCTCTCCTACCTCCCCCCACTCCCGCAGTCCTTAAACTGCTGTGAACTTGCTGTGAACTCCCACAAGGACACCCTAGAGACGGCTGGGCCGGGTGCCTGAGAGCCTCGTACTGGGATGATTGGCACAGAATGACCCCTCTCCTCACGTTTGCTGGTTGCTTTTCATCGTTGGAAGGTCTTGACCTTTAAGCACAAAGGTTTCTATAATTTTAAGACGTCAATCCCAAACTTCAGAAATGTCATGCTCTCCTAAGATCTGTAATTTCCCTGTCCCCAAATTGCGTGTTCTAAAAATTCACGTTTCAACCGTGAGGCACACCCATACTGGTCCCAGCGGGAGATTCCGGGGCCATAACTCAAAGCTTCCTCGGTCACCAGCGGGACTGTGCAGAAAGCCTCTGCAAACCTGCACGATTTGGGTCGTTTTGTTTATGTTTGCCCGCTTGTGTGTGTGTGGGGGGGCAGGTTTCACAAGCCAGATATGCGGTTTTCAAAAGCCTGGCGAGAGAAGGTGCACTGAGGGTGGAAGTTGCAAAGGAAGAAGGCCTGCCCGTCGGCCCGAAGGACGGATGCGACCGACAGGAGCTGGAAGGAGGGCGGAGAGTGGACGGTGGCTGCCCAGGGGAGCAGCCCCGGGAGGCAGCAGCACCACCCCGAGCGAGTGTGCGGGCTGAGGGAGCAGCCCCGGGAGGCAGCAGCACCACCCCGAGTGTGCGGGCTGAGGGAGCAGCCCCGGGAGGCAGCACCACCCCGAGCGAGCGTGCGGGCTGAGGGAGCAGCCCCGAGAGGCAGCAGCACCACCCCGAGCGAGCGTGCGGGCTGAGGGAGCAGCCCCGGGAGGCAGCAGCACCCCGAGCGAGCGTGCGGGCTGAGGGAGCAGCCCCGGGAGGCAGCAGCACCCCGAGTGTGCGGGCTGAGGGAGCAGCCCCGGGAGGCAGCAGCACCCCGAGCGAGCGTGCGGGCTGAGGGAGCAGCCCCGGGAGGCAGCAGCACCCCGAGTGTGCGGGCTGAGGGAGCAGCCCCGGGAGGCAGCAGCACCACCCCGAGCGAGTGTGCGGGCTGAGGGAGCAGCCCCGGGAGGCAGCAGCACCACCCCGAGCGAGTGTGCGGGCTGAGGGAGCAGCCCCGGGAGGCAGCAGCAGCACCCCGAGTGTGCGGGCTGAGGGAGCAGCCCCGGGAGGCAGCACCACCCCGAGTGTGCGGGCTGAGGGAGCAGCCCCGGGAGGCAGCAGCACCACCCCGAGCGAGCGTGCGGGCTGAGGGAGCAGCCCCGGGAGGCAGCACCACCCCGAGCGTGCGGGCTGAGGGAGCAGCCCCGGGAGGCAGCAGCACCACCCCGAGTGTGCGGGCTGAGGGAGTAGCCCCGGGAGGCAGCACCACCCCGAGCGTGCGGGCTGAGGGAGCAGCCCCGGGAGGCAGCAGCACCACCCCGAGTGTGCGGGCTGAGGGAGCAGCCCCGGGAGGCAGCAGCACCACCCCGAGTGTGCGGGCTGAGGGAGCAGCCCCGGGAGGCAGCAGCACCCCGAGCGAGTGTGCGGGCTGAGGGAGCAGCCCTGGGAGGCAGCAGCACCCCGAGTGTGCGTGCTGAGGGAGCAGCCCCGGGAGGCAGCAGCACCCCGAGTGTGCGGGCTGAGGGAGCAGCCCCGGGAGGCAGCAGCACCGCCCCGAGCGTGCGGGCTGAGGGAGCAGCCCCGGGAGGCAGCAGCACCACCCCGAGCGAGTGTGCGGGCTGAGGGAGCAGCCCCGGGAGGCAGCAGCACCACCCCGAGCGAGTGTGCGGGCTGAGGGAGCAGCCCTGGGAGGCAGCAGCACCCCGAGCGAGTGTGCGGGCTGAGGGAGCAGCCCCGGGAGGCAGCAGCACCCCGAGTGTGCGGGCTGAGGGAGCAGCCCCGGGAGGCAGCAGCACCCCGAGTGTGCGGGCTGAGGGAGCAGCCCCGGGAGGCAGCAGCACCACCCCGAGTGTGCGGGCTGAGGGAGCAGCCCCGGGAGGCAGCAGCACCACCCCAAGCGTGCGGGCTGAGGGAGCAGCCCCGGGAGGCAGCAGCACCACCCCAAGCGTGCGGGCTGAGGGAGCAGCCCCGGGAGGCAGCAGCACCCCGAGTGTGCGGGCTGAGGGAGCGTGCGGGCTGAGGGAGCAGCCCCGGGAGGCAGCAGCACCCCGAGCGAGTGTGCGGGCTGAGGGAGCAGCCCCGGGAGGCAGCAGCACCCCGAGTGTGCGGGCTGAGGGAGCAGCCCCGGGAGGCAGCAGCACCCCGAGTGTGCGGGCTGAGGGAGCAGCCCCGGGAGGCAGCAGCACCCCGAGTGTGCGGGCTGAGGGAGCAGCCCCGGGAGGCAGCAGCACCCCGAGTGTGCGGGCTGAGGGAGCAGCCCCGGGAGGCAGCAGCACCGCCCCGAGCGAGTGTGCGGGCTGAGGCCTCGCTCCGTCCGGCTGTGTTACAGTTGTAGAGGCGAGGACACTGCAGATCGGCCCAGGGGCCGTGGTCTCGCTGTCCCCTGCCTCCCCCTGGAGCTGTGCACCCTGAAGCCGCCCAGACCTCTTCATCTGTCTCTCCCACCCCCTCCCCACAGCACACAGCATCCTAACCAGTCCCTGCTGCATTTCTCTGTCCCTGCTGCCCTCTCCCTGTTCCTTCCTCCCCTGTCCCTGCCCCCCACCCCTGGGTCACCCTGCCACCTCAGGCTCCCGTGGCAGGTCTCAGCCTGCCGCTGAAAAATGTACTGTTACCCCAGGGACCCTTCTCATCTCCTTCCTCGCATGGTGATGTCCTGCACCTCTGTGGTTCGGTGACCACCAGCGGGACGATTCCTGCCCTGGGCTACCGCGTGGCTCACACGTTTGCATCATTATCCCCCCCCCACACACACACACACACACACCTGCACATGCACCAGACCAGCCCCCACCCCAGTCTGTGCCTCTTCCCGCAGCACCAGCCCTGGACCGGCACCACCGCCCCCTCTCCTGTCTCCTTCCTTCTAGAGCAGGGCTAGATTAAAGCACCTCAGAGAGGGGCACCCCCATCTATTTATTCACCTGGTTCATCCTTTCACTTAATAAATATTTATCAAGCGTCTATACCACAAAGTATACACGACGGACAGATACGGTCTCAAGGGATATAGGCTGATGGTGAAGATCGTAAAACTTGGCAGGGGTCCCTGTAATACAGTTACGCTCCGAGAGCAACACAGTCAGCCTGCACCCCCGCCTGGCTCTGGTGTCCCCTCAAGCCTGTGGACTTCCTGTGTGTGGGCTCTAACGTACTGTGTCATCGCAACAGACTCAAGCCTTTTATCTCTCCCAGAAAGTCAGCCTTCAGAGAGTCTTTCCTGGACATTGCCCGCTGGTCTCCAGCCACGCTGTGACAGGAAAGTGGTTGGGCCCAGAGAGAGTCCACCTATGCTGGCTGGCAGTGTGTGGGTTCTTGACTTCGTGCAGGAGAGATTTCACAACATGAGTCCAGGTGATTTTGAGAGGACGTTTATTAAAGCTGGGGACAGTGAAACAAAGGAAGGAGTCAGGCTAGAAAGAGCAACAGGAGGGAACCTAGGTGGAGCTCTGCTTTGGCCCTCTAGAATTGTTATAGGAAAGAAGTGAGCCACATGGGGCTGCGTGGACTCACCGAGAAGGAAAACTCACAGTGACAGAAGTGAACCAAGGCAGGGCATCTGTCAGCTCACTAAAAGTCAAAGAAAAGGGGCCCTAGGAGACAGGTTCAGGGGGTAAGCTCAGAATGAGCTGCTGCACCAGCTACTCCTCTGGTTGCAAGTCTCTGGGGACCCTCAAAGTTTAGAAGAAAGATAGTTCATTCCCGAGAAAGAAAGGCATGGCCTTGCTCCAGAGAGCCTGCGCTGGGTCCTTTGTTTGAGGGTTCTTATCTGTTTTCTAAAGGCAGGAATCCTAGGAGGGGATCACAATGGAATACTCACTGCCTTTCTAGATGTGTTCTTTAATATGCTGATGTGTCTAAATGAGCTCACAGAGGGACCAGGGTCATTTTCTGGTCAAGCTTTACCTCTGTCTTGGATTCATTTGGTTTTAATTGAGTTTTCTGGTTATTTGTTCCCCTGACTTTATTCCATCCTTGGGTTTGGCGGGCACAGATGGCACTAATGGGGTCTCTGTTATCTGTCTCCCTGACCGGCGTGATTTAAGCTGTTTAGTCTCTGGTTAGGGAAGGAGGTGTAAGTCATTTGCTCTCAGGTGTCCTTGGTCCGGGAAGATAAGATCTTGCGATTTACTAGCTGGCTGTAAACTACTCAAATTGTTCATCTAACCATCTGTCTCAGTTTCCCTTTTCCCATTTGTCAAAACATCCTCCTAACATCTAATGCCCTGCCTCAGCTCTAGCCCTCCAGATTTGCAGAAGTAAGTTAAGGTGTTGCCTACGTGGGCACCACCTCTAATCACAGGCATCTCACACAGGGTGGGTTTTCTGCTGTTGCCTGTAGCACTCTAGCGCTCTGTGGTGTTTGTCCCAGGTGCACCCTCAGACCAGAGCTCGCCAGTATCAGCACCATGGACGTTTGGGCAGGACTGTTCCTTATGGTGGGGCTCTCCTGGGCATTGTCGGGTGTCGAGCAGCGTCCCTGGCCTCTGTCCAATGGGTGCCCGTAGTAGCCCTGTCCCCACAGCTGTGACCACCAACACTGTCTGTGGACTTTATTGCCAGATGTCCCCGGTGAGTGGGGCGGGGGCAGAGTCGCCCCGGGTGGAGCACCGCTGGTCTAACCCACAGCCGCTCAAGGGCAGGGTCACTTCCGGGTGAGCCCCTCCAGCTCTCTCACACGGTGTGGTTGGGCTTCGTACCTCACCGTTGGCTCTGACTTTGACCTGAACTAATTGCATAGTTACAAAGGCAGTGAGCAGAGGCATGGAGTCCAAATGAGGTTCTGAAAAACCTTTTTGATCTGTAGAGCTGGGACTTGAGACCCCGTCTATCTTTTAAACATCCACGTGTAAGTATGCCGTTCTACGTCCATCTGTTTTTATACTTGGCCATAAAATAGAATCACCCGGTTAAAGACCTCATTGCCACTTACATCCCATTGCAGTACCATCCGGAGGACCAGCTCTTCTGAACGCGTGTCTCCTGGCGGCCGGAGGGAAAGCCACAGCGACTCCAAAGGGAACCGGAACCGCACGGGCTCCACCAGCAGCTCTTCCAGCGGCAAGAAGAACAGCGAGAGGTACGGGCTCCGGACCCACGGGTCCCCCCTCCCCGGTCAGTGCTCGGTTCCCTCCTCTTCTCGGAGACGAGGCAGAGATCTCAACATGCACACAAGCCGGGGGCTCTCTGGGTGCCTGGGTCTCTCCTGAGGTCACTGGGGGCACCACTGTCCATCAGGGCACTTCCTGTCCAGGTAATAACATACGACTTGAGCCCCCAGCGCTCACACAGACAGAAGCTGTCCCGAGAATTTGCTTCGTTCCAGCTGTGCGGAGCGGGAAGCTGCTCGGAGCGTCCGCAGGCGACCCTCTGCGTCCCTAGCCCACTCTGCTGCCGTGTGACAGTGACTCTCGCTGGGCGGTTGGTCTGTCAGCAGTGTGTTCTCAGACAGAATGGGTGAAAAGTTGCCCTTTTCTGATTTGTCGGAAACTATTTTTTAATACCGAGCCAACGCCAGAAATAGGAACCGTTTTCTTACTGGTCTCATGAAACGCGCTTAATTCCTCATTTTGAATTTTGTTTTGAGGTTTGTGTCTAATGGGTTCTGACAAATACCTCTGAAACTAATAGGAACATTTTATGAGTGAAAGCTAATCTTTTGGCAGTTTAATGGCTTTTTTGTGTTTAAGACTGTGTTGTGTGTACGAGATGGGTTTCTCTGGGTCTATCTGCCTAAGGTACTTTATTCTGTCTTGTTAAACATTGTGCTTTCATTTTATTCTCTGTATTGAGCAAGGCTTAGGGAGGAATTTCAGCTTCACAGGCTGAACTCCCCCCCCCCCCCCCCCCCCCCCCCCCCCCCCCCCCCCCCGCCAATGTTCATGTAAAGGAAAAGGCTTAGTCATCAAGTGATCAGCTCCAGCCCACAGGCTGTAGAAATCCCAAGTTTGTAAATCCTTTCTGGTTCAGTCCTGTAAAGGAGGGTGAAAATGCATTTTCAATTCTGTTCCTAAAAGATATCCTCTCTAGCAAAGAAGCCAGCACTTCTCACATCTAGAGCAGGTCAAGTCCATGGCCGATTAACCTTCTCTCAAAAACCTTGACATGGGTTCGGTCTTGTAATGTAGCCTCTTAGTGCTTCTTATCAGAAGATTATGCTAATTGGGTGATAATACCCTGGAAAGAAGGCCAAGTGGTTACAATGGCAACAGAGTGTGAGCACAGAGGGCATGCAGCGTGGCCCAAGGGAGTCTCTGACTGCGTGGGGTGGGGGAGAGCTTGCAGCTTAACCTGAGATGTCTAGGTCTTGGCAGCTGCTAGAAACTTGGCCCCTTCTCTGCACATCTGCGTTTTATTAAGAATTTCCAAAAGGAATCTGCATTGTGCAAACTCCCGATCTGTTTTATCTTTTAAATCCTATGGCTTTCGTAAATGTGCTGGGTAAATGTTTCCATAAAAGATATTTACAAAGGGATTTTCTTTTCTTTTTAAAATATAAATGCCACGGTAGGAAACTTGGGTTGAGAAATGAGGTCCTGAGTCAGTTTACTCATCATTATCTCAGACTAAGTTAAGCAACTGAACATGTCCATTTAAAAATAAATTCTTTAAAAACAAGTAAAAATCCGTTCTTTGTTCCATTAGAGCCCAGGGGTAGACGAGGCCAGCACAGCTCCGGACTGGTTGAGCTGCCCGTGTGAGTGACCTGTTCCTTCTACAAGTCGGGACAGACCCAGAGTTTCCTCCTAGTGTCACCAGGGATTCAGAGGGAAAGGCCCTGCCTCTCGGGCCAGGGCTGGGACGGACAGACGGACCCTTCAGGGGTCCGCGGGAGGAATCGTAGCCATGACTCTGACAGGAAGAAGCAGCAGCAAAAAGCAGTGAAGTGGCGGTCAGGTTGCTGATTCCGTCGCTGCCCAACCCCTTTATTTATCCTTCTCCGTTGCCGTGTGCGCAGCCCGCGGGTGGGCTGCCGTGAGCGGGCGCCGCCGCAGAGCCGGGGTCTCGCTGACCAGGCTTCAGTCTCCGGGCCTCGGGCAGCCTCGGAAGGCAGAGCGAGTGGCCTCGGTGCAGTGTCTCCCTTAGAATCACGACGTCTGGTGGTCTCAGGATCTGTGGGCTCCTTCCCATCACTCACTAGTCTGTGTCCGTGGTTCTGGGATGCTGGCCTCCATTTCAAGAGAATGCCCTTCGTGGGTTACTCTCAGGGAGCAGAACATGATGAACAGGCACGGACTCTGGATTAAAAGAAATATCTGGGTTTGTAAACCAGTTCTGCCACTCAGCATCTCCAAGCCTCAGTTTTTCCCTCTGTGTATGAGGGGTTTTATAGCCGATGCCTTTGAATCTTATAAAGTTATAAGGCACAGCAGGGAGACACCCGGCGTGGTGGCTTGGCACTCAGCAAGTGGGCACCACTGTCGTGGCAGCTGTTCTAACGTGAGACCTGTGCGGGCAGGGTCTTTCCACAGTTCCGAACTGTGTGTTCCGCATCTGTGAGAGGAGGCTGTTAGATGACGTCTGAAGCTATTGGTCTTCCTTCCTGCTCTACACGCATTGGGGTACATCCACCTGGGTGACACAGTCCTGTGAGCTCAACCCGGATCTTGGCAAAAATCTAAAAGCGGGGAGGTGGAAAGAGAGCATTGCGAAGCCTCAGGGCTCTCGCGGTCTCGTCTGTGTCCCGTCGGAACGCGCTGGTGTGCGCTCAGTGAGGTACACCAGACAGAAAGATAAATACCGTGCGACATCACTCACGTATGGAATCTAGAAAAACAAGTGAATAAGCGAAGCGAAACAGAAACAGACCCACAGAGAGAACAAGCTGCTGGTCCTCCGAGTGGGAGGTGGTCGTGATGAGTGAAGTTAAAGAAGGGAAAAGAAAAGGAACCAAGGTGCTTGGGCCCTGGGGTGCCAGTCCCCAAAGCCAGGCTTTGGGGGAGAAAAAAAAAGAAACAAAGAAAACAAAATAGGTCACATATGAAGTCTCAAAACACAGATTGGCTTCAGCCTGGTCATCGGCACTGTGGCAGCCGGAGGACATCTTTAAAAGGAGCTGAGCTGGGCTGCAGCTCCGTCAGGAATGTGTGCATTCGGGAGCCCAGTCAGGGACGCGTGGGTTCGGGAGCCCAGTCAGGGACGCGTGCGTTCGGGAGCCCAGTCAGGGACGCGTGCATGGGGAGCTCAGTCAGGGACGCGTGGATTCGGGAGCCCAGTCAGGGACGCGTGGGTTCGGGAGCTCAGTCAGGGACGCGTGGGTTCGGGAGCCCAGTCAGGGACGTGTGCATTCGGGAGCCCAGTCAGGGACGTGTGCATTCGGGAGCCCAGTCAGGGACGCGTGGATCCGGAAGCCCAGTCAGGGACGCGTGGGTTCGGGAGCCCAGTCAGGGACGCGTGCATTCGGGAGCCCAGTCAGGGACGTGTGCGTTCGGGAGCCCAGTCAGGGACGCGTGGATCCGGAAGCCCAGTCAGGGACGCGTGGGTTCGGGAGCTCAGTCAGGGACGCGTGCATTCGGGTTCTCAGTCAGGGACGCGTGGGTTCGGGAGCCCAGTCAGGGACGCGTGCATTCGGGAGCCCAGTCAGGGACGCGTGGATCCGGGAGCCCAGTCAGGGACGCGTGGGTTCGGGAGCCCAGTCAGGGACGCGTGGATCCGGGAGCCCAGTCAGGGACGCGTGGATCCGGGAGCCCAGTCAGGGACGCGTGGATTCGGGAGCCCGCGTTGGAATGCCGGGGAGCGGGGAAGGTGGTTCTGGAGAGGGAGGGCGCCGGGTGTGTCCTGACCTGTAACGAGGCGGGTCGCGCACGGGTAGCGCCTGAACCTGTGTCAGCCCCGAGTGTTTGCTGTAAAGCTTGCAGGTGCCCCATGCTGTCCCGAGCATGTGCAACACATCTGTGACAAGGAGAGAAAGGCTCCCCTTACTCTAGAAAAACGGTTCCACGTCAACGTGTATATTTCTCAATGACAATGATTATGCAAAGGCAGTCTGTAGAAATTGTACACATCTTACTGTTGAATCTAAAATAATAGGAGTTTTTAAAATCTTGGCATTCACATTTTCTAAGATATAATTCGTTTTAAAATCATTACGTTTTGCCTTCATAGGAACGGTTATTTATAATGGTCTCAAACTTCTGGCTTGTCTGTCTCATTTTCTTTGGAAATGGTCTCTGGTTTTGACAGTCTTTCTTGTGGCATTGTAGACTTTTATCTTAGAGCATGTAACATTTTATAGTACTTGGCCAGTAGCAAATCTTTGCACTGACAAAACTTCCAGAAAAACAAAAGCAATATATGGCCATATAATATTTACTTTATATATTACTGATGGCAAATAAATATTAACAATTATATAGTGATCCGTGTCATAATGAAGTACTTAATTAAGTTTAAATAGGTACTTGACAATAGTATTGTGATGAATGACCTGGACTATCTAATTGAACCAGTATAGTACTTCAAGAGGATTTTTTTTAATTTAAAAAGTGTTTCATTTCAGACAGAAAAACAGTTACTGTGTAGAATGTATAATTGATGTTAGATGTTAGACTGATAAACTGTTTCAATTATAAAACTGGTTTCTCTTTTGTAATTCAGCCAGTAATGAGACTTACTAACTTCAAAAAAAACCCACTTTGTTTCCATCAAAAAATTGTTCAAATGGCTTGATTTTAACAAGAAATGTTTCAACCATCTGCTAGAAACCTTGTAACAAACCTAACTTGCCATTCTTTGGAGTCAACATAGATGAAGAAAATTTTCACAGTAATGTCATCTCCCGTGCCTGACCAGGCAGTGGTGCAGTGGATAGAGTGTCAGATGGGATGCGGAGGACCCCAATTTGAAACCCCAAGGTCGCCAACTTAAGCGCGGGCTTATCTGGTTTCAGCAAGGCTCACCAGTTTGAGCCCAAGGTCGCTGGCTTGAGCAATGGGTCACTTGGTCTGCTGTAAACCCCCCCCCCCCCCCCGTCAAGCCACATATGAGAAAGCAATCAGTGAAGAACAACTAAGGTGCCACAATGAAGAATTGATGCTTCTCATCTCTCTCCCTTCCCGTCTGTCTGTCTGTTCCTGTCTCTGTCTCTCTCACACACAAAAAAATGATGTTCCTGATCCCGTGTTGAAGTGGTACCTAAGATGCCCTGTTGCCTTGCGCAGTGCCCAACCTGTGCACCTGTACTGGCCATGCTCTCTGACTGTAAGGGCCAGACCCCCTGAGCTGGACACGCTGAGCTCCAGCCTCCCTAAAGCTCTGGAATTCGGACAGAGCCTTTTGAGTGACCCCTCAGGGACCTCGATTCACGTGTCTTTTACTTCAGCATCACTGACGGTGCATTCTCACTCCTGATGCGCAGCCCGGGGTCCGCAGCCCATCTCCTGACATTTCACTGGTGCCTGAGACCCACGCCTCTCCAACACCAGTTCTCACTTTTCCCCAGCAAGGCTTTTTTTTCCCTTTTCTTTTTTGAGGAAACTTATTATACATGTAACATGTGTTTTAGGAAACCCAGATGTACAAAAAAAGAGGAAAGGGAAATCACCTCTAATCTCACCACTCAGAGGACTCACAGCTAACATTTTATTACCTTTCCATCTGGTTTTGTTTCTAGGGTGTAGTGTGTAATTTGGACATAAATTATACTCTTCTGCATATGTTTGGAACTCTCTTTCTCATTTGCTCTGTAACCATGTCCTTTTGTCACTAAATCTGTCTCCCAACATTATTTTAGACGTGGATCATCATTTTTCTAAGCAAATGCACTTTAGTTTGACGTTCAGTTGCCAACAGAGTTATTCTAGTCCAGTCCAACCAGCCCACCACCTAGAACAGTGCCTGCCTGGCACATACTAGGTCCTCGGTCAACATTTATTGAGTGTATCTTTTCACCCCCATCAATGTAACCAAAAAGGTTAAACCGCTGTGGCGACATCACCGTAACCAAGTGTTCCTCACAGCTCTGCTACTTTCTGTCATGTGACTGTGGACAGGTTACTTAAAGGCTTTGGGGTTTTCCTCAGTGCCAATAAAAACAGTACCTACCTCCCGGGGTTGTCGTAAGGATTAAACAGGACTGTGTACGTGGAATCCTTAGCACGGAGCTGGCCTAGCGCTGGCCCTCGGTATGGGGGCTGCAGTCGTTACTTTCTCTCCCAAAGTGTGGACCCGACATGTGCGCACTCTCGCTGGTGCCCCCCCCTTCTCCTCTTTGGGACATTTTACAATTTTCCACCTCCTGTTTGTGCCCTCACCCCCTCAAGAAAAGGGAAGAGTCAGAAGTTCTGGATATTTCTATTGCCTTTCTCATCCAGTGCCACCGTGCTGCCTGACTGGGCACCTACTGTGTGCAGAGCATGGTGTAAGGCAGGGGTCCCCAAACCTTTTACACAGGGGGCCAGTTCACTGTCCCTCAGACCGTTGGAGGGCCGGACTATAAAAAAAACTATAAAAAAATCCCTGTGCACACTGCACATATCTTATTTTAAAGTAAAAAAACAAAACGGTAACAAATACAATATTTAAAATAAAGAACAAGTAAATTTAAATCAACAAACTGACCAGTATTTCAATGGGAACTATGGGCCTGCTTTTGGCTAATGAGATGGTCAATGTGCTCCTTTCATTGACCACCAATGAAAGAGGTGCCCCTTCCGGAAGTGCAGCGGGGGGCGGATAAATGGCCTCAAGGGGCCGCATGCGGCCCGCGGGCCGTAGTTTGGAGACCCCTGGTGTAAGGCTTGGTGGTCAGTGGAAGGATTTGCACACAGAGATTCATTCTCTCGGCAAACATTGATGACACAGGCAGCTGGAAAGGGCCGATGTCCTCCGTTTCCAAAGGACACAACACAAACCAGCGAGGAAAAAAAGCAACTCAACAGAAACGTGGGTAAAGGGTTTGAACAGGTAGTTCCCTGAGAAATACAGATACCGACCAACTCGGGGAAAGATGAGCAAACTTGATTAAAGAAATGCAGATGTAATTAAGAGATAGCATATTTAGAAAAACCTTTATTATAAAATAAAATAGCTACAAAGAAAAAACCATACAAACAAATGCATAACTCAGTGAATTGCACTTTCTAGTACTTAGAAAGTGGAGGGTTTTTCCTTCCTCCTGAGGGACAGGTGTCTGGAAATTTGGCGGGGAGGATGCTTGGATATGTTTGGAGGAGCTCTGGCTTGTTTTCCAGTTTCGGCTCGGGATGCCCCTCCCGCTGGGAAGCTGCCCCGGCCTCTGGGCCGAGTCAGGTGCTGTTCCGATGGCTTTGGACCTGCCCGTGGACTTGGTCTGGTGGGAAACTGTAACTCCTCCTCCCCGCCCCGAGCCTCCCCAAGCCCACACTTCTAGCCTTCCCTGAGCTCTGAGGGGGAGAAGCCGCATCTCTTACTATTCTTTTGTGTTTCTAGCACTTTGCACAGTGCCTGGCTCACAGTAACTGCACAATAAATATTCGTTGAATGAACGGAAGGATATTTATCTATTTAATTTAAAACCATTTTAGAAGTATGTAAACAGCGCCATCTATTGGTGGATGGCTTTAACACTACATTTTAGATTTTGAAACATTTTGCACTAGAAAATAGGTGATTCAAATTAAGCTTTTTTTTTTTTTTTTTTTAACTGAAGAGATTGTTTTATTCTTCAGGCCCTGGGGTCATTTATCATTTAATAATTGTTAAAATAAAAACCACTAATAGTCTTTCAGTTGTGAGGCTGTTAGGTGAAGCACCCAGAGTAGTACCTATACAGTCTCATCAGTGAGATTAGGAGGAAGAGGAAGTTAGATTGATGGACAACCGTGTACTGGGCACTCTGTCACACATTTTAGTTAATTCTGCCAATACCACATACCTCTCTGGTTTCATTCACCACCTCCCCCAACCCCCTTTTTTAAGAGAGAGAGGGGAATGGAACGGGGGAGAAGCAGGAAGCATCAACTCATAGTTGCTTCTCCTGTGTACCTTGACTGGGCTGGAACCTGTGACCTCAGCCTTCCAGGTGGACGCTCTACCCACTGCGCCACCGCAGGTCAGGCTCGTCTCCTTATTGAAGATGAAGAGAGCTTGTGGAGGTGAAATGACTTGTCTGCCTGGACCGCAGGTCCGCGGACTTCGACGTCTGTGCGCCCCCTGCGTGGTGAGCGGGAGTGTTGGTTGGAAACATCTATGAAGCAGAGGTCTTTTGTGCCCAATAAAGTCTCCAATGACTTCTAAACATTTTTAATAGGTGGTTAGTTCCTAAATGACCCTATTTTTAGTAAAAAGCTGCATAGGGAAATTTATATAAAGAATCTTCACTGACGTAGTATGTTATTTCGACTCTCAGCAGGAATTTTATTCCATTGCCTGAAATCCTTTTCTAAAGGGGTTCATGGCATGGCTGCTGAGGGTTGAAGTTTTTATAGATGACGAGGTCACAGGGGAAGAAGATGTCTGACTTTGCAGTGGTCTCCTCCCTGGTTGGGCCTTATCCGTCACATACAAAAGCAAGGCTCTCTGCTCAGGCCGCATTTGGGCCCTATGAATTCTGCTCCAGTCCTCCTCGTCCAGAGCTGCCTGCTGCACAAGTCGCCCACGTGTCAGACCTGCAGCACGCGGGACCGGGGTCCCTGAGCCCCTCCCAGGAACTTGGGGTGAATTAGGGAACAGATACGAAAATGCTGTAGGAGCCCACACAGAGGAGAGCGGTGAACGCTCGATGAATCAGAGTCTGGGCACCTTCTCTGTTGGACTCTCCTCCGTATACACGCCCAGCAAGTGTGAAGAGACCGCACCGCCGGTGTGTATTGCACCGCAGCAAGTGTGAGTTTTATCAGATGAAAAGAAAACCAGCCACAATATTAGGCCCTGGGCCCAAAGCCCAGAGTGAGCATTTCCCAGGATTTAGTAAGACGTGACTTAGACAGTTGTAGCTGCTTCGTGGGTGTAAGGAAGGGCATTTTTCCTTGGCCCCGCTGCCTGGATTTCTCCTGCTACATTCAGATCAGGCCACTGGTCTGGACAAGCCTCCAGGTGCCCTGCGTCCTCTGTGAGTCCCCGGGTCCCGCTTAGTGCTTACCCGAGGCCTCGGGAGAGTCTTCTGAACCCACCAGCTCAAGGAAGGGTAAGCCAAGCTCCTCCGGCCAGCCTGCCGCCTGCCAAAGCGCAGGTGTGAAAACCACCCAGGTTGCAGCGCAGTTCACTTTGCAGATATTGGCCTCAGCCCAGGGTCAGAATAGCCAAGAGACGAGGGTTTGCTCGCTGGAGGGGAAATCCGTCCTCGGCTCGGGGCCACCTTCTCACGGGTGTCAGGGGAGGCTGGTGACATTTCTGGTGACGCTGTACCCAGATACGGATGGACGAAGTCTCATCTGGCCCAGAGCTTACCCCCTGCTCACGCAGAGCCACACCCTAGCTGTCGAGTCACCCACTTAATTTTTCCATTGAGCTCACACTAAGGAATGGGTCATCGGAGACAGATGACATGAACATCTTGAGAGGCGACCTGCCAGGTGAATCCACACCCGGGCACGTTGCACATGGTATGGGGCTCGAAGCACCCTCTCTCTGTTCTATCGACAGCGAGTTCTGGAAAGGACACATGTCCAGGGCCCCAGTCCAGTGCTCTCATTTTTGACTAGAGGCCACAGTGTCCCTAATGTCAGATTCTGTGGGTCTGCCCTTCTCTCCGTGGTTGAGAAGACTTTTGGTCATGTTATGTAGGTCTGTATTTGTAAGACTTGCTCACCTGCGTGGAACGGCCTTTCTTCCCTCTCAGGAAGGATGGCGCATGGGCAGGGGTCGTGGGTTCTAACGTAAACAAAGTATTCTTTTTTTTAATATAAAAGTGTGACTTTCTAAAATAATACAATGTAGCAATAATATGTTTTCTAAATAGCATAGGTGAGGAAAGGGGGGCAGGTGGGTGTAGGGCCAGAGCTAAGGACACGCAGGCGCTGCAGAGCGGCCCGGCACCTCTCCTGGCGACCTTCGGGTGTTACCCCCCCCCCCCGGTGCCCTTCCCAGTCCCTCGTGGAGCTCCCTGGCACCGCCTCTTACGTGGCCTCAGCCTCCCCGCGTGGTGGTCAGGTCTCCTCCGGACTTCCCTCTCTGGGAGGAACGTGAGCCGCGGCTGCTCGCTTCCTTCCCCGGGGAAGGTGCCACTGGCTGGCTTGTTTCCCTGTTCCCGGCGTTTGTAACTTCCACAACCTGGGTCGTGATGAGAAAAACAGCGTCCTGTCTTCCGATGCCCCGCCCTGACACCCCCGGCATCCTGTGTCCCTGGCGTGGGCTCTGTGGTCTTCTGTTTTAGCTTTCCCCTTCTTTTCCTTACCGCGCCTGGACAGCTAGCTCGTCACGCACCAAATCCAGAGTGGAGGCCTCTGCTTCCGTGTAGAAAGCCACATGGGGGCGGCTCCCCCCACCGCAATGGGAACAGCTGGGTGGTCTGCGAAATCATAGCCTTTTTAACCAGCTGAGATCACAAAGTCATGTGAGGAGCTAAGATTCAAAAAGTGACAAGCCCCGGTAGGGAGACCTGCCCCCGGCTGCAGGAGGAGGGAGCCCTGTGGCCAGGGGGGCCAGGAGAGCAGCTGAACGCTGGGAGAATCAGCAGAGGCTGCGTGGGGGCTGCAGGAGGAGGGAGCCCTGTGGCCAGGGGGCCCAGGAGAGCAGCTGAACGCTGGGAGAATCAGCAGAGGCTGCGTGGGCTCCGCAGGACCAGTCAGAGCGCCCGGAGCCCCAGGCACAGGGGACCCTCCCCACGCACCCTTCTCCACAGACCTCTGTGAGCTGGTGACAGATGGTGAGCAGGACAGGAGGTGCTGAAGGACGCCCCATCTGAGGCCCAGGCACAGGGGACCCTCCCCACGCACCATTCTCCACAGACCTCTGTGAGCGGGTGACCCATTGTGAGCAGGACAGGAGGTGCTGAAGGACGCCCCATCTGAGGCCCAGGCACACAGGGCTGCCGTTGGTGGCGGCAGGCAGCACGAAGAGCCAAGAGAGATCCTCCACGCTGTGGGCCCCGCACTGGTGCCTGGCTGTGGCTGCCACCCTGGGGGTGGGCGTGGGGGCAGTGACAGGAGAGCTGGAGACGGCCCAGAGGTGCGGGGCAGAGTGGAGTCAGGCCCCACTGGGTCGCCGAGGCCCTCGCCCCAGGTGGCAGGCAGCAGTCCCCCGACCTGCCCAGGCACAGACCCACAGGCCCGCCGGAGTCAGGAGGGACAGCTGAGGGTCCTCCCGGGACTCCAGGCCTCACCAGGCTCCAGTCCCAGGATGCCCTGCCCTCCTGTGCTTCCTGCCCGCCCAGCCCAACGGGGAGAAGCAAAATGAAGGTCCCCGCTAATGCAAGCTCTAGGAAAAGAGGAGGCCCAGGGGATGGGGCAGGCTCCGGGGTGGGGCCTGAGGAGCTTGGGGGTGGGGCTTCAGAGAAGGCCCCGCCCTACAGGGAGGTGGCCGAGCACAGACCCCACACAGAACAGGACCATGTGGCTGGCTGTGGCGTTTACCTCCAGGAGGAGAGGCAGCTGCAGCAGAGCCTGACACAGGCGCTCTGGCACGTGTGAGGGACGCTGGGCCAGTGGGCTGGACGTAGGGACTCAGGGCAGAAGGATAAATGGGTTTAGGGCCTCATAGGCCAATGTCAGACTGGGGCATTGCCGTTAAGGGATTGTACCATGCAGAGTACTGTTTTCAGTGACCAGAGGTTAGAGTTCAGGAAACTAACCCAATTGCAGATCCAACGACTTAAAACGCACGTGAGCCGAGTGCAGATGCTTCGAAGCACCAGCAGGGTTGTCCCCAGTGGACCGCGTAAAATTACCTGGAGACCCAGGACATTATTTATTACTTCGTGGAGCCTTGAATAATTTTACTGGTGGTGTTTCTCAGTGTCACTCAAATTAATAATGGTGGAGAGAAATAATATTAGGATGACATCTGCTCAGGTGTATTTTTTAAAATACGCATACACACACAAAAAATATATCTAGGAGATTTCCTCTCCCTCCGCAGGCTTACATTCCACACGGCTCCCTTAGGCACGGGCTCCACTTATCCATGTCTTATTCTGGTCCCGAAAGCAGGTGGTCACCTGCGGAGACGGTGGCCCAGTGACGACATATCGGAGCCTCACAGACTCTGGTTCAAGTGCCGGCTTTGTATGTGGACAGGACACACTTCTTGCCCTGCCTGAGCTCTCTCTCCTCCCCTGTCTGGGCAGTTGTCCCCACCGGTGGCTGTCACGGGAGGGCTGTGCCCTCCTGCACTTGGACGCCTCGTGCAGCGGGTCCTGTTGGAAGCTTGCCCCTGGGGAGGACCCCGACGGGGTTTGGTTTCTCAGGCGCAGTCATGGGGTGGTCGCAGCCTGGCCGAGGGCCCCACCATCTCCGAGGAGATGCTTCTCCCCTGCCCCGCCCCCAGTTTTCCCTGTTCTTCCCTCCTTCTCTCCCTCCTGCCCTGAGTCTTCCTCACATGTCCCTCCCTGCTGGGTCACGGGCTCTGAGTGAAGGTCCTCACCCACAGCACCCTGTGTCAGGAATCCGGTGGTTGTGAACAAGGTCTTTATAAGTCACCTGTCAGAAGAGCGAAGGGGAAGAAGACAAACCTGACACGTTCAGGCAGGGCTGTTTCCATCTCGACGAGCCGCACGCTTTCCTTCGCCAACACCTAACTGCTCGGGAAAAGCGCGGCTTTCTGGGCTGCGGCCGGGATGCCTGCCCCCTGCGCCCGGCGTTGGACACTTGGCTCACACCGGGGGTCCCCTCGTGCAGCTACGGGGCTCAGTTTTCTCTGTTGACCCGTATGGCTCACGCAGCCCCCGTGCGACACAGCAGCCGACGGCAGTGGGGTCTCGTGGGCGTGGGGTCGGCTTCCCTTTACAGCCCGGTTTTCTTTCTCTCCACAGCAAACCCAAGGAGCCGGTCTTCAGCGCGGGTGAGTCTGACTTGACCTCTGTGCGGGTGCCCCCCCCCCGGAACCCTCACTCGCCTCCTTGGAACCTGAGGCACAGATACGAGGCAGACGCTGGGGGGGGTGGCAGCTTTGGACACGCGGAACTTTGGCGTCTGTGTGGGGTGCGGGGCTGACGTTGGGCCTGTCCCGGGGACCTCGCTGCTCGTGCCATACAGAGACCACCCGTGACACAGTCATAAAACCAAACCTGGACTGACTCTGACCCCCCCTCCTTTAAAACAGATTTAAGATCCGGCAATAAGAAGGAAGACGGGTGCCACGGGGGTCCTGTGGTGGGGGGGTCTCTAGGTTGACAGACATCTGCCGCCTCTGTTATTCCCACAGAGCTCCCACCATCCGCATTTGCATTTGCAGAGAAGGAACATTTCCGATGCATCATCGAGCTATAACTTGTCTAAAAGTAGCTCCCCCGCCCCTTTTCCTGTCTTTGATCTTCTAATCTGCAAACTAATAGTTCAAATGGACCTTTCTGAAGATCTGATTTTTTAAACACATTTCATAGTAAGGGAGATGCTATTTTTTAGCACGTTAACCTTATTTAGGAGCATTAAAAATACAAAGTAATTGACAAGTACATAGCCGCTTAAATCCGTTCGTGTGGTTTTAACGTTCCCAGGGGTTTTTCCTTCCATTCAGAATCGAACTGTAGACGTCCCAGAGCTTCGGGTTTATCAGCTGGTGGTTTAGTCCCGATGCCGTTTTCAGGAAGCACGGAATTCCTCACTGGCGAGGTCCCGACCACAATCCTGCCCAGCCAAGCTCTGTGGGAATCCCTGAAATGTGTTTGTCGGTGGGGTTTCCCACCAGGGGGCAGGTCGCGTCTGCCACTGAGAGCTAGTGTGTGCTCCCAAGCAGACAGGCAGGCAGGCCCCTGTAGTATCCACCGTCTCTTTATCTAGCCCTTCTGTCTCTGTCTCCGAAATCTCAAGGGAAGCGCCGTGTGACGCACTGCAAAGGTAGGCCGTCTCTGAAACCTCATAGCTCTCTCTGAGCAGCGCTGCGGCCCGGGCTCCGGAAACCTTGTTCATACAGGCGAACCGAGTCTCTCTCCTTGTATGAAAACGTCTGTGCGATGCACACCCCGTTGGGGGTGGAAGCTCAGCCCCCGAGCACTGGCTCGGATGGGTTGCAATACTGTCGCTGCAGTTTGCATCTTGATGATTGATTGGCTGTATATGATGAAAAAATAAGAAGCCTGTGCAAACCTTAAGAGAGCTGTAGGACAAGCCCTGGGCGCCCACTGTTTGAAGTGGTCTCCTGCACTGCTGCTGGCCCGTCCCCTGGCGCCTCTGGGTGTGGTGGCTGTGTGCTGTTACCCTAACACGCCTGAAACAAGCAAGCAAACAAACAAACGTTGCTTTCCCTTGCCGCATTTTGACGTCACATGCAGAGTGCCTGAGCTGCCAGTACAGAACCAGGCCAAGGCTACATTCAGTGCTTTCTGCCTAGCCCAGGAGCTTAGGGCCGTGCGGTAGGTAAGCAGTAGGTAAGCCTCAGTCGCCAGGACGTCGTGAGCAGCACCTAACGACAGCCCACGCCAGGAGGGATACTTCGATTAACCCCACACCTGTTGATGGGATGCGGCCAGGTGGGCTCCGTGGGTGCTGTAGAAGTAGCCCCGTACTCTCTCTGCACCTCACCTGCCAGCCGCGGTTCCTCTCCTGACCAGGGGAATGGACGGAACCGCTCCGAGTTCACTTGAAGCTGTCGTGCCGGCGCCTCTCGGCACGTCGGTCCGTCTGCCGGCAGCTTTTAGGTTCTTTGGTGGGAGCCACGCAGTCTGATGAACTTAGAGCTGGGCAACAGGTGAAGGAAGGGAAGAGGTTTGGGGCCAGGAGAAGAGCCTGGGTAGGGGACCCGGAGCAGGACGCAGGCGCAGGGTGGCGGAGAGACACGGCTGGCCAGAGTGGAGAGCCGGGCAGTTAGACCTTTGCATCCGGCAAGTGAGAGATGGGCACAGGATATTGGGTGGAGACTCAGTCAGGTATTACTGGGGCCTTCGGGAGATGGGCAGAATAGAAGATGGGGCTAAGGGACCCATAGGAGAGCCTTCCGTGGCAGGGCCCCCGATGGGCTCGTCCCAGGGAGAGCGCCCTGACAGGAGGGTCCGCGGAACACGGCGACTGGCACCCCGGGCAGGAGTGAACGCGTGTTGGCTCCTCACCTAAAAGCCCAATGTCACGTGTGGAGTGAAGAGTGTGTCGCATGCATGCATGTAAGACCTGGAGCGCACGCGCACAGCAACAGAGCGGAGATGGCCCGTCGCTGTTCGGGCAGCATCGCATGTGGCGTTGTTTGAGACCCTCAGGAATAAGACTCACCGAACTAATCTGTCATTGTGGTGCCTGACGGTCCTGGCATGATTTCCTGGCGTTGCCTCGCCGATTTCCTTCCCGTGGATGATTTTTCTGTGGAGTTGGGTACGGATCTCCCTGGTCCCAGCTGCCCACGAGGACCTGGTCCTTCGATCCGCAGGGCAGCACCCGAGGGCGGGGAGTTCTGAATCGGAACCACTTTCCGCCGAGCTCACCAGAGTTGTCTCTGGTCTGACTGTGTCCTGAAGCCGGAAAAGCCCAAGTTGTTTCTTTTTTCAAACTCCAGGAGTTGCCCCGTGTCAGTACATTCCTGAGTTGTACCTTTGTCCCCACAACTTTTTTTTTTTAATTTTGAAGGAGTTTTATTAAAAGGAGGGGATTTATTAAATATGCCGGCCGCATATGACTGACACAGGGCATAGTGGACCCAAATCATGCAGCCCCCACAACTTTTTAAAACACCGCATGTTATTTCCTTATGAAAACCTTTGCTCGAAAAGTTTTATTCCTCACGAATAAACTCTAGAAAGTTTTACTCCTCAACTTCTCTCTCTGATGGGCCCTTTGCTCTTTGTTTTCCATTCCTGGCTTCTCTGGGAGCATACCCCCCCTTTTTTTTTGCATGCATCCTAGCACACATGCACTTCTGCTGATTTGGGGTTCTTCACCCTTGAAAGTACCGTCCGATGTAAAAGTTACATAGAGATACGTTTTTACAATAACAAGCTGTACCTTAGGAATTTTGATATCGAAGTTATTGTACACACTGAAGACAGTAAGAAGTCTCAGTGGATTTCCTGTGTTAGTTGTAATTCGGGAGGGGTACCTGCTGATAAGGAAACGTCAGCACTAAAATCTCTCGTGGAGAAAATGGTGGAACCTGGTTCACTCCTGGTTCTCACAGCTCCTTATGGAGCTGGTACTTAAGGAAGCAGAACGTCAAAAGCCCACCAGGGGAAATTAGACGTTCGTTAGAAGGGACAATAAAGGGCGAAGATTTCCGCTTTCCCACTGAGAGGCTAGAGAAAGCACGCCTGTCCACGGGTGCCCTGGGCGCCGGGCTGTCTCACCGCCCCCTCTGTTCTTCTTGTAGAAGAAGGGTACGTGAAGATGTTCCTCCGCGGACGCCCCGTCACCATGTACATGCCCAAAGACCAGGTGGACTCCTACAACCTGGAGGCGAAGGTGGACCTTCCAACCAAGAGACTCAAGCTGGAGTGGGTGTATCCTACCTCCGTCAATTTCGATCGGGGGCTCATACGAGGCCATCAGCTGATGAACGCTTTTGGCTTGATGTTTAACTGTAGAAACTCATAAAACTTAAGTCCTCTGAACTTCTAAAAAAAACTAAAGGTGCTCTCATGTGGAAAAAATTGTTTTAACAAAATTGGCCATAAGTCAGCACCCAGTAGACTCACAGCGTAAGTAGCTCCGTAAGAGCTATTGATTATGGAGGGCCTTGGCTTGTCGTTCTTGAGGGAGGTGTTAGTGGTTCTTGCGCAAGTATATATATATCATCTTCCTGAAAGAAGACAATTAAAAATACTATTTGGTTCATAGCCCTGGCCGGTTGGCTCAGCAGTAGAGCATAGGCCCTGCTTGTGGAAGTCCTGGGTTCGATTCCCTGTCAGGGCACACAGGAAAAGCGCCCATCTGCTTCTCCATACCCCCCCTTCTCTCTGACTTTCTCTTTCCATAGCCATGGCTCCAATGGTTTGAGCTAGTTGGCCCCAGGCATTGAGAATGGGTACATGGCCTTGCCTCAGGTGCTAAAGTGACTCAGTTGCTGAGCAACAGAGCAACAGCCCCAGATGGGCAGAGCATCACCTGGTAGGGGGCTTGCTGGGTGAATCCCGGTCAGGGCGCATGCGGGAGACTGTCTCTGCCTTCCCGCCTCTCACTTAAAAAGGAAAAAAAAGTTAAAAAAAAAAATCTTAATAGGGAATTATCCTAAGGAGCTGGTAATGGTTGGAGCAAGGACCTAATTTTTTTACCTTTTGTGTCTGTGTGTGTGTGTCTGTGTGGTTTACACTTTTTACAAGTACTTTTATAGTGTAAAAGATTTAGTTCCAATATTACAGTTAAAAAGTAGACTTAGAATTGACTTAATAACGTTAAAGTCAATTATCAGTATCTTTAAAAAAAATTTTTTTAAGACTCTAAAACATAAGGAATTATCAAAGCTCAAAGTTTTTTCTTGGAGTAGGATTGATAACCTCTCACTACTCTTTGGGACAATAGCCACAGAACATTTTCAGACATCACTCGTTTTCCATACAAGCTACAACCTATAATAGGGATTCGATTCATTTCCCAGTCATGGTTCTAGACCAGCCAGGTCTTCCGCATTAATCCACAGAGAAATGGCCATTTCAGTTCCCGATTGGAGGTCTGTGTGTCTCAGGACAACAGGAACATGGAGAGGTGGAAGATGACAGACTCGGTCGGCCTTGTTTCTCCTCCTAATTCTAGTTCCAGAGTCAGGCCCTCACCTTGAAACAGAGATGCGAGAGTGCACGTGAGCACACTGTGGGCTCCTGTGATAGTTTGGTAGATCTGAGCAAGTGTGAGGTTTGCAGGTGAATGTTACACACACACACACACACACACACACACACACACACACACGGCACCGGAAAGGAAAGAGAAACAAACTTTGGTGCACAATATCCCAGCATTCTTGTGAAATTAGTGTCAAAATACAACTTCAGGTTGATTTTAGTTCTGGAGTCAGGGCGATTGAGCAGAATGTTATGGCCGCCAGCCTTTCCAAATACCACCTTGGCCAAATTTAAAGGCAAGACTAGCTGTGAAGAAAACAGTCATTCCTGTCAAATCCCAGCAGCTCAGCAACAACAAAAAAATCTGACCCAACTTGTTTTTTTTCCCAGAGCCGTGATTAATCGGCTAAATTGAAAAGAGTTCATCTCCCACTGACTTTCATGAATGTCTGATCCAATGACCTTTAGTAAATATAAAAGAGTAATTTATCATTACAGATTGAGCTTAGAAATTCAGTCTTCAAGACATAATACATCCTTTCTAAAAATAAAAGAACCACATCTTTGTGTTAAAAATATGTATTCACATGAAATCCATGACCATGTCCGGCTTCATAGCCTGCCTCTCTGGGGAGGGAGGGGGTCAGATATATTTGGCACTATTGACCGTTTCATGTTCTTCAAACTTGTGAAACTGACGGTTAATAGTCGTAGAGAATTTTATTGCCGATGGAATTTTACTGCCTGTTGAATAAAAGCTCTTCAAAGGAAAGAAAAGGTTTTATCTTGACCCACACGAAGCTACGGATACAGGGGCCGAGACTGTCGGAATAACCTGTACTTGCTTCCCACGGGCGAGACGGTGTATTTCATCGCGTCCGTGGTCGTGCTGTACAACGTGGAGGAGCAGCTCCAGAGGCACTACGCCGGCCACAACGACGACGTGAAGTGGTGAGTCCCCCAGACGCCAGGAGCGGGAAGGGCTCCCTCTCCAGGAGGGAACGAGGGAGAAGGAAAGGGGACCTGAGAGAGCAGGGTCGTTGAGGAAAGCTCTTCAGGGTGCTCAACGGTGAGACGTTGAGACGGTGAGAGCCGTCCACCCGCTGCCTGGCTCTCACACACCTGTTTAGTTTCCTGGCTGGGTAACACGTCGTCTTAACCCACCATCGTACCTTAACCAGTTGCTCTAATAGGCCCCCGATCAGAAGAAGCCTTCTTAATATAGCTCAGGCTTAATGGCTTTGAATTTGGGTCTTTGTTATTGTTGTTTTTTAATAAAAATGTGTTTTGCCTCATGTTGATGGCTGGATCTGCTGTTCCCATAATCCGTTCATAGCTTTTGGTGGGGTTTTATGTATCTTGGAAGGATGGATGGATGGAATGGTGGGTTTACGCATTTCTGTTTGTCTTAGGTCCCTGGTCAATTAGAAAAGTCCTGATGAAGAAGATAATGTCTTTGCTAGTTGATAGACTGAGATGACTTCTTAATCAAGCTTGCAGACTAATTAAGTGGTTCTGAGATGGAAATGGCATTTTCCAAGCAAAAAAAAAAAAAAAGCTACTGTGTCCTTGAGTTTGAACATTCTCTAGAGCTGAAGGCATTAAAGATGAAATGAAATAGGCACTAACTGTCTAAAGTCACTGGGGTGCTCACTGTGATGAGTCACTGCGAGTCTGTAAGAACTTAGTCATTGTATGTTTCTTATGTTTAAATTGCCGACTAGACTATATAGGGTCAAGGGAAAATAAATAAAGTTTACCTTTAAAGAGTAGGTATTTTATAAATGTCGTTTTTTTTTAGCCTAGCAGTTCATCCCGATAAGATCACGATAGCAACAGGACAAGTTGCAGGCACTTCCAAAGACGGAAAAGTGAGTTACATTATCTACTCGTGTGTTTGTCATGAACTGGTCTCTCACAACATAACGTTTTGCAGGATGATGCCTAAGAATTCACTAGTTCTTAAGATATTTACATACATAATAAACATTAACATATCAAGTACACATTTAATAAGTAAAATTAAAATCCTCACGCATGATTGTTTGAATATGGGTGATTTCGTGCCCATGTGCATGACCGCTGGGACCCTGACCCCAGTCCCGGAGTCTGTCTGTGTGCCATCCACAAAGGCTGCTGGGGCTTTGGCACAAATTCTGTAGGCACTGCAGTGAGCTTCAGCTTGTGTTTTAAGGAATCAGAAGTTGGCCCTGGCTGGTTGGCTTAGTGGTAGAGCGTCAGCCTGGCGTGCGGGGGACCCGGGTTCGATTCTCAGCCAGGGCACATAGGAGAAGCGCCCATTTGCTTCTCCACCCCCCCCCTCCTTCCTCTCTGTCTCTCTCTTCCCCTCCCGCAGCCAAGGCTCCATTGGAGCAAAGATGGCCCGGGCGCTGGGGATGGCTCCTTGGCCTCTGCCCCAGGTGCTAGAGTGGCTCCGGTCGCGGCAGAGCGACGCCCCGGAGGGGTAGAGCATCGCCCCCTGGTGGGCAGAGCGTTGCCCCTGGTGGGCGTGCCAGGTGGATCCCGGTTGGGCGCAAGCGGGAGTCTGTCTGACTGTCTCTTCCCGTTTCCAGCTTCAGAAAAATACAAAAAAAAAAAAAAAGGAATCAGAAGTGGAACTACTGGAATATAACCAATAGAGGACAGTTCAAAACCAGCTTCCAGTTCTTTATTTATGACAGGCTGTGATCCTTGTCATACCTTAGCTGAAACTCCTTGTAGCTTTTTTAATACCTACCTAAGTATATAGCTTATTATCGAACAATGTATGATCTGGAACTAATGACATGAAATACTTCCCTTTTTTTATTATTGCTGTCAGAGAGAGGAAGAGAGAGAAAAGAGACAGAAACATCCATTTGTTTCTGGATGCGGCCTGACCAGGAAGTGAACCGGCAACCTTTGCATAGTGGGGCGGGGCTCTGACCAACTGAGCTGTTCAGCCAGTGTAAAAATACTTCCGTTTTTATCAACATGTTTTCTTCTAGCGAATTGGGTGCCACCATTTTTTCAGAAAATAGTTCAATAACCAACTTTTAAATACTAACTATGCTCTTTTTCACCAAAATCCTACACTTGAAAAGAAGTGACAGGAACAATAAATCAGACTACTATTATGTAAATACACATAAGTGGAACAGAGTCCTCATTTTTTTTTTTTTTAATGTTAGATGACCTTAAAAGTTCTTTGAAATTTAGTAGTAAACCAGTTGTTCCTCCCTCTAGTGGATTAAAAGTGTATTTCAGTTTCTGGCATTGCAATTACAATAGAACTTCCCAGCCAGAGAGAATGTGATGACTATCTGAGCCGCTGCTCCTTTCAAGTTAGCGGATGGCGAAGTCCGGAGAGGTCACGTGACTGTCCGCACCTGTCCGGCTAGTTAGAGACAAGTCCAGACTGGAACCAAATTCACCTGACCCCACTCTGTCCACTGGCTACAAGGCTAGGCCTCCTCTTGATAAATCTGCTGATTGTTCTGGAGTGCTGCTTTTTCCTGTTGGGGAAGAGAAAAATTATTTGAACTCTCCATGGAACACAATTGAAAAGGTTTTTAACTGAATCGTTACAATTATAAATTTTACTGGTGCATAATTGGTTGCCTCTTTTGTTCCTGTGGAGCCCAAGGAGCACCTAAAACGATTTGGTGGTGACCATCTTGAGGAATTCACACACACCTTAGTAACTGTATGAACTTTATAAGACTAACCTTTCTACAAGGCTCCACTTTCTTTGGCATTTTTCATTTTTAAAAATTCTGGATGGCCTAACCTGGTGGTGGCTCAGTGGATGGTGTGTCGGACGGGGATACAGAGGACCCAGGTTTGAATCCCCAAGGTCGCCGGCTTGAGCATGGGCTCATCCAGCTTCAGTGTGGGCTCACCCGCTTGAACGCGGGGTTGCTGGCTTGAGCATGGGATCAAGGACATGACCCCATGGTTGCTAACTTGAGCTCAAAGGTCGCTGGCTTGAGCAAGGGGTCACTCGCTCTGCTGTAGCCCCCCAGTCAAGTCACATATGAGAAAGCAATCAACGAATGACTAAGGTGCCGCAATGAAGAATTGATGCTTCTTATCTCTCTCCTTTCCTGCCTGTCTCTATCTGTCCCTCTCCCTGTCTCTCTGTCCCCGACTCTCTCATTAAAATAAAATAAAATAAAAAATAAAATTCAGATGCTTCCAGATGTACAAATTGGTATATCAAATCCTGTGGGATCAAGAATTGAGCTACCGGCCAGGTAGCTCAATAGATAGATCGTCATCCCGTTGCACCGAGGTCACAGGTTTGATCCCCAGTCAGGGCACGTATGAGAAGCAGCCGGAGAGTGAGTGCACCACCATATGGAACAACTAAGTGTCTCCCTCACTCTTTCTCAAATCAATGGGGAAAATTTTTTTAATTGAAGTAATTGTGTAACTTCAAAGTAAAGATAAATATGTATAACCACCACAGTTGGTGACTTTGCATTTTTTTTCTGAACAGCAATTGCCCCCACATGTGCGCATCTGGGATTCTGTGACACTGAATACACTGCATGTCATTGGAACCGGGTTTTTTGACCGAGCTGTCACCTGCATTGCGTTCTCTAAATCTGTGAGTCTGAGTGGGGCGGGTCGTGCGCTCTGTCCCCGGGGAGGAGAGAGTCAGCTCTAGGCTGAAGAGGGGGAGTTAACATACGAGGGGGGGACGGCCCGGGTGTGTGTGGGGACTTGACTCTGAGCCCTTTCTGCTTCCCGAGTCCCCGCATTCAGCTGTCACATACTTCTGATCAGACCTTTCCAGCCGCGTGGGCGTGCTGATGCGGGGAGGTCCCGCTGCAGACTGTCTGCAGGTCTCCCGAGACAGTTTCACCTACGCCTCCCTAGGAGACCCCGACATGTCCCTACAGGGGCTGGCCCACTGTCCGTAACGGGCTGGTTGGGTCCCCTGGTCGCCCAGGCTTCCTCTGGATGTGCCTGCCGTCCCCCAGATCCACCGTGTCAGCCATGTCCGGTTCAGAGACTGGTGCGCGTGGTGTGTCTGTGCTCACAGCCGAGCACCCCACATTCACCCGTGCCCCAGTGCTCTCGCTCCCCGTATAACCTCTCAGTAACCCCATTATTACGGGGCGGCACTGTGCCTGCAGGGGGCACCGGCTCCTGCCGGGGCGGGGGTCCCTCTCTGGAGGCTGGTTTAGGGGACCCGCTGGTGAAGAGCCAGCCCTGTCCCTTCATCAGTCCCTGCTCAGCTGCTCTCCTTGCCTGTCTGTCCTGGTGAGTGGGTCTCAAAGGCAGTCAGCAGGCAATTCTTTAACTGAAATGGGGCTAGTAAAATTACTGCTCTTTGTTAATCATGCCCAGCCCATTTTATTCTCAAATGTCGTTTGCCCACGAATACTTCTGTCCCCCCAGAACGGAGGAAGCAGCCTGTGCGCCGTGGACGACTCCAACGACCACGTGCTGTCAGTGTGGGACTGGCAGCGGGAGGAGCGGCTGGCCGATGTCAAGGTCTCGCCCCCACCCCGACGACGCCACGGTGTCCTTCTGCGCGGAGCCTTCTCGGGCCGCTGCCTGCCGGCCACGTCCCTGCGTGTGGGGATTTGACTCTGAGCCCTTTCTGCTTCCCGAGTCCCCTCGTTCAGCTGTCACATACTTCTGATCAGACCTTTCCAGCCGCACGGGCGTGCTGATGCGGGGAGGTCCCGCTGCAGACGGGGGGCTGGGGTCCCCCTGCCAAGGCGGCCCTCGGGGTGATGCCTCCCCCAGAGCCCCGCTGACCCAGCCGTCCCCTCCTGGGATGCCATGCCCGGGTCCTGGCGGGCTTTCTTCCTCTCGTGACCGTGTCTGCAGGGGTTGTCCTCCCTCGTCTCTCAGCCATGACCCTTTAGTTCATTCCCCCGCTTGTTGGTTCACTTTCTGTCACTTTCATTTGACAAATGCCCAGTGTCCCCTGTGTGCCCACATGTCGCGGAGGCACTGGAGGTGTGGTGACACAGACGGGCTCGCTGCCCACCCAGTGCCAGTCGGGGAGGGGCAGTAGGGGCGCTGGGCAGGCAGAGGGGAGGTCGGCGCCGCCAGCCCGGGCTCATGCAGAGCTCAGAGAGCCTGGGAAGGAGGAGCAGGGGCCGCTGCTGGGTCCTGGGCCTCCCGGGGGGCTGGTCCCTGTGGGGGCTCTCTGAGCTGCTCTTGCTCACCTCTGATCTGTTCTGTGCAAGATGTCCGTGAACCGCCTGTCCACTTTCTTACGTTTTCCTCCTGTTAAATCATGCTCTGGCCCTGGCCAGTTGGCTCAGTGGTAGAGCATCAGCCCAGCATGTGGATGTCCCAGGTTCGATTCCTGGTCAGGGCACATGGGAGAAACGACTGTCTGCTTCTCCACCTCTCTCCCTTCTCTCTCTCTTCCTCTCCTCCCTCTCTCTTCCCCCTTCTGCAACCATGGCTTGATTGGCTTGAGTGAGTTGGCCCTTGGCACTGAGGATGGCTCCACAGCCTCCGCCTCAGGTGCTAAAAAATGACTCTTGTTGCAACGGAGCAAGGGCCCCAGATGGGCAGAGCATTGCCCCCTAGTGGGCGTGCCAGGTGGATCCTGGTCAGAGCACATGCGGGAGTCTCCTCTGCCTCCCCTCCTCTCAACACCCCCCCCCCCCAAAATCATGGTCGGCCTGTCTTACAGAACTGACCTTGTATTTCTCACGCTGGCACCCGTTAACCTTGGATAACCTAACTCCCCTCACGCTGAGATTACCATTGGGTCACCTTCCTTCCCTGACGGGAGGAGCACCATTGGGTCGTCTGACTTGCATGCGAGTCTGGGCTGTAGAATAGGAGTGCTAGTCTGTCCCGTTTTCACACTGGGACCCTGCCTCCTCGTAGTCTGGTCAGATGTTTCATTTCTCGCGATGGTGCTAGGTGGGAAGGAAACAGGAACAAGTCCTTATCCAGGCTTACGAGGGTATACCTGAATTCTCGAGCAGCAGGAAGAGTCAGGGCTTCCCTCATCCGACCAGGGTGCATGGAAACCACATAGCAGGGTGAAGGGCTGTGAGGTCACCCAAGGAGCTGGCTCCCTGGCTCGGTCGCCGACCCACGGGCACAGTCCCAAGAATTAGCCCAGCAGGGACATGCTGATAAGCGGGCCAGGAGCAATGGAGCTGCATAACATGCCGATTCCTGGGCCCTTCTCTCTGGTTCCCGTCACTGGGTGGGGACGAGGCCTGACATCTGCACGAACACACGCCCTCACGCCCGCTGACCCTGCTGTTTGGCCAGGGCTGGGGATCGTGAGGGGGAGGGGGGCTGCCCCTCACCCACTCCATCAGCAAGCGCCTGCTGTGGGCCCGCTCTGCGCCCCCTGCTGTGACGGTCCTCAGGGAGAGAGGGCCCCATGCTCCGGCCTCGGGCTGCAGTCCAGCGGGGGAGACGGGCCAGGAGAGGTTCAGGTCGCAGCAGACAGAAGCGTGGTGTTTACAGAAGATAAAATCAGTGGGGAAAGTCAAGGGGCTGTGCTTTGCTTGAATGCGTGATTTATCTGTGGCGCCTGACGAGGTCTGAGACACGTGCGTCCCCTGTTTCGCTCAGTGCTCCAACGAGGCTGTGTTTGCTGTGGACTTCCACCCCACGGACCCCAACATAATCGTTACCTGTGGAAAATCACACCTCTACTTTTGGACGCTGGAAGGAAACTGCCTCATTAAGAAGCAAGGATTATTCGAGGTAAAGTTAACGTCGTCTGTTATCACTGTGCTTGGGGTCAGCTGGCTTTTCTTAGGGTCAGGGACACTTCTTGTGTCCATTCTCAGAATGTGTTTTAATTGCCCAACGTGGGGGAGTAGTGACAGAGACTACCCCCGGATCCGTAACAGGTGGGGAGCCCCTGTGTCCTGTGGATGACCCCGGTGATGCCCAGGGGGAAGGTGGCCCCGCGCAGGGAGAGCACAGGGAAAGGATGCCCCCGGGCGCGGGCCCACCACGGCCCGAGCAGCTGCCACGGCACTCAGGAGCCCAGCGGGTTCACTGTCTCTGCGCACGGGGACAGTCCACGCCTGCTAGTCCGGCCATGTGGGGCCTTGCGAGAGCACCAGGGGAGAGCGCCTCCTCCCTGTGGGGACGTCTGGTGCTATACCCAGAGACTGAGCGAGAGGACCCTGTTCCTCAGGCTGTAGTCATGACAACATCGCCCGCTGCTCGGCCCCTTCCGACACCCTCCTGTGCTCGGACTGTCTGCCGCTTGATACGTACCGGGAATCTGTCTTAGAGCAGATGGCCTCGCGGCTTAAGTTACGTAAGGGCAGAAAAAGATGGGAGACGTGAGTGTGGTGACACCATCCGGCTCGGGATTCCTGGGCATCTAGGTAGTATTAGTACAAACGGAAGGATGCCTTGACTCAATGTATGTGTATATTTACAACATTCTGCAGAAGCAAGAAAAGCCAAAGTTTGTCCTCTGTGTGACTTTCTCTGAAAATGGGGACACCATCACCGGAGACTCCAGCGGCAACATCTTGGTATGGGGAAAAGGTAACTCGTGGTTGCTCCCGACGCAAACCGTGTTTGGCAACGCTCTGAGCCGTCAAACGTGACTCCTGTAGGAACTCCGTTAGTGTGACCCACAGGAATACTGCTAAATTCCGAGTTACGGAGGTACCTGCGTCCACGTGTGCCTGTGTGACTGGAGACCAGAGCCCTGGGGCAGAGGAAGAGTTAGTGACCTCCTGTCACCCTAAAAGGCTCCTTCAGCCTGAGCGGTTCTGCTGGAGTGAACAGCTTTATTAGGCGATCTGTAGTCACTGATGAGTTACAGCGATGAAGTCATCAGTGACTATTGAGCTGTGAAACATCTAAGTAACTATTCTGGTCCACGTAGCATCGGGCAGACATTCCTGGGCACTGCCACGTGCATGGCAGCATGAGCGTGCTGGGTGCTGCGGTCGTATAGATGAGTCAGGCCCGCACCCCCCGGAGTCACTGAGCTCACGGTATGGTGGGGGGGGGGGGGTCACCACTCAGAAAACATTCGTGCAGGCGCAGTGAGCACTCGTGCACACTTACCGGGTGCCAGGAAAGATACAGCATCCGTGGCCCCAGAGATCTTCGAGTTCGGGTTGGTGATAAAGCGGGAAACAGACCCATCAACATTCTGTCCGACTCCTAGGGTGACTTCCGTGGTGGCCCCGCTACTCCGGGCGCTGGGCGCTTTCCACGTTGTTTTTCCTTCGCCCGTAGAACAGGCCTGTGGGGTGAGCAGAGGGGCTGACGGAGATGCCGGGCAGCCAAGTCGCTCGGCCGGAGACACAGCTCGTTAGACTCAGGTCCCCGCTCTGAGCCCGTGTTCCCGTGGGTTCTCGTCGTCCTGCTGGGCACGTTAGGAGGCTTTCCTTCACGGTAAAGCCCTCCGGGCCGTGCCTGCCTGGCGCTCTGTGAACGTCTGGGAATCGGACCCTTTGCAGGGGTCTCCAAACTTTTTACACAGAGGGCCAGTTCACTGTCCCTCAGACCATTGGAGAGCCGCCACATACAGTGCTCCTCTCACTGACCACCAATGAAAGAGGTGCCCCTTCCGGAAGTGCAGCGGGGGGCCGGATAAATGGCCTCAGGGGGCCTCATGCAGCCCGCGGGCTGTAGTTTGGGGATGCCTGCTTTAGAGAGTGACACTGCAGTGACGTTCTAAGCGACGGTATCGATTTTGAAATGGAAATGCAATGCGGCAGGCGGAGGTGAGCCTGTTCACAAAGGACTAAGGATGGTTTTCTTGGTGTGTCTAGGTACGAATCGCATAAGCTATGCCATTCAAGGGGCCCACGAGGGTGGTATTTTTGCACTTTGTATGTTAAGGGACGGCACCCTGGTGTCAGGAGGAGGGAAGGACCGAAAGCTCATTTCTTGGAACGGAAACTATCAGAAACTCCATAAAACCGAGGTAAGGCAGCGGGCGGTACTCCTGAACTTTGCTTCGAACCTTGAACTATCGTGCCCGCTGGTGTCCTTGTGCCTGGAAACCTTGAGCCTCCCGTTTTGAAAGTGGTTTTGATAAAATGAAGCGGTATAATGTTTTATTAAAACCCATGGAGGCGGCTTACGTCCAGATACTGAAATGGGACGAGCTGTATAAAATCTATAACGTCATTCGCACTTAGAATATTTCTATAATAGAACCAATTTCACTTTTCCAAGGGAATACTATCTCCATTTTGATTTATCGTTAAAATTGTTCTTTTTTTTTTTTCTTCCCACTTTAATTTCCGGCGGGTTGCTTTGGAGACATCATCACTGTGGAGCTAGTGTCTGAGTATCTTATCTCCTCAGTGCCTGGCTGAGTGCCAACACACCCTCCTAAGACCTGAGTCCCTGGGTGTCTCTTTCCCCTCCTGTTACCTGGTTAGCAGCCTGCACTCCTGTGGGAGCTGGAGGCGAGAGACCCAGTATTCCTGCTACGGACTCACTGAATTTTCTCCTCCGAGCCCTGGGAAATCACGGGCATCGATCTGACGGCCGGAGGTCATTATCCCAACCGTAGAGTGGACATGCCTTTCCAACTTCCAAGTTAGATGCTCGCGACACGTTACATCCTGTAATATGTGTTCCCTCAGAAAGCGGCTGGCACGGTGCTTCGGCTGTAGGGGAACTTGGTTTTATTGATTATTGCTCTTTTTTTTTTTTTTTTAAGTAAGAGGAAGAGCGATAGAGAGACAGGCTCCTTCACACACCCTACATGATCCACCCGGCAACCCCTACCTGGCGCTGATGCTCACATCAACCGAGCTATCCTTAGGCCCCAGGGCCCACGTGTGAACCCACTGACCCACTGGCTGTGGGAGGGGAAGAGAGAGAAAAAGGGGAGAGGGAAGGGGAGAGAAGCAGATGGTCGCTTCTCTTGTGTGCCCTGACTGGGAATCGAACCTGGGACGTCCTCACAGCAGGCCAACGTTCTACCCACTGAGTCAACCGGCCAGGGCCTGGTTATTGCTCTTAATAAAGGAAGGCTTTCATCTAAGCTTGGAAATCACTTCCCCTTTCACGGAGATTTTAATTGACAGAGCATTTTTTTATGAGATTTGACCAGCATTTGACCAACGTGAACCCACAGCGAGAGCCCCAGAGCCCCATCCGGTTTCCCAGAAGATTGCACTTTCTCGTGCCCGTACTGTCACCGGGCTGGCTCAGACTGTCACCCCCTGTTGTCAGCTCTGGCCTAACAGACACACTGGAGGTGGACAGGGTGAGAAGGCAGCCGGCCGCTTCCCGCCCTGGGACTGGTCCAGAGACAAGCACCGGGGTTGGTCTGCCGGCCACTTCGGTTCTTTTTTCTAGGGTGGGAACCTCCATTTCTCTTATCACAGCAAGTTCTTGGCGGGTGTATCTTGAGATTTGTGTTCTCCATCTTTGGATAACGCCCCCCATGTTTACCAACATGAACAATGGATTTCAAAACTAAGTGGAGGCCCTGGCCGGTTGGCTCAGTGGTAAAGCGTCGGCCTGGCATGCAGGAGTCCTGGGTTCGATTCCTGGCCAGGGCACACAGGAGAAGCACCCATCTGCTTCTCCACCCCTCCCCCTCTCCTTCCTCTCTGTCTCTCTCTTCCCCTCCCGTAGCCAAGGCTCCATTGAAGCAAAGTTGGCCCGGGCGCTGAGGATGGCTCTGTGGCCTCTGCTTCAGGCACTAGAGTGGCTCTGGTTGCAACAGAGCAACGCCCCGGATGGGCAGAGCATCGCCCCCTGGTGGGCGTGCTGGGTGGATCCCGGTCGGGCGCATGCGGGAGTCTATCTGACTGCCTCCCCGTTTCCAACTTCAGAAAAATACAAAAACCCCCCACAAACTAACAAAAAAAACTAAATGGAGTCTGACCAGGCGGTGGCGTAGTGGATGCGTAAGACCCAGGTTTGAGACCCCGAGGTCACCAGCTTGAGCGCGGGCTCATCTAGTTTGAGCAAAGCTCACCAGCTTGGACCCAAGGTCGCTGGCTCAAGCAAGGGGTTACTCAATCTGCTGAAGGCCCGCGGTCAAGGCACATATGAGAAAGCAATCAATGTACAACTAAGGTGTCGCAACAACAACAAAAAAACTAATGATTGATGCTTCTCATCTCTCTCCGTTCCTGTCTGTCCCTATCTGTCCCTCTCTCTGACTCTCTCTGTCTCTGTAAAAAAATAAATAAATAAATAAATAAATAAATAAATAAATGGAGTGAAGCTGCCAAAGAATTCACCATTTTAAGTCACAGGAAAATTTTAGGAGCTCTTATTAGGGCTTTTAAATAGAATCCTTTATTTCCCACATTTTACCTGCTGTTTCTGCGAAAGTCATCACAAGTCAAAAATAAATTAACCATGAGCATTTCCTAAAAATCTTACCAAGAAAAAAATGCTTTGTTCTTTATTATTTATTTTTAGCAGCCTGACTCTTGCTGATTCTTTTGAGACACATAAAATGTTCGGAGCTTGAAAGGAAGATTTGGGGTTTTGATCATTCACTCAACAAGTGCTGATCGTGGACCTCTCTCTGTCTCTCCGTATACGTGTGTGTGTGTGTGTGACTGCAGTAGGACCTATCGTCTTAATACATAAGCAGGTATTTTAAATGGTGGAGTCATTGAAGGACATCTTAAACCTTTGACTTTTCACTGCAGATCCCAGAACAGTTCGGTCCAATACGGACGGTGGCCGAGGGGAAGGGCGACGTGATCCTGATCGGCACGACCAGAAACTTTGTTCTGCAGGGCACCCTGTCCGGGGACTTCGCGGCCATCACTCAGGTGCGTCCCGGCGGGCCCACCTGGCATGCCTGCCTGCCGTCACGGGAGAAGGCCAGAAAGCACCACAGGGAGCAGCTCATGCCCGTGTCGCGCCCTGACATGACCCTCCCGAGCTCCGGCCGTTTCGGTCCACCGTCCGGCCTGAAGCTGGGGGTCGGGGGGTGGAGAGGAACGGGTGCAGTTGGTTACAGAGCGTGCAGCTGGGGGTCGGGGGGTGGAGAGGAACGGGTGCAGTTGGTTACAGAGCGTGCAGCTGGGGGTCGGGGGGTGGAGAGGAACGGGTGCAGTTGGTTACAGAGCGTGCAGCTGGGGGTCGGGGGGTGGAGAGGAACGGGTGCAGTTGGTTACAGAGCGTGCAGCTGGGGGTCGGGGGGTGGAGAGGAACGGGTGCAGTTGGTTACAGAGCGTGAAGCTGGGGGTTGGGGGGTGGAGAGGAACGGGTGCAGTTGGTTACAGAGCGTGCAGCTGGGGGTCGGGGGGTGGAGAGGAACGGGTGCAGTTGGTTACAGAGCGTGCAGCTGGGGGTCGGGGGGTGGAGAGGAGCGGGTGCAGTTGGTTACAGAGCGTGCAGCTGGGGGTCGGGGGGTGGAGAGGAGCGGGTGCAGTTGGTTACAGAGCGTGCAGCTGGGGGTCGGGGGGTGGAGAGGAACGGGTGCAGTTGGTTACAGAGCGTGCAGCTGGGGGTCGGGGGGTGGAGAGGAACGGGTGCAGTTGGTTACAGAGCGTGAAGCTGGGGGTCGGGGGGTGGAGAGGAACGGGTGCAGTTGGTTACAGAGCGTGCAGCTGGGGGTTGGGGGGTGGAGAGGAACGGGTGCAGTTGGTTACAGAGCGTGCAGCCAGCCTGGTTCGTCCTCTGTCCAGGCGCCTGAGGGTGGCTGGGTCCCCTGTTTCAGAGAAGCACTGTCATGCTGTCTCGGTTCTTTGTAGGGTCACACCGATGAGCTCTGGGGGCTGGCCATCCATGCCTCCAAGCCTCAGTTCTTGACCTGTGGGCATGACAGACATGCCACTCTCTGGGACGCTGTCGGCCACCAGCCCGTCTGGGATAAAATAATAGAGGTAGACGTGCATGTTTACATTCCTTTTTTTTTTTTTTTTTTTGGTAAAAATTCATCTGGAATGTGTTTATTTGCATGAAATGAAAAGTGATGTAAAATTGTCTCAAACCAAATGTCACTTAACCCATCTCCTTTGAATTGTGTTGCTCTGAACGTGGCCAAGCGGTCTCGTCCGTGTGATTCGGAAGGTTGCTGTCGAATTGTCCGACAGCGAGTTCGCCCCTCCGGCTCCGAGCTGGTGGCTGAGTTTCCCGAGTGCAGCCTCTCCACCCACGAAACCCTGGTGGTGAGCCCGCATCCTGCGGACAGCGTGCCTCCGGACTGGGAATTAGGAACTGTGCTAAACGCACACAGTTTATCTCTCCAGTGTTTGACGACAGAGGCAAAGCTTCCGTTTTAAACTTGGCTTCTCTGTGATCTTTAGAAAAAGGACTCGGTTTGCATGGCAGGGTGCTGAGCTGCCCCCTCCTCCGTGAGACGCAGCGGCGACCGCACTGACTGAGCACGGGTTGCGTGCCCCCCGCCCCCCCGCGTGTGTGCCTGTATTCATCACCCTTCCTCCCGGCACCAGCCCTGCCAGTGGAAGTTTTTTTACCCTGATGCTATTGATTAGGAAACGGAGGCTTAGAACAGTTGCATGGCTTGCCAAGGTTGCCAAGTTAGTGACAAGTGCCCTTGTTTGTAGCCAGCTCAGTCTGATTCCCACACCCGGGGTCCTCCACCGCTCACACTGCTGTGGCTCAAAAGCACGCCCTGTGCCCTGGGTGACACGCACTGTCCCATGAAAGGGGCGGCCCCTCGGTAGACCCCACACCGCCTCCACTCCGGCCACAGAGGTGCCCGCGTTCCCCAGTGAGCTGGGCTGGGGCCTCAGCCCTCCTGCCTTTTGCTTTCAAAGACGGTCACTGGGGACTAGAGCTGGCCGGTCACCAGTCGAGCTGAGCGTGAGATGCCAGGGCCGGAGGGGCGACCCTGCTGCTCAGGGGAGAGAACAAGTGTGGCCCGAGGTGGCAGGGAATGGCTAGAGGAGGTGGTGTCCTGCCTTGTACCTGTCCCCAGGCGGGGGCTTCATGTGGGAGAAATGCATGAGGGGTTTATGCAGACCTGACGACCACCAATGCAGCAGGGACAGTGGCAGCCCGGGAGGGTGGCCTTCCCTGAGTCCCCGGACAGCACGGCAGCCCTGCTGAGTGCAGTCCCGGTGACCACACCCCCTCCTCTGCCAGGCTGTGGACCCACTCCCGTCACCAGGAGGGCTGGGGCGCTGAACCACACTCCAGCGGTATCTGTGGTTAAGTCCTCCCTGCTCTCTCCACTGGCCACGTGACTTTGGACGGGACCATCCTAAACCTCAGTGTCTTCCTCTCAGTAACATTATGAGCCTCAAATGAATTACACGCTCGAGCCTCACATGGCCGTGATTTCTCTGTGTGTCGGTGGCAGCCTGAGCTAACGACAGCGCCCTCCCGTTTTGGAACAAGCATTGCGATAATGGCGTCGGTACCTGACGTCTGGTCTATTTGCTCTGTTTATCCAGAGCAATCTCTGTGCCTCCTCCTAATTCCGTTTCCATTGCTACCCTTTCCTTGGTCTTAACTGTGATTAATCTCTTCTCACTTCAATGTCCTACACACCCTGCCCAGTGACCTCCTATCTATCTAACACAGAGATTCACTCTTGCACTCTCTGTGTTGAAAGAGAAAAGTTACAGCCTGACCAGTCAGTGGCGCAGTGGATAGAGCACCAGCCTGGGGCAAAGCGGACCCAGGTTCGAAACCCCGAGGTCGCCAGCTTGAGTGTGAGCTCATCTGGCTTGACTGCGGGCTCACCAGCTTGAGCGCAGGGTCGCTGGCTTAAGCGTGGGATCATAGATATGACCCCATGGTCGCTGGCTTGAGCCCAAAGGTTGCTGGCTTGAGTTCAAGGTCACTGGCTTGAGCAAGGGGTCACTCACTCTGCTGGAGCCCCCCCAGTCAAGACACATATGAGAAGCAATAATGAATAAGGTGCCACAGTGAAGAATTAATGCTTCTCATCTCTCTCCCTTCATGCCGGTCTGTCCCTATCTGTTCCTCTCTCTGTCTCTTTTGCAAAAAAAAAAAAAAAAAAAAAAAGAGAGAGAGAGAAAAGTTAACTCACTGTGTTCTTATTTCCTGGTGACCACAGTCTTTAACACAGCAACACAGCTCACATCCCTAGTGTCACCACATGCTTCCCACCCCCGCCCCATACATTCTGCATTGTAAACCCACCTGTCATTGCTCAGCGAGGCCCCAAACTGTATTGCTTCCACCTCTTTGATCATTACCACCTGATCCCCCAAAAAGTACTGGTGTGTCCACTTCTGCCGCCACCTCCGATGCTCCCTCCCTCACTGGACGGCCAAGTCCAGGGCTGCCCGCCTCCGCCCAGCCTCCCCCGTCTGCCCTCGTCTGCCTCCCCGCTTCTGGGACCCCACAGCTTGTTTTCACTCTGTCCTCACCCACATTCCAGCTGGTATCAGCCAGTACTGCACACGTGTGTACCATGAGACCAAATCCTGGAGCATGCCACGCTCGTCTCAGAGCCTTCTAGGGCTGCGGAGGGTCAGGTGTTCATCCGGTGTCTCCCTAATGGGCCGGGTGCGGTGGTCAGGTGTCTGGACAGATCCCGTTCACCCTCCAGCCTGGGGCCACCTGACCAGGCTTCCAGGACTAAGAGCAATAACTTCTCGATCTGTCCTCTGACTGCCGTAGCTATGAAAGGGCATAAGACAGAAAGAGAGAAGTTCTATGTGGTCCAAGTAGGAAAACATTTTCCTCTCTGGAGAGAAAGGAGATTCTTAAAAAATGGGGCCCTATGGCCCCAAGGGACGAGGGCTGTGCTGTGTGTTTTTATGCAATAGTATTGTGTCTGGCCATCAATTTACACTTCCTTTAAAATATTTTAGGATCCAGCTCAGTCTTCTGGTTTTCATCCTTCAGGGTCTGTGGTTGCAGTTGGAACACTGACCGGGAGGTAAGTCCGCAGCAACGTGCCCTGCGATCTCGCAGTTCAGGGAGAGAGGCGCGGTGTCCGTGGTGCCCCGGGCCAGGCTCGGGCGGTGCCTTCCCACAGTTAGGTCAGAACTCGGAGGGAAAACTGAGACGGGTCCTTCCGTCCTGGACCCGGAGGAAACCTGAGGAAAGCGATGGAAGAGAACCCACACATGCATGCACGCATGCATACACACAGACACACATGCACAGGCACGCACACACGAGTTCATGCATGCACACATGCACAGGCACGCACTCACGCACGCATGCATACACACAGACACACATGCACAGGCATACACAGGCATGCACGCACGCATGCATACACACAGACACATATGCACAGGCATACACAGGCACGCACGCACGCATGCATACACACAGACACATGCACAAGCATACACAGGCATGCACACATGTGCACAGACACACATGCACACATGTGCACAGGCATACACAGGCACGCACACACGCATGCATACACACAGACACACATGCAAAAGCATACGCAGGCATGCACACATGTGCACAGACACACATGCACACACGTGCACAGGCATGTATGCACACACATGCTCGTGCACGCACACACACCTGCCTCCAGTTTCAGGGGATGGGGAGTTCCTCTGCCCTCCTCTGCAGGTGGTGGGAGGAGCCTCGACTTCGAAATCGGGCAAGACAGCGTTTCCAAAGCACTGAGCATTTAAAAACATTCCTTCTTGCTGCCTTTGCAAAATTTTAGAAGCTGCCCAGATTCCGGAGCTTGTGTTCAGATTCAGCTCAGGCTTGCTGACCGGGCGCCTCCGACAGGCCGGGCAGCCGCTCTGTGCTTGAACTCCGGCTTCTCCACTCGGCAGAGTGTGCCTCGGAGCCAGTTACATAACCCGCGGAGTCTGTTCTGTTTATAAACGGGCTGCGCTGAGCTGCCGCGCCACACGGCCTCTGGATGGAACGGGCTGACGTGCAGGGAGCATCCGCGGGGGTTGCCTGGCGGGCGACTTCTGTGCTTATTACCGTCATCATTTTATACGTTTCACTTGTGCTTTTATATTGTTTGTCGTGGTATATGCGCCTATTATGGTTTAATTCAGATATGCTTGGTGACCTCCTCCTGTCCTTCCTCTAAGAAGCATGCCACGTAGATTCTGTTGTTATGGCCAGAGAGTGTGTATAAAGAAGTAGCAGCCATTTGTAAGTCACAGGTAGCAATGTCTTAAGAGCTGGGTACCTTGTATCTAACAGAATCCTTCATGAAAATGTGTGCACAGTCGTGCACATGCGTGTGCGCAGGCACACACACTCTTTACCTTCCTTTTGGTGCTCTCGGAGATGACTGAAGCTTCCGGTCAGCGGCTCTGCAAACGGCTGACAGCCGCTTCTTGCCATTATTGACGTGCCGACTGTGTGTGGTGGGCTGGCATACGGTGACAAGGCCAGGATGCTCAGAGTCACAGACGGTGTCCTGTGGGGGCAAGATGAAGCATGCAGCCCGAGCCCTCCCCTCCGTGTGTGCCTCCCACACCTCTGGCCCCAGCGCCACGCTTCACTCTTCTTGACGGGGCAGTTCAGTGGGAGCCCCAGTTTCTCTACTTCTTACGTTCCGACCTCTGTGAAGCTTAGATAGCACAGGCAAGGTAAACAGATGTTGCAGATGCAAGGAATCAAAGCTGAGAAGCCAAATCCAAGTTTCCAGGAACAGCCAAGGCTACTGACTGGGCGTGGTTAGGGCCCCGAAGGGAAGGCTCAGACTGTGCTGCCAGCTCGGGGGACATGCTGATGGAATGTGTCATCTAGGTTTGAGACTGCAGGAGCAGGAAGCCCACCTTCCTTTCCTTTCCCGAGGACACGAGTCCCGGTGCGTGCCACCACCCAAAGGACACATGGGCGGGAGGGTGCAGTCATCCCGTCATTTGACATTTACCGCGTGCTGGGTCCTTCTAGGGAGTTCGAAAGCACTCTGTCCCTGTGAGAACTTTCCTGATGTGACACGGGGCCTGCAGGGTGGTTCTGGGCCGTGATCCCCACCGCACAGCTGAGGAAACTGAGCCCAGAGGGCTTTGCTTCAAAGACCAGCCCTCGGCCCACTCTTCTTCTGTTCTCTCCATCATTTCTTCCACCCGGCTGGTGGCATGCCAGCCTCCACGGAGGTCGGACACTTGGCACCACTGAGGGTGTCTCCACTCCTGAGGCGGTCCCAGCCCCACCTCCTGGGCCTGTCCTGCTTCACCCTGGGCTGGGACCTATGTGAGTGGTCCCTTTGCTTCTGTGGCCACAGGCCGCCATTACGGGCTGGTTCTCCTCCCCTGCCCAGGGCTGTCTCTCCTCTTATGTGTAAGTGACAAAACTCAAACGCTGAGGACCTTGGCCAGGTAGCTCCGTTGGTTAGAACATTGTCCCGACACACCAAGGTTGCAAATTTGATTCCTGGTCAGGGCACAGACAGTAATCAACCAATGAATGCACAAATAAGTGGGACAGCAAATCGGCATTTCTCTGTTTGTCTCTTTCTCTCTCTCTCCCTTCCTCTCTAAAACAAAACAAAACAAAAACACCCTCAAACACTGAGGGAACCCCATCATAGCCTTGATAACTGAGTCATTTCAAGTGGTGGTAGCTCATGCTTTTTAGAAAACGCTCGTTTGTACCTAGGAAGTTTCCTTCAAATAAAAGCATTCTTGTTAAGTCAACATTAAGTAAACACAGTGTTTATTAAGCCCGTAGGCTAATAGTTTTTAATAGTCTTACTATCACTGTGATAGTCTGACTTCATTTCCCACTCAGCAGCTTGTACTGTTTCTCCTGTTCACAACAGGTGGTTTGTGTTTGACACGGAAACGAAAGACCTGGTCACCGTGCACACAGATGGGAACGAGCAGCTCTCGGTCATGCGGTACTCACCAGGTTAGAGCACCCCCGTTCCCGGGACACTCCGCGGAGTTAGGAGAAAGTTCCACACGCCGCCTCCACGCGCAGTGCAAACTCTACACGCACCTGACTGGCACTTGGGGGTTCTCTTTCTCTCTTTGGTCCCTGTGCTGTGTGTGTGTGTCTGTGTGTGTGTGTGTAACTCTTTACGATGGAAGATTTCCACAGACAGAACCGGACGGAAGGGCACAGCTTGCCCCTCATGTCCATCAGCAGCTGCAGTAATTACTGACCCTCGGCCAGTCCTGTTCACCCGGAACTCACCACTGCCCCTCCCAGGTTGTTTGGAAGCGGTTCACAGACACCCTTTTCTCCATTCATATCCCTGTATATGTCTCCAAAAAATGAGGACTCTTTCTAGCTGCTCTATTGGAGTGTAATTTACATACAATGTGTCCGTAAAGTCATGGTGCACTTTTGACTAGTCACAGGAAGCAACAAAAGACGATAGAAATGTGAAATCTGCACCAAATAAAAGGAAAACCCTCCCAGTTTCTGTAGGATGATGTAGCAGCATGTGTGCATGCGCAGATGATGATGTAACACCGTGTATACAGTGGAGCAGCCCACGGCCATGCCAGTCGAGATGTGGACGGTACAGAGGAAAGTTCAGTGTGTTCTGTGGCTCGCTAAATTAGAATCCATGACCAAAGTGCAATGTGAATATCGGCGCGTTTATAACGAAGTGCCACCACATAAGAATAACATTTTTCGGTGGGATAAGCAGTTGAAGGAAACTGGCAGTTTGGTAGAGAAACCCAGTTCTGGTAGGCCCTCAGTCATTGACGAGTCTGTAGAGGCTATATGGCAGGGGTCCCCAAACTACGGCTCGCGGGCCGCATGCGGCCCCCTGAGGCCATTTATCTGGCCTCCGCCACACTTCCGGAAGGGGCACCTCTCTCATTGGTGGTCAGTGACAGGAGCATAGTTCCCATTGAAATACTGGGCAGTTTGTTGATTTAAATTTACTTGTTCTTTATTTTAAATATTGTATTTGTTCCCATTTTGTTTTTTTACTTTAAAATAAGATATGTGCAGTGTGCATAAGGATTTGTTCATAGTTTTTTTTATAGTCCGGCCCTCCAACGGTCTGAGGGACAGTGAACTGGCGGCCCCCTGTGTAAAAAGTTTGGGGACCCCTGCTATACGGGATAGCTACCTAAGGAGTCCTAAAAAATCTGTGCATGAGCCCACATCGAACTGCACTGAATAGGTATGAAACTGGGAGAGTTTTCCTTTTATTTGGTGCAGATTTCACATTTCTATCGTCTTTTGTTGCTTTCCTGTGACCGGTCAAAAGTGCACCATGACTTTACAGACACACTGTACAATGATTTACCCATTATAAGCTTATGATGCATTGATGCTTAGTAAATAAATCGGGGGACTTGTGCAACCAGCCCCACCATCCAATTTGAGAACCTCTTTACCCCCCCCCCAGAAGTTCCCTCTCTGCCCGTTGGAGTTCATCTCCGCCTCCACCCCCGGTCCTGAGCTGCCGTGCGGGTCTGTAAATCACCTGTTCTGGACACTTCATGATAATGGAAGCATATAACATGCAGCCTGGTCCGCCTGGCTGCTTTTCCTTAGAATAATGTGTTGTTGTTGTTTTGAGACTGATTCGTGTTATTGTGCATGTATTGATAGTTTTTTTCTTTTTTCTAATTGAATTTTTGGGGGTGACATTGGCTAATAAAAGTTTCGATTTTAGGCATACAGTTCTATCATATATTGTATTGTGTGTCCCACTCCAAGTCAAGTCTCCTTCTATCACCATTTTATCCTCCTGTATATTCCTTTTTAATTGCTGAATAGTGTTCTGTCTTATGGATACGCCACGTCTTCTTGATCCATTTGTCAGTTAACAGACACTTGAATTGTTTCTGTGTTTTGGCTACTACTATGAGTAACACTGCTATGAGCCATACTTTTTGTACACATTTGTTTTCCTTGATCTTGGGTAAACTCCTAGAAGTAGAATTGGTGAATCATAGGGTATGTTTATATTTGACATCGGATGAAAATGCCCAACTGCTTTCCAAAGTAGCCGCAGCATTTTCCATTCCCACCAACAGTGTGTCAGGGTCCCAGTGTCTCCGTATCCTCACAAACACCCGTTATAATCAGTCCTTTTTATTAGAGCCCGTTTTTTAATAGAAGTGTCGTGGTGCCTCCTGTGGTTTTAAGTTATATTTCTGTAAATAGTATCAAAGATGTTGTGCATCTTTTCATGTGTCTGTCAGTCATTTCTGCATCTTCTTTAAGGAAGTATCCAAATATTTTGCACATTTTTAATTGGGTTGTTTTCCTTACTACTGAGTTGTAAGAATTCTTTCTGTATTCTATATACGAGTTCCTTATCAGATATATGATTTGCAAGTATTTTCTCTTTGTGGATGGCTTGTCTTTTCATATTTTTAATGAGGTCTTTTGAAGCAGAAGCTTTAATTTTGATGAAGTCCAGTTTATTGATTTTTTTTAATGGATCATGCGTGTGGTGTCATAGTTAAGGTTCTGAAGATTTCTCTCCTACTGCTTTTAGGAAGGTTATTGTTTTAGCCATCCCATGTAGGTCTATGACCCATTTTTAGTTCATGTTTGTATATGGTTAGAGGTATGAGTCCAATTTTATTTATTCTGCATAAAGAAATCCACTTGTCCCAGCAGCATTTGTTGAAAATACAATTCTTTCCCTGTTGGATTATCTTGACACTTTTGTAAAAAATCTAGTAACAGTAACTATAGCCTGACCTGTGGTGGCGCAGTGGATAAAGCATCAACCTGGAATGCTGAGGTCGCTGGTTCAAAACCCCAGGCTTGCCCGGTCAAGGCACATATGGGAGTTGATGCTTCCTTCTCCTCCCCCTTTTCTCTCTCTCTCCTCCCCAAAATGAATAAATAAAAAATATTTTTAAAAATCTAGTAACAGTATATACAAAAGTTATTTTTCAGGATTCTCAGTTCTGTCTTGTTCATCTATATATTTATCCATATGACAATACCACACAGTTTTGATGATTATATTTTTGTAGTGAGTTTTGAAACTGAATAGTGTAATTAACTTTGTGTGGGATTTTTTATCAAAATTGTTTTAACTATTTTAGGTCCTTAGATTATTATATAAATTTTAGAATCAGCTGGTCAAGTTCTAATTTTAGAAAGCCTACCAGGATTTTAATAGGTTGAACTTACAGATCAATACGGGGAAAGTTGCTATCTTTATAAGACTGAGTCTTGTAATTCTTGAACAGAGAATGTTGCTCCATTTATTTAGGTCTTTATTTTCTATTTCAGTGCACAAGTCTTACACTTCCTGTGTTAAATTTATTCCTAAATTACTTTTTATGCCATTGTAAATTAGTTGTTTTGTTTTTGTTTTTGTTTTTTGCATATGGACTTTTGTATCTGTGACCTTTCTAAATTCTTTCATTAGTTTTAGTGGTTTTTTGTTTGTTAAATTCTTGAGATTTTCTTCATATGGGAGCATGTAACTGCAAAGATAGTTTTACTTTTCCTTTTGAATCTGGGCGCCTTTATTCCTTTTTCCTTATTGCATTTTCTACGCTCTCCAATGTGAGGATGAACAAAAGTCGCAAAGGAAGTCCTCGCCTTGCTCAGAGCAGTAGAGGGAAAACCGTGGTTTATCGTCAAGTATGGTGGTAGATGCTCTTTAACATGATGAGGACATTCCCTTCTCTTCTTAATTTGTTTAGATTTTATCAAGAATGGGTGTTCGAGTTTATCAAATGCCTTTTCTGTATCTGTTGAAATGATGATGTGGTTTCTGTCTTTCGTTTTATTAATATGGTCTTTGCTTGTGATGGGTCTATCCAAACTTTTTGTTTCTTCTTGAATCAGTTTTAGTAATTTTTCCATTACCTCTAAGTTGTCTAATTTATTGGTATAAAATTTTTCATAACATTGTTTATAGCCCTTTTAATTTTTCTGAAGTTAGTCATGACTTTATTACATTAAATTTCAGATGTTAGGCCATCGCTGCATTCCTGGGATGAATCTGACGCGGTCATGGTGTCTAATCCTTTTTTTCTCTATTACTGGATACTGTGTATTTGTTCATGTTCCGTTGGACTGCTGCGTCCGTGTTTGTGAGGGATATTGACACATAGTTTTCTTGTGATGGTTTTGTCTGGCTTAGTTATAAGACTGCTATTGGCCAGTAGAGGAAACTGGACAATGTTCCTTTCTTGCTCATTTTCTGAAAGGGTTTATAAAGGATTGGTGTTATTTCTTTTATAAAATATATATTTTATAGAATTCATGTGAGTTCAGGCACCACCAGAGCCTTTCTTTGTGGGAAAGTTTTTAATTAACTCAATGTCTTTGCTTGTGATGGGTCTATCCAAACTTTTTGTTTCTTCTTGAATCAGTTTTAGTAATTTTTCCATTACCTCGAAGTTGTCTAATTTATTGGCATAACATTGTTTATAACCCTTTTAATTTTTCTGAAGTTAGTCGTGAAGTCACTTCTTTCATTCTTGATTCTGGAAACTTGCATCTTCTTTCTCTTTTGTTCTTGGCTAGCAATCTAGGTAAAGTTTTGTCAATTTTGTTGATCTTTTCAAAGAATCAGGCAGAGGGAGGCAGTGTACACTGAGATGAGTCGGGAAGGGCCTTCCAGGCAGGGAGGGTACAATGTCCAGAGGCCGGAGAGAACCCTGGGCTCAGTGAGGAGTGATGTGGCCACGTGCTGGGGGGGCCTTATGGGCCCCCCTCACGGACTGTCTCAATTCCTTCATGGTGGAGGTAACCTGGGAAGGGTTTTATAAGGAAAGGAATGTGATCAGGTGCGATTTTCCAAAGATAGTTCTGGAAGACATGTAGAAGTCATTCAAAAGCAAATTTTCTCTTGGAGATAATTCATTCATCTGGCTTGTTTTTTTCCTAAATCTGTGAGGGCACCTGGCATGCTCCCTTGTAATTGGTCAAGTGCTGATGTTTAACCATTGCAATGTGATCTGTCGAATCTTCTTCGTAGATGGGAATTTCTTAGCCATAGGCTCCCACGACAACTGTATCTATATATACGGAGTCAGCGACAACGGGAGGAAGTACACGCGCGTCGGCAAGTGCTCGGTAAGCGCACTTCCCTCCCGGGGGCGTGTCTGGAGCCACTCACTCCCGTCCGGGGGGCGTGGTCCAGGGGGAAACATCCGCTGTGTCTCTCTCCCAGGGCCATTCCAGCTTCATCACTCACCTGGACTGGTCTGTGAACTCGCAGTTCCTCGTGTCCAACTCCGGAGACTATGAAATCCTTTACTGTGAGTGAGCGGCGACCAGGGCATTTGCCCTGAGACCCGACGGGGCCTCCCGCAAGGACCCACGTCCCGCGCAGTTCCGGCCTTGGGCTTTGTCCTCCGTGAAATAGAGAGGCTGGGCTGGAAAACCTCTCGAGTCCTTCCCAGCACTGAGACCCCTGGAGATTGGGGTGACCGTGGGCCCCTGTTGAGGAGATGAACCCCAAGGAGGAGAAGGCCACACTCTGTAGCGAGAGGCTAGAGGGGGACAGATGTGGCAGAGAGGAGCGTGGGACTGGAGCCGTCACAGTGAGAGGACCCGGAGGGGAACACTGTCCCCATCAGACAGACACGAAGTCTCTCCCGCCTGGGCGGGCAGCAGGCCCTGGGACCCCTCCTCCTCCTCGCCCACCCCTCCGGCCGGCGTCTGTGCCCAGGCGGGCCTGGGACCCGTGAGAGGGGACTTTTGCACAGGTGTCACCAGACCCATGTTTGCTCTTCCCAGGGGTTCCCTCTGCTTGTAAGCAAGTTGTCAGCGTGGAAGCGACGAGGGACATCGAGTGGGCCACGTACACCTGCACGTTGGGATTCCACGTCTTTGGTAACTTTCTGCAGCTTTCCCGCGGCTCAGACACAAGGTGTCTCTGCTTTTAGGATATTTCTCTCCTCATCAAGGAGTCTCGCGGTCGCCAGTTTTGTCAGACGACGGCGCTGCTGCGCGAGCCCCACAGGGCGCTCCCCACGGCTCCCGGGGGAGGGCCAGGCGGGAAGAGCCAGGAGATGGGTTCTAATCCTTTTCAGTTGTATGAACTGGGTCCTGGGATAACTCTCTGGAATCTTCTCACGGGAGGTGGTGCCAGACTTCCCAGATAGATGGACCAGATGGCACTCAATCAGTATACTTACCATGTGTTAGAGTTACTACGAGATCTTTTTGGTCCTTAAACTAAAATGTTCACTTCTTTTAAAGTTTAGATTGGGAATGTTATTCATCAATGACCTAAACTAGATGGCCACAGTATAGTAGGGAAGAAAAAAAGCAGCAGTTATCATCTCTTTCTGTAAGACTGTAAGTCGATAACCTGGTCAGAATTTCACGAATCTCCTTAGACTTGGCATTTTACCGTTTTCTGGTATTAAATGCTAGGATCCCTGGGTTTACTCCAGAACTTCCAGTTGAGAAACTGATGCATGTACAGCAGGGGTCCCCAAACTTTTTACACAGGGGGCCAGTTCACTGTTCCTCAGACCGTTGGAGGGCCGGACTATAAAAAAAAAAACTATGAACAAATCCCTATGCACACTGCACATATCTTATTTTAAAGTAAAAAAATAAAACGGGAACAAATACAATATTTAAAATAAAGAACAAGTAAATTTAAGTCAACAAACTGACCAGTATTTCAATGGGAACTATGGGTTTGCTTTTGGCTAATGCGATGGTCAATGTGCTCCTCTCAATGACCACCAATGAAAGAGGTGCTTCTTCCAGAAGTGCGGCGGGGGCCGGATAAATGGCCTCAGGGGGCCGCAGTTTGGGGACCTCTGATCTACAGCTCTCTTAGATCCAAAGTTACTGGAACCAGAAGGGTTTCCTAGAGCAATGGTCAAGGGACACTGCCCCTCAGACCATGCTTCAGACCCACCCGGGCACATGGCTCCCCAGCCAGAGCTGCTGCCTCGCCTGGCCCACGGCGAGCGGACGCTGCCCCTGCCAGGTGTCGTAAAACAAGCAGCAGCCACAAAGAACTGACCCCAAGAAACACCTGAAGGGCACACTCAGACCCAGAGTTTAAAAGTTCTTTGGAAAGACATTCATATGTAAAGGGTTACCCAGAAAAAGGAAAAGTTAGAGAACAGCATTCTTGAGGACGAGGCAGCTTTCCATCAGACACCTGGGGACAGAGGAAGGGGCACTGTGTGCAGAGCCAGCATTTCTGGCACATTTTCTGCTGTATTGTTAAGAAGGAACCTGAGGTAAAGGGGACCCAGCAGAACAGGGCTGAGCCTTGCAGGGGCTCCTGGGAACGCCTGGAGGGAGACACTCACGGGACCCGGAGAGACAGGGAGCGAGCAGAGCACTCTCTTGGCGCTGGTTTCTAAGCCCGGGACTCGGGCAGCTTTATTTTGGTGCGAGTTTAACGCATCCCCCACACAGTGTGGCCCAGTTTTTCTGGCATTAACAGTGCTATGTCTGTGGTTTCATGTTAGGAGTGTGGCCGGAAGGCTCGGACGGAACCGACATCAATGCCGTCAGTCGGGCCCACGAGAAGAAACTCCTCTCGACAGGCGATGACTTTGGCAAAGTGCATCTCTTCTCTTACCCTTGCTCACAGTTCAGGGTGAGGACTTGTCTTCACAAACCTCATCCCTTGTGGGGATGTGTTTGTGGCCCAACCGGGCCATTGGTTGGGTAATTAAAATGAAAGGTGTGTAGGTGAGTGCCACCAGCCGCAGATGTGACCCTGTCATCCACTGCCCGGGAGCACTTCAGGGGGTCCCCGTTGCCCTCCAGGAAGTCCCCCACTCTAGGAAGCCCTTAGATCGGGCTCCACTCCCTCTGTGACTTCCTTGGTGAGTCCCTCCCACCCTCTCCCCTCCACCACGGCCCAGCCCGTCTGCTTCAGCGCCCGCTGCTCTGAGCCGGCACCAATGCCTGGCACGCCCTCCTGGTCTTCCCCTTTCCTGACCCTCCTTCGCCAGGATGTTTCTCATCTCCCACCCCCTGGCATCTCTGGGGTTGGACATGCGCCCCCAGGGCAGCCGCTTGCCCGTGTCTGCCCCCCACGACCACCAGACCCCATTCTCGTGGTGCAGGGGCTCCGTGTGCTTGGGTCTGGTCGCTCCTGTCTCCGTGCACAGAGCACCGGGGGCCTGAGAGCCGGGAGGGAGGGCGGGCGGGCAGGATGACGGAGCGCGGGAACAGACGCAGAATTCCAGCGCTTTCCCACTCCCAAGCCGTGCGCTCTGCGTTCAGCGCCCTCGTGTTCTCTCCCCAGGCCCCCAGCCACGTGTACAGCGGGCACAGCAGTCACGTCACCAACGTCGATTTCCTCTGTGACGACAGCCACCTCATCTCCACGGGCGGCAAGGACACAAGCATCATGCAGTGGCGGGTCATTTAGTGCCGGCGGCAGGGCCCGCGGGAGCAGAGCAGGCCCGGAGGCACAGACCCCGTCCCTCAGTCACTGTGATTTCTGTTTTGTTGGAAAAGTTCTCACACACCTCAGGAAAACCACTCCCGGTGCCGGTTACCTTAGCTTCGTGTGGATCAGTGAGCGCCACTGTCAGGATCAGCAGTGCAGGTTCTCTCTGTTTTAACAACGTATAAAACACATTTTATGTTAACAGAAAACGCCAAGGTTTACATTACGGTGACATCGGCAGACTAACTGGTATATCCCTTCATAACTTTTCTTATGAACCCTTTGGAAACGGTCACACAATGCCTTTGCAATTACTGTGTCTAGGTGTTACCCTTTCACCTTCGAGCTTGCTAAAGCCGGATATTTATGATGTAGTAGATGAAGGTACTGAATCATGGTCACGGTTGATTAATTGGTCCTCAAGGGAAAAACTGATTGAGTGAATAATTGATTGCACAGCTGGGCCAGGAAATGCAGCTATGATTTCATGTGGTTCCATTGTCTACGGTTTCCTTCAGTTCTCTCTCTGGGAGGCCGGTGAGAAGGGGATTGATGAACATTTCAGCAGGGGATAACAGGCATTCCAGAGTTCAGTTAGACTGCCTGCCTGACCCAAAGCAGTGGGCCGCTTAACACCCTCCCTCGTGGATGGCACCCCCTTCTGGTCCCCGATCATGTGCCCCATGAATGGAGGCATCGGTCCACCTTCCCCTGTGTATTAATTGGCATGATATGGTATTGTACTTGTATAGGATTTTAGCAATTCATAATAAACACGTAAGGCTAGGCTTTACTACTTTATGCTTATGGACAGTGTATATTTGTATTTTAAGACCAAGTAGACTAGAGCAAGTCATAAAGATACCACCAACCTGCCGCGGGGCGCGGGGGAAGTCAGGGAGGCGGAGCCAGGAGCCAGGAGCCCGAGGCTGCTTCTCCTCAGGCCTTCCGCGCCTGCGCGGTGCGTTAGCTCTGGAGTCAGACTGCGTTCTGATGCGTCCAGCATAGGTGGCATCCATTTGTGAAGAAGGCCTTATCCCTTTTGATTGTGTGACAGACTGAAATGTATTGTTTACATTGGGGAATGTATCTCAGATTTTAAAATAGAAAAGTCATAAACAGACAAAGTCAGATTATTAAGGTTTTTACTTGTTCTAGGCAAGTAGGTGAATCAGACTGTCTGAGCTCGATAGCCCTGGTGGTTCAGATGGGAACGCAGTGTGACATCGGGAAGCGTCTCTTGGACATCGCCAGCCTTGCTGCGGTGCACGGGGCACCAGTAAACAATATGTATGACAGGTGAATCTTTTGTTTGTATGTATCCTTATCAAATATATTCTGTAATGAAATAAAATCCGAAAAGTGGATTTCTTATTGACCTAATAGTTATGAAAGTATATAAATTAAAATATTTAAAAATAGATACGATTCATACTATATTCTGTTTCATATACAGATAATTTTATTTTTCACCTAGGGACTATTGCATATGGTATGTAAACATGCATCAGAGTCGCAAAATAATCTTTTTAAAATTAATAATTGAAGGCCTTGACTGGTGGTGCAGTGGATCGAGCGCTACCCTGGAGCACCGGGGTCACCAGTGCGAGCCCGGGATGGCCGATCCGAGTGCCAATTAGGGCACATATGAGAAGCAATCAGTGGCACAATTACAGCTGAACAAAAAGTTGATGCTTCTCTCTCTCCCTTTCTTTTTCTCCCCTTCCCTCTCTCTCTTAAATAAAATTAATAATTGAAGGAATAACCAGATTAGAGAAGAAAAAGGGACCTATTATTAAATTATAAGATCTAGTTTTATTTCTGTATACTTCTACTATTTTTTAAGCTCAATTATAGGAAAAGTGTATTATGCATAAACCATTATTGCTGTCTCCCTACTTGCCTATATTTAAATGAAATTCTTAAACAGCCCAGTATTAGCTTCGGCAGTTATTCATTATTCACCCCCCATTAACATAGCATGCAATGGCCCTGGACCACCCTGGACCACCACAGTAGGAGAACCCAGACAGCACCCCGGTGCTCTTGGCCTCGGGGCACCTCCGGTTGCCCTGCCGTCAGCAGTTGCAGGTCCAGAGCAGCAGGTGATGTGAAAGCATTTCAGAAACTCAAGACAGTGTAGGGGAGGCCTTTCCCTTGTTCTGGAGTGTTCACTCTTCTGTCTCTCCTTCCCAGGCGGAGGCAGCTCTTGAGCTCGGGCATCAGCCAGGAGCAGAGGCTGGGAAGAACCCAGGGTGCCCAGGACAGCCGCTGGGGGTGGGGGTGGATGAGGGCGGAGTCCAGAGGGCAGCCCAGTGGCTGCCTGCTGAAGTCCCACCTTTCCCCAGGATGCCCAGGTGCTCTGCCGACCCCACAGCGGGGGGGGGGGTCCCCCTGAACACCTGGTAGAATGATAGAGCTGTAGGGGTGTCTTGGGGGGGTTTGCCAAGTGTGTTTGGGGGAACACGGTTCCACGGGGTGTTAGTAGGCCTTGTGTTTGAGAGGTAAAACAGGCTTGAGCAGGGCTTTTTTTCTCTTTTTGAGGATGGATCTTCTTGGAGTTTGTGAGCACACGGGGTTCCCACAGGGTTCCCAGGGCCGTCTGACCTGCCTTGCAAGGCGGAGTCTCCGGAAACACACGCTGGGGGAGCAGTTTAACCCCCTCTTTTTATAGCAGGAGAAACCAAAGCCCATGGAGATCAGGACTGGCCCAAGGCCAGTGTGAGCCTGGCAGGGCCTGCCTGGGTTGTTTCCTTGTATGAGATAAAGTTTACTGGACTTCTTAATGAGAAAGCTAATCTACCCCCTTAATGGCAGACTCAGAGGAGCCCTGCCCGCCCCGACCTGACCACCCAGAAGTAGCACCGTTCCTTCTCAGTGCCCTTCCTGCCGCATTTTTTTTTCCTACGAGTACATTTTTGGGTGGTGTTTCCATAATTGAGACATTGCGTATGTGATGCTTGAGGTTGCTTTTTTCGTATAACCTCAGAAGCATGTTTCCGTGTCGTTATAAATATCCCCCGTCGGCGGCATCACGGGCAGCCACTCCTGGTCCCATCCTCTCACGGTGATGATGATGGTAAGAAAAAGGTTGGCGCGTCCACCCCTGCCGGGGGCCGTGTCTTTGGTGTGCTCTCCCAAGCTTCTTCCACCAGCATTTGAGCAGGCTCAACGCTTTCTCATTAGGAACAACTCCCCCCATCTGCCCCTTACCCCTCTGTGCTCTGCAGGCCTCTCCCGGGCCCCTGCTTTTCCACCCCCCCCCCCGCGGCCCCCACGGTGTCACATCAGCTCCCAAGGTCTCCCTCAGCTCTTCAACCTCGTGAGGCCCCAATTTCTATCTTTGACTCAGCTTCCTTAGCTTTACACCTGATGTCCTCCTGTTGGCCCCTCAATCTCGTGCCCCGAGCCAACTGCAGCCACCTGTTCCCCCAGACCTGTACTCTGTCCTCCCTCGTGCCCAGGCCAGCACTGTGGCCCTCCACCTCTGACTCACTGTCCATATGACAAGCTGCCAATGATAGTAACTCTAGCAGCAGCAGCACCCCTGGAAGTACCTGGCACGTGGCGATGCGCTCAACTGAACAACCCAATGAGGTGTCTTCTTCCTTTTTTTTTTTTTTTGTATTTTTCTGAAGCTGGAAACAGGGAGAGACAGTCAGACAGACTCCCACATGCGCCCGACCGGGATCCACCCAGCACGCCCGCCAGGGGTGATGCTCTGCCCACCAGGGGGCGATGCTCTGCCCCTCCGGGGCGTCGCTCTGCTGCAACCAGAGTCACTCTAGCGCCTGGGGCAGAGGCCAAGGAGCCATCCCCAGCGCCCAGGCCATCGTTGCTCCAATGGAGCCTTGGCTGCGGGAGGGGAAGAGAGAGACAGAGAGGAAGAAGGGGGTGGGAGTGGAGAAGCAAATGGGCGCTTCTCCTATGTGCCCTGGCCAGGAATCGAACCCGGGTCCCCCGCACGCCAGGCCGACGCTCTACTGCTGAGCCAACCGGCCAGGGCCAATGAGGTGTCTTCTTAATGATGATCCTTCAGTTGCCGAGAGCCACACAGTGAAGAAGTTGGACAGGAACCCATGGACTCATGTTCCAGAGTTCTCACTAACCACTGCACCATTCAGCCTCTCTAAAACTCGAGGAGTTGTTGCCTGTGTCCACATCTTCTCCCCATCTGTGCTGCCTTTGCCCTGGCCGGCCGCCGTCACTGCCGGCCTTGCTCCACAGGACTCGCTGGCAGTGCAAGTCGCTCTCTTCCTTAAAACCCAGCAGCGGCTCTAAGGGGTCGCTCCTTCACAGAGCACGCAGGGCCTGTTCCGTGGGCTCCTGTCCCTCCAACACCGTCTGTCTGCATCCACCTGCTGAGCTATCTGTCCTGACACCACCCAGTCTTTACGCATGCTCTCGGCCCTAACACTCTCCCTCCCAGTTTTCTTTGCCAACCACCATAGCATTTGTAACTTAGCTTAAAAGTCGCTTCCTCCAGGAAGCCTTCCCTAAGTACCTAGTCTGGGTCCTGGTCCCTCTTTTGTGTCCCCGCTCATTGTACTTCCCTTATCACATTGGATCGTAAGCCTCACGCAGCCCTCCTGCCCACAAGCTCCCTGAAGCCCGGCGCCTGGGGCGGACAGGTGGTCAGCGCTAGGCGGACACACCAATGAATGAGCTGTGAGTGGCCAGGGGGCTTCTGGACTGCTGTGAGATTCCTAAACCCTCACCCTCAGCCCCGAGTGGTTTTTCCTGCTTCCCTGTTTTACCTTGGCCCCCGGGACTGCTGAGGACAGCTTTGTCCACTGAGCTTTTCTTTAACATTGGGTTACTTCTTCAGGGTCGATGCCCAGAAGCAGAATGGCTGAATTAGAGGGTGAGAAATGACTTTCGGTCCCCTGATACATTTGTCAAAAATGAACCCTAGAATTATGGTAGCAATTTGAGAGCCGTTTTCTTTTTTAGCAAAACGCTTATTTTGTTCCCTCTCTAAGTGTCTTCCTGGCGGAAGCTGCACAAGGCTATTTTTACCTAACAGCTGTAAACCTCATCATTCTCAGAGCGAGTCCGGCGTGTGTGCGGAGACTGAACTCACCACGCCGGCCCGTCAGCCCCTGCACACTCTAGTTCTAGGTCATCTGAGAAAAGCAGGTTTAACTTAAGTCCCATATTAAGCCGTGGTTTTGTCAAAGAAGGAAAACATGCACACATTGTTAACTCCTTCAAAATTCTAACAGACCAGAAAGTTATCAAGGCGAAACCAATGAACTGTGGCAGGTAAATGTTATGGGAAGACCAGAGCTGAACACTACTCGGGCTGGGGGATTATCTGACTCTCAAACTTTGTTTTAGCAGCAAAAGCTTTCTTCAGATAAAACCATATAGGAAAGCCCACTCGGTTGAGAACGCAGCTGCTCTGGCTGATGCAGCGGGGGTGGAGGTGACTAGAAACCTTGTTAGCCTATGTTCGTCCCCCGCCCCCCGCACACACTCCACCCTTCTCAACACCCCGCCTCTCCCTGGACGCCTCCTGCTGCCCCAGAGGACACCAGAGTTGACCATCTGGAATCTAACTGGAGGAAGTGCAGGCCCAGCAAGGGCCAGGACATGCCTACAGCCACACAGAGAATGGTGGCTGAGCAGGGTCACCTGCTGGGCTCCTAGCCCAATCACCAGAGGACTCTCTGCCACCTGCTGTCTCTCCCGGAGCCCGCTGGGCCATTCAGTCACAGAATATAACATGTCTCCAAGTTGGTCCCGGAGCTGGCTGGTCTCCCCAACGCTTCCCGCCTAGATGCCCCCAGCTGCCAGTTTGTCCCACCCTGGGTGTTTTCTTCTCAGAGTTTTTACAGTTTTAGCGGTGACATTAATGATCCATTTGCTGGTCATCTTTGTATATGATGTAAAAAAGGATCCGGCTTCATTTTTTGGCATGTGGTTACCTAGTTGTCCCAACACCATTTACTGAGAACCATTCTCTCCTCCACTGAATTATCTTGGCACTCTTGTTAAACCTCCGTGAACCATAAAAGTCAGGGCTTGTTTCTGGACCCTCAGTTCTGTTGCATCAATCCGTACTTCCACCCGCATGCCAGTAATACACTGTCCTGATCACTCTCACTTTTCCACACATTTGGAAATCAGGAACCACGACTCCTCCAATCTTGTTTTCCTTTTTAAGATTGTTTTGGCTGGTCTAGGTCACGTCCTTTGCATTTCCAAATGAATCTTAGGATCAGTTTGCTAATTTTTGCAAAAAAACAAGTAAGAAAGGCAGTTAGGATTAGGATTTTGACTGGGATTATGTTAGATCTGTAGACCAACCTGGGGAGTATCATTTAACCATATTAAACCCTTCAATTCATGAAAGGATGTGTTCCCATTTATTTAGGTTTTTAATTTCTTTCAGTGACATCTTGTGGTTTTCAGTATCTGTCTTACACTTCTTTTGTTACATTTATTCCTAAGTACTTTATTCTTTTTGAAGATACTATAAATAAAAATTTTTTAATCTGACTTTCAGGTGTTCAAAGCAAGTGGATAGAAAGTCGATTAATTTTTGTATATAGATTATGCATCCTGCAACCTTAGTGAACTTGTTTATTCATTTAAATAGTTTTTTTAGTGGCTTTCTAAGGATTTTCTACGCACAAGGTCCTGTCATCTGCGAATAAGAGAGAGTTTTACTTCTTGCTTTCCATTAGGAATGTCTTTTTGCCTTGTGGCCCTGACAAGAGCCTCCAGGACAATATTCAGAAGCAGTTGTGAGAGGAGATAAGCTTGTCCTGTTCCTGACTTTAGGGGGAAACAGCCAGTCTTCTGATGAGTTCTATTAACTTAAAAAAACTCTATTTTGTCCTCAATTTTGGCTTCTCTTTCATCCCTTTTGGAACTACTGTTATTGAGAAGTTACATCTCTTGAATCTATGAAATGTCTCATTTTGTCAATGATAATTTCCATTTCTTTCTTTTTTGACTCTGCTTTAGTGAAGGAATTTTTTCTTTTCATCTGATCTTTTAAGTCCTGGATCAAAACTAGGGCCTGCGGGCCCAATGCAGCCTGCCGCTCATTTTTCTAAGCCTCGCTTTAGTGGCGCACAGTCACGTCCGTCCGTTTCCGTATTGCCCATGGCAGCCCTCAAACTCACAAGGCCGAGTGGAGTAGTTATGAGAGAGACCGAAGGGCCTGTAAGAAGCCGAAGCTACTCCCTGGCTCTTTGCAGAAAGTGTGGCAACCTAGTTCTAGATGAGTGTGTTTTCTGTTCTTCACGGCCTCGAATTAAATCTTGCACTTTAAAGATAACGTGTACTGCCTTGGCCGGATAGCTTGGTGGTGAGAGCATGGTCCTGATGTGCAAACGTTGCAGGTTCGATCTTGAGTCAGGGCACATACAGGCACGAAGGGATGTTTCTGTCTCTCTCTCCCAGCCTCTTTAAAATCAATCAATAAATTTAAAAAAAATTTAAAATGTGTATTACTCCTCAAATTATTATTTGTTCTCAGATAGCTCTTGTACAGGATCTTGACTCTCCATATAACCCTCTATCAAGTCCCTCCACTAGCCGTGCCAACTGCTTGGGGGGGGTCATCGTGGGGGCGGGGGGAATCACAGCCTTCAGACTTCCCAAGTCCCCTAAACTGTCTGCTCACACATGCAGAAGCCCAGGCCTCCCAGCGTCACATGGGAATCCCCACAAAGGCCTGGCTGTCAGGTTCTCCAAGGCAGATGAGAGGCAGCCAATAGGAGAAGTAACCAGAAAGTTCTTCCCCAGGGCTGATGGCGAACACCAACATCACTCACTGCCCCCCCACACACCCCCACACACCATTGGGACCTGATGACACCTGATGACAGGCTGGGGATATGGGGGAGGGGAGGATGGACTTCCCTAGGTAGGCGAGGGGGGAGTGCATCCCTTTCCAAAGCCCTGGGCTCCTGGGACAGGTAGGCAGTGGTGGAGTCAGCAGCTCTCTGGGATTACTAGCTAGGTTGGCCTGACGAATGCATCTGGCCTAGTTTCCTTAATTTAATTAAGTTTGGGACCACTCAGGCAGTCTGGGACAGCAGGACTTGCCTCCAGACTCCTCCAGAAAGGCAGGCCTGCTCCAGCCTAGACACTCAGTCCTCCTCCCGTCGCAAACAAAGGCACTAAGAAGTTGTCCTCTGCTGGGTCAGTACCCAAGGTCCACTCTCCATCTGGCCGAACTTCCCCTTGATTGATCCGGGTCTTTCAGCTGTCCTGGCAGGAAGCTGGAGCTGTCCCTAGTATGACCCCTACAGGCTCCTTTCCCAAGAGCCCCCACTCTGAATTCAAAGCAGGTGAAATATACTCTTAAGAAGAGATGTCTTTTGAGCCAAGGAGCTCATGAGGTGGAGTCAAATGAGAAGCTCCAGCTGTGAACCATCCTCAAGTGTGGGGAAGGCCAAACCGGCTGGAAGCAGTTTGTATTTCCTGCTGGATGGAGCCGAACTACAGGCAGTGGCTTCCGCTTCCAAATGCAATGCTGGCGCACACAAGCTAGCCCCCGACCGCGCAGGCACTGCGTGATTGAGGTGAGGCTTCAGCAGGGTCTCTTGGGTTCTGTGCCTCAACCAGCAGGGGAGACAAAGGAATAAACCATGCTTGCTGCCCTCCTGAAGTTCCCAGTCCAGTGGTGGAGCCAGCAACTCAGAAGACCATCTCCGTGGGCTCTGATGAGCTGAGCCCAAAGCCCCAAAGCCATTTGGAGAATTGAGCCTGCAGCCCTGTGGGAGGGGAGCTTAGGGGAGAGATCGTGTGGCTGGGGGTTGAAGATAATTTTCCAGGTAGACTGAGGCAGTGGCCCGGGCCTGAGAGGAGGCAGGAATGTGTGGGTGCTCACTAAACAATGAATGAATAAATGCATGCATGAATGAACACAAATGTGTTTTATTTCAGTAAAACAACTGTTGGTAACAACTGAATTGGTCAATTCAGTTTGAATTGGACGGTGTGGAAATGAGGATTTTCAAAAAAGAAGTGCACAGTCACAGGTAGGCCCTGAGTCCCCAGAGATACCTGTTTTTGTCTTCACTTTAAAGAGGCATGTCTTCAGTTCTGGCATGATTTAGTAATATGTTATGCTAGCTAATATAAACCAGACATGGTCTCATTGGTGAATCATCTAAAACAGGGGTCCCCAAACTTTTTACACAAGGGGCCAGCTATTCACCACATTGGCCTATGTCACCTCTCAGGGCCTGAGTTTCACACTCTGGACAAGGAGGTTGCACGAGATACCCTTTAAGGACTTTCCAGCTCTCTTATGTGTCTACGACTATCCTGGGCTCAACAGACAGCAGAAATCCCATCTTCCTGCCCCCACCCCCTATGAATGGGAAATGTAATCCAGGAGTTGGTCGGCCTGGCCACGTGTTCTGCACACACATACATCGTGTGTTACAAAGACACGGATTTCAGTGAGCAATCTTTTTAAATCCAAGAACAGGTGACAAAACATTTGAGACTTGTTGAGCTGGGGAAAATCATTCAGGTGCCGGTATTGCCCCAAAGCTTCGATTCCCAGTCCCAGCCTCGGCTGCTTATTTACAGAGAGGAGTCAGGAGTCAGTGACATCGACGTTCCTCGGATCCGGGTTGCCCACAGCGTCCGAGCAGGCGGGGCGTATTGCAGCGCGGGAGGTAGGGGGAATCCTCCGGCCACCACGCACAGACGCTGGCGCATTCATTGGCCTCAGTAAAGGAGGCGCCCAGCTCCGGGAGGGGCTCAGAACTCCACGTGCCGGCACAACGCCCCATTTCTTTTAGGCCCCGCCCCTCCTGGCGGCCCCGCCCCAAGTCCCTCGCCCTCCACCAGAAGCCCCGCCCCGCCTATATCACCTCTCTCAGCTCCGCCCCGCCGCTCACGGCCCCTCCTCTCAGGGCCCCGCCCCTCGCCGCCAGCCCCGCCCCTCGCAGCTCCCGGCTCCCTCTCCCGGGGGCGCGGGCGGTGGAGCCCCGCGCCTTTTGTGTCGGGCCTGGGCTGCGCGCGCCCTCTCCTCGGCGGCCGCGAGCGGAGGGACGCACGAGCGCGCCCCCGCAGCGGGAGGAGGGACGTCCCCTCAGCCTCGGTCCCTGGGCTGAGCTCGCCCTCCCGCCTCTCCGCCGGCCGCCCCGGGGCCGCCGCCCCCTCCCCTCCTTTCACCTTCCCCAGCGGCGCGCGCTCACGCCGGCCCGGGCACGCGCCCGCCAAGATGGCAGGGGCCGGGGCCCAGCTGTCAGGCGCCGCCGCCGCAGCTCTTGCCCGCAGCTAGCGGCCCGGGCGCCCGCCCCGAGAAGATGCGCCCCCGCTGCCCCGCGCAGCCCAGCGAGACGCGGAGCCGCCGCGCCCGGGGCCGGCTCCCCCGCTAACGCCCCGCTCACGCCCCGCGCCGCGCGGCCAGCCCCGCGCGCCCGCCCGGCAGCGACAATGAGGTGAGCCACGCGGGCGCCGCGGCGGGAGGGACGCGGCGGGCTGCGCCGGCCTCGGGGGCGTCGTGCGGGCGGCGAGAACGGTGGGAGCCCCCGGGGGTGTCGCGGTGCGGGGCGTGCAAGAGGGGCGGGGGCGTGGGGGCGCGACGCCCGGGACAGGTGTGGCCGCGCGGTGGCCCGCGGTGGCCGAAGCCCGGATCGGTGCCTTGCGGCCCGAAGGGAGCGGCCCGAAGCCCCTCTGGCCTCCGTCTCCCGGGCTGTGCCCCTGGGCGAAGCGGCGCCGGTGCCGGTGCTCAGCGCTGCCTTTCCGTGTCCTGGTGGCGGGGAGCTTGCCGTCCATCTGGAGCCGCTCACCCCCTTCCTCTCCCTCCCCTCGCCCCCTTTTCCTTTCTTTTTTGCACGCCGGTCAAGTGCAAGACCTGAATTGTACCGTTCAGTGTTTTATCGCCCAGCGGCCCGGAATTCCCTCTCCAGAGGTAACCTAGTCCTGATTTAGGGATATAATCGCTTCCTTGCCTTTTTTTTTTCTGTGTAATTTTACCTTCTAAACACATCCACCATAAAAACTATAGTGTCTGTAGTTTCATTTTGCCTGTTTTGCGAACTCTATTTAAATGCAATCTGTATCGTTTTGTGTTTGGCTTCTTAAACTCAAGATGTTTTTGAAATTTATCTATACCTTTGTAACTGTTGTTAATTGTTATTGCTCTGTAGTATTGCATTGTAGGATACACCACAATTCATCCATTCCACTGTTGGTAGACATTTGAATTGTTTCTGACTTTTGGCTATTAATGGTGTCTTGACAACTTTTATGAGTCTCCTGGTGCATTGGTTTCTGGAATTTCTAGCTCAAAAGATATTCATTCTCTTTAACTTAAGTAGCTAATGCTGTACCAAGTTGCTAAAGTATTTATTCAGATTTACACTCCTACAGGTAAGTGTATGAGAGTTATTGAGTTCCACGTCCTTGTCTACACTTGGTATTGTCTGTCTTAAGTTTTAGCCATTCTGGTGAGTGTGAAGTGTTGTCCTGTTGTGGTTTTAAATTGCAGTTTCTTGCTGACTAATGAGGCTGAACATCTTTTCATGTTTATTTGATTTCCTCTTTAATGAAGTGCCTGTTCAGATGTCTTGCCCAGTTTTCTTTAGGGGTTTGTTCACATGTCTTTTTCTTCCTAATTTGTAAGAGTTCTATTTGTAGATCAAGAAGATAGTTTCCTATAATATCTTCTAGAAATCTTACTGCTTTGCCTTTCAAATTAAGATCTATAGTTCACTTGGAATTGATTTTTGTGTAACTTGTGAAAAAGGGGTTAAATTTTTTATCAGCACCACTTAGGCAGCACTGTTTATCAAAAGAGGCATCTTTTACCCATAGCTCTGCATTGCCACATGTCATTTTCCATTTGGGGTCAGTTTCTTTCTGCCTGAAGAATGCCCTTTGGGATAATTGCAGGTCTGCAGAGTCTTACAGTGCTTGTTTGCAAATGTCATTATTTATCCTTCGTTTAAAAGAAAAACAGCTTTATTGAGATTTGTCTTATATTATAAAATTTACCCATTCAGAGTATATTTTAGTATTTTCACAGTTATGCAACCACTACCACAGTCTAATTTGAGAACATTTGTCTCTTTTTCTTCCCTGAGAGAGCGAGTGAGAGAGAAAGAGAGGGAGAGAATGAGACAGACAGACAGGAAAGAAAGAGATGAGAAGCATCAACTCATTACGACACTTTTAGTTGTTCTTTGATTGCTTTCTCATATGTGCCTTGACCCGGACAAGGGGAGGTGTCTCTAGCTGAGCCAGTGACCCTTGCTCAAGCCAGAGACCTTGGGCTTTAAGCCAGTGACCATGAGGTCATGTCTAGGATCCCACACTCAAGCCAGTGACTCCGTGCTCAAGCTGGTAACCCCATGCTCAAGCTGGTGAGCCTACACTCAAGCCAGATGATCCCACGCTCAAGCTGGCAACCTTGGGGTTTTGAATCTGGGTCCTCAGCATCCCAGGTGGACGTTCTATCCACTGCACCACCACCTGGTCAGGTTTGTTTCCATTTTTGAAGGGTTTTCTGGTAGTTACAGAATTCCTATTTTGCCATTGTTTCCTTTTAGCACTTTAGAGCTATCTTTTTGTTTTGTTTTGTTTTGTATTTTTCCGAAGTTAGAAGCAGGAAGGCAGACAGACTCCCGCATACGCCTGACCAGGATCCCCCCCAGCATGCCCACCAGGGGGCGATGCTCTGCCCATCTGGGGCGTTGGTCCTTTGCCGCCGGAGCCATTCTAGCGCCTGAGGCAGAGGCCATGGAGCCATCCTTAGCGCCCGGGCTAACTTTGCTCCAATGGAACCTTGGCTGTGCCAGAGGAAGAAAGAGACAGAGAGAAAGGAGAGGGGGGAGGGGGGAGAAGCAGATGGGCGCTTCTCCTGTGTGTCCTGACCTGGAATCAAACCCGGGACTTCCACACGCAGGGCTGACGCTCTACCGCTGAGCCAACCTGCCAAGGCTAGAGCTATCTTATTCTCTCTGACTTGGATTGTTTCTTTTGGAAAGTCACTTGTCTTTAGTCTCTTGTTTCTTCAGGCTCCTTTAAAAATGTTTCTTTGTCTTTGGTTTTGAGCAAATTTTTTAAACATCTAAAAGGGTTCTTAGGGCTTCTTTTTTTTTTTTCATTTTTCTGAAGCTGGAAACAGGGAGAGACAGTCAGACAGACTCCCGCATGCGCCCGACCGGGATCCACCCGGCCCGCCCACCAGGGGCGGTGCTCTGCCCATCCTGGGCGTCGCCATATTGCGACCAGAGCCACTCTAGCGCCTGAGGCAGAGGCCACAGAGCCATCCCCAGCGCCCGGGCCATCTTTGCTCCAATGGAGCCTCGGCTGCGGGAGGGGAAGAGAGAGACAGAGAGGAAAGCGCGGCGGAGGGGTGGAGAAGCAAATGGGCGCTTCTCCTATGTGCCCTGGCCGGGAATCGAACCCAGGTCCTCCGCACGCTAGGCCGACGCTCTACCGCTGAGCCAACTGGCCAGGGCTCTTAGGGCTTCTTAAATCTGTGACATCTTGTCTTTATTTTGTGGACATCGGCCATTAGTACTTCACATATTGCTTCTGCCCCATTCTTTCTCACCTTTCCTTCTGGGACTACAATTATACATGTTAGAACGTTTCACTCTATGGTCTGTATCTCTTAACCTTCCTTCTGTCTGTCTCTCTGTCTTTCATTCTGCTGAGCTCACTCACTTCTTTCTCTTCTGCTATGAATAATATGCTACTAAACTTACTGAGTTTTTATAGGTGTAAATTATTTTTATTTATTCATTTTAGAGGGGGAAAGAGAGAGAGAGAGAGAAGGGGGGAGGAGTAGGAAGCATCAACTCCCGTATGTGCCTTGACCAGGCAAGCCCAGGGTTTCGAACCGGCAACCTCAGCATTCCAGGTTGATGCTTTATCCACTGCGCCACCACAGGTCAGGCTAAACTCACTGAGTTTTTAATTGGTTATATATATATTTTTTATTCACTTACTTCTACTTCTACTTTTTCATTCCATAGTTTCCAGTTATCCACCAGAATACTCAGTCTTGTCTTATATCTCCTTGAGTACAGTATGTATAATTACCTTACAGTTTGATTATGGCAGAATGTGTGAGTTGTTTCCAGTGTCTATTTCTGTTGGCTTTCATTTATAATGTCTTGTCACCATATGTGCCTAGTTGTTTGTTTTTTTTAATTGTGTGCTGAACGTCATATTGGCAAAATTGTAGAAATCACTTGACCCCTAAACTGGTGTTTTTGTCATTTAGAGATAACTCACATTCGCTTTTGTCAGGCAAACGAGGCACTTAAACTTGAAGTCACTTCAGCGCAATTTCAGGGACTGAGTTTTGGGGACTGAGATATTTCTAAGCTGTGCCGCAGCCCTTGTGGGAGCCAGCCTGTTCTGTTTCTCCTTCCTCCCTCCCAGTGTTCGGCTCTTTAACAGTGCCCTGACGCCCAACCAACACCCGCCTTTTAACATTCACCCCCAGGAAAAGTAGCCCCAAGCGCCTCCCAGAGCCTCTGACATGCATCCCCACGCCTCGGAGCACATGTGTGTCCTGTGTTCCTCTGCTTTTCGAATGCTCTTTGGCTGGAGGATTGTTCCGGTCTGCTTAGCCCATGATCACTGGAAATGAGAGCCCCTGGCACTTGTGTTTTCGGTGGCAGTTCAAGTCCGTGTTCAGTTTTGGAGGAGATTTAAGTTGCCAAGTCTCAGAAGCTGCAGAAAACAGTATTACCTGTTCTCTTCTGTTCTGGCAGAACTCTCTTAGATTGTCCCTGTCAGTGAAAGTCTCTGGAACCAAGGTAATTTTAAGAATAAATCGTTAGCTCCTCTTACTGTGTAATTCACTGAAGTATGGCGCTTGCGTTCAGGTCGTACCGTAAGGTAAAGGGTTTCAGAAGCGAGTGCCCTTCCCTCTTCTTTCCGTATTCTTTCTTTCTTCTGTCTTGATTTCCTTTGTTGTTTTATTTGATACAAATGACCCTTTATTTGGTCCTCTTGAACAGAACATTTCATTTTTTGATCAACAGTAGTGGAATAGCATTCTCAGGTCCCATTCTTTTGGGTCAGATTTTTTTTTTAAAAAACAAGCAAACATGGATGTTAGAAGTGAAAATTCTTAAATGGTTTTTCCAAAATGAGTCATTCACTCTTTTTTAAGTCATTTGTTTTTTACACAGATTTTTAAAATGCTGCCGGCAGTTTAAGCTGGTTTCTGTTGCAGACTGTTTGAACATCTATGCAAGCATACGTACCTGAACCCCAGCCAGGTTCTTGACTTTGCAGATGGACCTGAGCCATGGGGGTCTGTTCATTATGTTGTCTGCTCATTGGATTTGGATACATATAAGCAGTTTGGTTCACCAGTGAAAAATACTTCCCTTTGTATTCAATCCTGGAGTCTTAAAATGAAAATACCACCTCGTTTTACTTAGATAATCTCATGAGAACACCTAGCCGCCACCTATTGACAGAGGTCTGGACTGGAGTCTCTAGACTCGCCCTTCTAAGGAGTGTCTGGGAATGGCCTAGGCAGGGGTGCGTTTTAACGAGGACCCTCTACCCTCGAGGTGCCTGTTCAGAAAGTTGAGCAGAAAAGTCCTGTTGAATCAGCCACTCCCATAACTAAGGCTGTGTCTGAGGTTTTTCCTGCACTTTCTAGTCTTCTGCCTGACAATGGGCCTTTTTCTAACAGACCTTTATCTAGACTGCTCACAAAAATTAGGGGATATTTCAAAATGAATATGAAGCTATAAAATATCCCCTAATTTTTGTGAGCAGAATATTTCCGGATCTTCTTGCAGAAATCATTTTTTGCGGGCTTACTTGTCGCCCGGTACTGGATTGTATGGGTGAGGAGGTGGGAGGAACCGGACCTCCCTCCACCAGGTGTCCGCGTCCCTAAAAGCTGTGCAGACATTTACTAGATCTCCTGCATCACTTTGCTACCTAACCCCCACACGGTATACAGTATGTTTCTGTTTGTATGTTTCGGTCATCTGCCCTTAGGAACAAGTCTCTTCTGTGAACATTCCCCCTCTTTTCTTTTTATCTGTAAAAGATTTTATATATAGAAGTTTGAGATTTTTATGTCATTAAATTATTTTCTCTGTGATTCTTTTTCCTGTCATTTCTTATATTTAGGATAGCATTCTTCTAAAAGATTGGTTACGTATTAAGTTGTTTTACTTTTTTAAGTGTAAGAATTTTTTTAAAATTATTCTTCAAATTGGAATATGAACTAAATGTCAAAATTACATTTTTCTTCAAAATTGCTGATCAGATACATGACTATATCAGTAGATAAGGCAGAGATGTCAGCCATGCTTTCTAAGTTGAATGGCAGTACAAACATCTGGATCCCAAAATCCTCTCTATGGGTACACGGTTGGTTGCATGGTAACGTCTGAGTGAGGATCACCTCCAGTCCCCAGAAAGCTTACCTGCCCCCCATCAAGGCCAGCCTTGTGTATATAAGTCATGACCAGACTAGCATGTCACAGGTCTAGTTATGTGCCAGGGGACTGTCTGTCTCCTCTGAGCCAAGGGCACTTGATCAATCTTGGAGCCGCACAGAATGCAGTGTGATTACAGGGCAGAGTATAAGATAGTCAGGCACAAACAGTTCTTACTTATCACCGTTAGCTCGCACTAACACACAGTGGAGTTCAAGTCCATTTCTGAACTTGGTGCTGCAGACTGGGGGCAGGGGAGCGTTTCTCCAGATGTCCTTAGCAGTCACGTTAGGAAGACCAGCTCCAGGGGCTGTAGACCTCTGTGTGTGTATCTTTCTAGGCTCTCTTCTGTTGTTTTCTCTGGTTGTGTTATGTTTGTTTGTTTGTTTGCATGCTTGTTTGTTTTTCCTTTTTATCTTTTTGAGGAAGGGAGATAGTAAGACAGACTCCTGCATGTGCCCTGACCGGGGTCCACCTAGCAACCCCCATCTAGGGTCGATGCTTGAAACAACTGAGCTATTTTTAGCACCTGAGGCTGATACACTTGGACCATCTGAGCTCTCCTTAGTGCCTGGGCTGATCTCAAACCAGTCAAGCCACTGGCTGCAGGAGAGTAAGAGGGAGAAAACGGGGAGAAATAGGGGAAAAGAAGCAGATGGTCATTTCTCTTGTGTGCCATAACCAGGAATCGAATCCAGGACATCCATACATTGGGCCTATGCTCTACCACTGAGCCAGCTGGCCAGGGCCTTGTCTACCTGTTTTTAGGCCAGTGCCATTACCGTATTTACCTTGTGGGTGATAACTTTTTAATTTGAGCTACTTCATCCTTTTATTTTTATTTTTATTTTTTATTTTTATTTATTTATTTTTCAGGGACAGAGAGAGTCAGAGAGAGGGATAGATAGGGACAAACAGACAGGAAAGGAGAGAGATGAGAAGCATCAATCATTAGTTTTTCGTTGCGACACCTTAGTTGTTCATTGATTGCTTTCTCATATGTGCCTTGACCGGGGGGCTACAGCAGACCATGTAACCCCTTGCTTGAGCCAGCGACCTTGGGTCTAAGCTGGTGAGCTTTGCTCAAACCAGATGAGCCCGTGCTCAAGCTGGCGACTTCGGGGTCTCGAACCTGGGTCCTCCGCATCCCAGTCCGATGCTCTATCCACTGCGCCACTGCCCGGTCAGGCTACTTCATCCTTTTATTAAAGTAATGTCATTTTGAATTTTATTTGGTAGTTTTATTGGTATCTAGTATGCAAACAAAAAATTGAGACCTAGTTTTATAATTGTACATAAATAAGCTCCATGAAAATAAATTATATCAGCATTGTTTCACATAAAGATTTCTTCCCTTTAAAGGAAGTAGGAATACTACCCACGTTTAAACATTGCAGTACTCTAAGTTTAAACTCCCAGCTGTGGAAGTATACGCAGTGGTAACTTAGAGAAGAACGTGTCCAGCTGGCATCAGGGTTGGCGTGGGAAGGGTATTGGTCCCCTCGTCAGAGGGCCAGTTTTCTCTTTCCCAGTCCAGAAGGAGGAGAACCTCATAGAAATAATTTCTGTTGGCAATTTTCTCTTACTTAAAAAAAAAAAAGTGTTTCTTTTTCTGCTTAAACAGGGTATATGTTGAATGTAGAGAATTTAAAAACAGAAAGGTATAAAGAAGGCAGTATAAATTGGCAGGGAGGATGTTAACTGAACTTACTGTGCCAGTCGTTTCTCATATAAGTAAGTCAGAGCATTAGGCTCTTACACCTTAAACTTACACAGTTGCGCATCAATTATATATCAATAAACCTGTGAGAAAATAAAAGTCACCACTGTAAAAAAGTCAGTGTTGATCCAGCTGGTTAGGGATAGTCACGTAAAACATGTGGTTTAGTTCCTTTAATTTTTTTCATGTGTAAGTGTAACATTTTTACAAACTTGAGCTTGTACTATGCATTTGTATTGGACATTTTGCATTTAACGTGTGTGTATTTCCCTGTGATAAATATTCTTTGAAAACAGTTTTTTAAAATTTTCTTAAGGACTTTATTTATTCAATTTTAGAGAAGAGAGAGAGAGAGAGACTGAGAGAGAGAAGGGGGGAGGAGCAGAAAGCATCAACTCCCATATGTGCCTTGACCGGGTAAGCCCAGGGTTTTGAACTGGCAACCTCAGATTTCCAGGTCTACGCTTTGTCCACTGCGCCACCACAGGTCAGGCCAAAAACATTTTAAATAGTTGCATAATAGTCTATCACATGATATACCATAGTTTATTTACCAGTACCCCAGTTTGAGGACAGTTAGCTTGTTTTTAGCATTTCATCACTGAAAACACCTCGGGGATAAATGTCTGCATACATAAATCTTAGGACGCATTTCTGCTTATCTTCTTCTTCTTTTTTTTTTTTTTTTGTATTTTTCTGAAGCTGGAAACGGAGAGAGACAGTCAGACTCCCACATGCGCCCGACTGGGATCCACCCGGCACGTCCACCAGGGGGTGACGCTCTGCCCACCCAGGGGGCGATGCTCTGCCCCTCCAGGGCGTTGCTCCGCTGCGACCAGAGCCACTCTAGCACCTGGGGAAGAGGCCAAGGAGCCATCCCCAGCGCCCGGGCCATCTTTGCTCCAATGGAGCCTCGCTGCAGGAGGGGAAGAGAGAGACAGAGAGGAAGGAGAGGGGGAGGTGTGGAGAGGCAGATGGGCGCCTCTCCTGTGTGCCCTGGCCGGGAATCGAACCCGGGACCTCTGCACGCCAGGCCGACGCTCTACCGCTGAGCCAACCGGCCAGGGCCGCTTATCTTCTTAAGGTGAGAGCAAAAACGGTTTTATTACTGCTAACAAAGGGTATATACGCTTTTTTAACGCTATTGATATGTATTACAAGAGCATTCATTTATTTTTTTATCCTTTCTCTGCCTTTTGGCTGAGATCAAGTGAAGACTGTTAATTTAAAAAAAATAAGAGAGAGAGAAAGTTAATGAAAGGCAGTTAGATCCTGGTTTAACTTGGAAGTTCCACCCCCACCGTCCCCACCCCAGAATAAAAGGCAATTAAAAAAAAGGAGGGACTAGCTAAGGAATCAGGAGCCAGAAGGAAATGGTGTGGTTTCCTGCGCCCACCAGTGGAGGGAGCCCTGCTCCCAGTTCCTCTCGTTCCCTTGTAGGAAGAGGAACTGTCTGTCTTTACCGCCCGGGGCCGTCGGCTCCTCGCTGGGGGATATGTGTCTTGTGAGTGAAGTTTGTGTCTGGTTTCATGCTGAGTTAGGTCACTTTTTGCTCCCTGTGCTCTCAGCAGGCTGGGATTGAGAGTCAGGCGGACCTGGGTTCTGCCCCGGAGCCGGAGCCGCTCCTTAGGAGCTGGCGGACATCAAGCAGATCACTTAACCATCTCAAGCTTAAGTGAGAAGGTGTGTAAGGGGCTCCCCAAACCAAGCTCTTGTTTGGTGGGCTGTCCGTGGTCTCTGAAGGTACCCGGAAAGCGTGTCTTTAGAGCTCTTCAAAGGACCTCTACCCCTGCACAGGGTTTCTGTGAGGGTCCAGTGAGGACGCATAGAAGGCGCTTGGCTCGCAGTGCTCCGCTGAGGTTAGTTATCCACCTCCCACCCCGGCCTGGTGGGTCTGTGAGCAAGGTAAACCCTGGGACATCTGGGATGACTCTGCTTCCCGACATCCTGCCCTTTCGTCAGATCCCAGTGTAAGTGACCTGCCGTCGGGGACCAGATTTTGGTTTAGAGACTACAGTTGCTCTTGCTGCTTCAACTTCTAAAAAAAGATGTAGGGACATTCATTCTAAGAGACAGAAAATAAAACTATTGAAATAAAGACGAAAACAGGAGGCATGCTATTTTGGGGTAGAGATCATTATACCCCAGAGTATGTATTTAGATGAAGAAATAGTTACTGCACTAGAGCACATTTAGCTGTGAAATTCGTGGAAGCCACGGCAGAGAGAGAAACGCAAGCCAATGTGTGTTTCTTGTTCTGGAGTGAAACTGAGGAGCCTTTGCTGAGCTGGGAAGACACGTGTTCTGGTATCTCAGAGGCCTTGCACGACTTGCCTTACCAGAGCTTAGATTTGGAAGCCTCTGACACACCTTCTGTAGTCCTTCCTGCCTGCAGCCCTGGTTCCCTTCCTTACGAGCTTCCATACTTGAACCTTCTCTGGGGCCTGCCCTCCACCCTGGCCTCTCTCTGTGGCGCTGTCTGCTGCTCTCCGTTCCCTCCCCAGGAACCCTCCACTCAGAAAAGATCTACTGGGCCGACTCATGAGCTGGCCAAAGCCTCCCTCCTTTCCCTCTCCCTGGGCTGTAATTTCTCAGCCTCCACATCTCAGTTTAAATGCCGCCTCCTCGGGGAGCCAGTGCGCGGCCCCTCACCTGTTACTTGTCGCTGTACCGTCTCTCATGTCCTCTTCCGTGGTAGTTTGAAATGACTTCCATTTCCCCCTCAACTTCAGAAAAGATCACGCCGCATGGATCTCTGTTGGCCTAGCCCTAGAGCTTATTAACACTGAGCCTGGCTGGCACTTGGGAGGGGCTTGGAGAAATATTGGCGTTGCCACCTGCACCTGAAGTGGACAGTATTGTCACGCCGTTGGTTCCGCTGGGCGTGGTCCTTCCAGGTGCAGCCTTCCAGACAGTCACACCCAAACGGTGCAAGCTGGCATCCGGGGTGCAGGCTGTCTCATTGTGTGCTTAAGGGATTAGTGCGTCACTGGGGTGACAGGCTCTTGTCTGCCGTTTCCACACTGCTGCTGGGCCACAGGAGTTGTTTGCTCATATGTGGTAGGATTATTTTTCCTGTTTTTTTCTTTGTGAGCACATTACGTACTGTAGCTCTCCATGTGCCAGATGTTTCTTAAACTTTAATGTGCATAGGAATCTCTGTGTGTACCTGCTTCCAAAATGCAGATCTCCAGCCCCATGGCCAGAGCGAGGAATGCTTTTTCAAATCTTTTTTTTTCTCTTTTTATTAATACATTTTATATTTTAGAACAATTTTAGATTTATAGAAAAATTGAGCAGATACTACAAAGAGTTCCCATATCCCTTCACACATAAACAGTTTCCCATTTTCACACCTTCCCTGGTACGTTTTTTTATACTTAGTGAAGTAATACTGATACATTGTTATTCAACGAAGTCCATAGTTTATTCAAGTGTCCTTGTTTCCCTGCAATGTCCTTTCTCTGTCTGAGGGTCTCATCCAGGAAACCACATGACATTTATACCTCCTTAAACTCTTCTTGACTGTGACCCTTTTTCAGACTTTCCTTTTGTTTGATGACCTTGACTTTGGAGGTGTGCTGGGTAGGTGTAGGGTAGGGACCCCGTCTTGGAATTTCTCTTGTGTTTTTCTCTTGATTAGACTGGGGCGATGCATTTTAGGGAGGAAGACCACAGCGGTGAGGTGCCATTTATCACCTATAGAGAGGGTAGATACGGCCATAGGATTTATGACGTGTGTGTGTGTGTGTGTGTGTGTGTGTGTGTGTGTGTGTGACAGAGAGAGGGACAGACAGACTGGAAGGGAGAGAGATGAGAAGCATCAATTCTTTGTTGCGGCACCTTAGTTGTTCATTGATTGCTTTCTCATATGTGCCTTGACCGGGGGGCTACAGCAGACCAAGTGACCCATTGCTCAAGCCAGCGACCTTGGGCTCAAGCTGACAACCTCAGGGTTTTGAACCTGGGTCCTCCGCATCCCAGTCCGATGCTCTATCCACTGCGCCACCGCCTGGTCAGGCCAGATTTATGACTCTTGATGTTGACCTTGATCGCCTGGCTGAAGCAGGGTGTGTCAGGTACCCTCACTGTGAAGTGACCTGTTCATTCCCCTTTTCATACTGTCCTCCTTACGGGACAGTCACTGTGCACAGCCTGCATTTAGGGGGTAGGGAGTCATGCTACTTCTCCTGAGGAATGCTTTTTTAACTCTAATAGTAAAGTATTTATTTTTCTGTGTATTAGAAAAAATCAGTGTGTTAACTCCACGATATTTTAACTGGGTTTGCAAAGGCTCGTGTGAGAGGAGTTTTGGAGGGCGTGTGACCTCTGGGAGCAGGAATGCGGGGCGGGAGGGGGGGTGAGGTGGGAGGAGGAAGAGCCAGGGCAGGTGTTCATTACGGGTTTAGGACTGATGCCTCAGGGGAAGGGAGCGGCGTCTGTCCGTAGCTGCTGCCTTCCTGTGGCACAGGATTGCCCCTCACGTACAGGTGCTCCCGTGTGGGTACTGAGCAGGCTCCCACGGCAGCCCCCGGGCAGCAGGTCAGAGCCTGGGCAAACTGGCTCCCACACAGGTGGCCGGTACAAGAAACAGGTGAGGCAGGAGGAGCCAGAATGATGCCTGCCGGCGGGGTTCTCAATGCGTGTGATTTTGTGGACACTATTACTAAGTACAAAGTAAACAGATGTCTTTTTTATTTTCCACTCTCTTCACTCACTGCTTTTTGCTGGGACATTGTCTGTGCTCTCAGTTTAAATTCACCTGTGCCTTTTTTTAGTGCTTAAACACACAGGTGTTTTTTTTCTTTTTTCTTTTCAAATATTTAAATCTCTGATCCATTGGAATGAAATGGATGGGCCGAGGGCCGAGCCCAGTGTCATCTTTCTCTGTCTGGTGTTTCGGTTACCCCAGAGCCACTTACTAAAATCCCATTTTCTGGGCGCGTTCTTCTGGTTGTTAGGAGGGGTGCTGCCCGATTCACGAGTCACTTAATAAAATCGATTAGATCTTCACCGTCAGCCAATCAGTACAACTTCCACTTCCTCCCAGTGTTTTGAGACGCCGTCCTATTTGTCATATTTAATTAATTTGGTGTATTTCTGGATTTTCTGTTGTATTCCATTGGTCTGTATTTATTCATGTGCCGGCACCTCACTTTTCATTAAAGAGGCTTTGTAATATGTTGTAATATTCAGCACGGCTAATACGCTCTTATTGTTCTAGAGTGGGTTGGTTTTGAAGAAGATTTAAGTAACAGCGTTCATGTTAAACAGACATGACAAAGGTCATGAATGACCAAACCGTGTTGAGCAGTCCTTCCGCCCCGAGGAACGAGTCCAGAATGGCACGATTCTGGCATCTGTTGTCCCCTGGGGAGAATCTCATTTACCACTTGATGGATGTGGCTGTTGAATTTGCATCCCAGGAGGCCGGAGAGACTAGAGGTCACTCACAGGCAACATGACCTTTCAGGATAAGATCGTTAGCCCTGCAAGGCCCTTCCTACCCTTAGTCACCCTTCCCCACCCACTATTAATGGGACCACAGTGGGGGGGGGGGGGGGACGACAGTCTTTTGACCTGTAAAAAAAAATACTCATTTGTACAATCATTGAAAGTGAGATTCAGAAACTTAGAAATCTCCTCAGTCCAGCTGGCCATCAGAAACGCTCGAGAAAGCCCTCTTGCTTGCCCTCCCCCCAGCGCCAGGGCCCTGCCCCGGAGAGTCCGTTCGTCTGGAGAGAGGGAGCTGCGTGCTTGTTGCTTTGTGTTGTTGTCTTTTTAGAGTCTCTAGGTTATTAAGTGTGCCGCCAGAGCTGAGGACTGGGGTCAGGGGCAGGGCTGGTTCATCAGCACCGTAGTCTGGTCACCTAGCAGCAGGCCTGGTCTGGAGTGAGTGCTCAGTAAATGTTTGAGGAATAATGCCCGAGTCCCCATCTCTCAGATGAGGAAGCGGACAGACTCCACAGGCCACCCTCCCGGGGCTCACAGGTAGTGGGGTGATAGCGGCGTGAAGCTCAGGTTTCTTGTCTCTCCGTCTGGTCTTTCTTCACTCTCCTCCATTCGTATTTTCCTATTTAGTTGTGGGCAGACTTAGGTGAGAGCATTTGCAGTCCTGACTCCTGGGTGTCCATTTTTATGACCTTGACCCTAGCTCCTATTCAGTACAGCAAATACTTGGGAATGAGCTTTAGACTCTGTAGTAGGATAATTGCCCGAGGCTGAAATTGTGGCCCATGTTCAGTGTCAGCCTCTGGGTGGGGAGGGGGTGGGATAGGAGACAGGAGACGGAGGTAGGGCAAAGGGCACTGACATGCCTGGTCTCTGCTGTATTGGGCCTAGGAGTTTCCAGCTATCTTTTTGTCTTTTTTAAGAGAGAGAGAGAAAGACAGACAGGGGCAGACAGACAGGAAGGGAGAGAGATAAGAAGCATCAACTCATAATTGTGGCATTTTGGTTGTTCATTGATTCCTTTCTCATATGTACCTTGACTGGTAGGCTCCAGCTGAGCCAATGACCCCTTGCTCGAGCCAGCGACCTTGGGCTTCAAACTGGCGACCTTGGGGTCTCCAACCTGGGTCCTCAGCATCCCAGGCCGGCGCTCTGTCCACTGCCCACTGCCGGTCAGGCTAGCTATCGCATTTATTTTTAATGGAGCCCCACATCCCCATTTCCAGCAATAAAGTGTGTTAGGTTGTGGGTTGGGATGCATAATGACATTACTTTGATTCATGCGTTCTTTGAATTGGGATTTTATGGTTTCCCATCAGTCAACAGTAATTCCCAGTCTCTGCTTTCCCACACCCCACTTGCTTCATCCAGTCCTGATTTGGGTCATTCCCTGGGAAAGACTCAGAGTTCAGAACTGCAGAGTTGTAGAGATCACCTGGCGTGGTTTGTGTTGGAAAGCTCTCCTCTGGGTCAGTTTTAAACAAAGGTTGTGTTGAAGTCGTTGTGTTGTGCGCTTCTGCTTCCAGCCGGGGCAGTTGTTTGGACTAGTCCTCCTGAGAACAAGAGCAGGTAAAATGATAAAAAATAAAATAAAATAAAGAAAGAAAACGAAAAGAAAGGAAACCAGGTCCTGTCTGGTTGGTTCAGAGGTAGAGCGTCGGCCTGGCATGTGGAAGTCCCAAGTTTGATTCCCGGCCAGGGCACACAGGAGAAGCGCCCATCTGCTTCTCCACCCCTCCCCCTCTCCTTCCTCTGTCTCTCTCTTTCCCTCCCACAGCCAAGGCTCCATTGGAGCAAAGTTGGCCCAGGCGCTGAGGACGGCTCCATGGCCTCTGCCTCAGGCGCTAGAGTGGCTCTGATTGCAACAGAGCAACGCCCCCGATGGGCAGAGCATCACCCCCTGGTGGGCATGCCGGGTGGATCCTGGTTGGGCACATGCAGGAGTCTGTCTGCCTCCCCGCTTCTCACTTCAGAGAAATACGAAAGGAAGGAAGGAAAGAAGGAAACCAGTTTTTTGAAGGTGGAAGAGAAAATGTAAGAGTAGATCTTCATGGCCTTGGGTTAATCAGTGGTTTCTTAGAAATGACACCAAAACACAAATGAAAAAAGAAAAAAAATAGCCCTTGTCTTGAAAAGCCAAGGTTGTGGGTTCGATCTCCTGTCAGGGCACACACACAAGAAACAATCAGTGAATGCATAAATAAGTGGAATAACAAATCGATGTTTCTTTCCTTTCCTCTCTAAAATCAATCAGTCAACCAATAAAAAGAGCATATTTTTAAAAATATTTTTTATTTTTTTTTTAGTGAGAGGAGGGAAGGCAGAGAGACAGACTCCTGCATGCTCCCCAACCAGGATCCACCCGGCACGCCCACTAGGGGGTGATGCTCTGCCCATCTGGGGCCCTTGCTCCGTTGCAACCAGAGCCATTTTAGTACCTGAGGTGGAGGCCATGGAGCCATCCTCAGCACCTGGGGCCAACTCACTGTACTTGAGCCATGGCTGCAGGAAGGGAAGAGAAGAGAGAGAAAGAAAGAGCAGAGGGGGAGGGGTGGAGAAGAAGATGGTTGCTTGGCCTGTGTTCCCTGACCGGGAATCAAACCTGGGATATCCACAGGCTGATGCTGTACCGCAGAGCCAACCAGCCAGACCAGATTTTTTTTTTAGAAAAAGAACAACTAAATTGGATTTTATCAAAATGAAAAACTATGGTACAAACCTAGATACTATCAGGAAAATGACAAGACAACTCACAGAAAATATTTGTGAATCTTTTATCTGATAAGGGACTAATATCTAAACTAGATAAATAACTTCCAACTCAATAATAAAAAGACAAATGACCCAATTTAAAAATGGGCAAATGATTTAAATGGACACTTCTCCAAAGACGATTTACCCTTGGCCAATAAACCCATGAAAAGGTGGTCAGCTCATTAGGAAATGCAAACCAGACCACAGTGAGATACCTCCTCACAGTCATCAGGATGACTGGAATGAGAAGGATGTAATAAATGTCGGCCATGCCCTGGGCAGCCTTACACATGGGGTAAGCGGCTGTGTGGATGTAAATCTCATGATGGAACCCTCATCCATTGCCGGGAGGAATGTAGAGGGTGCAGCTGCTTTGGAAAACAGCCTGGCAGTTCTTCCAAGTGTTAAACAGAGTTAACATATGACCCAGCATTGCACTTCTAGGCACATACCCAAGAGAAGTTAAAACATACATTTCCACAAAACTTGCACGTGAATGTTCATCTGAGCATTATTCATAATACCAAATACAGTAGTGGAAATAGCCCCAAACCCCGTGTACTGACAAGTGGAGAATATTCAGCAATGAAAAGGTGTGAAGTACCGATATTGATACAATGTAGATGAACCTTGAAAACATGATGCCAGGTGCACAGAAGATAGCGTGTCATATGGTTGCATTTATATAAAATGTCCAGAAAAGACAAATGGGTAGAGACAGAAAGTAGACCAGCAGTTGCCGGGGATTGGGGTGGGGATGGGAGTGGCTGCTAACAGGTTTCTTTGGGGATGATGAAGGCGTTCCAAACTTAGATCATGGCAATGGTCATACCACTTTGTGAATATATGTTAAAAATCATTGAATTGCATGCTTCAAATAGATGATTTTTATGGAATAAAAATCTGTTTCTTAATCTGTATTTTAAAAATAAAACTGAACTTACTGTTTTCCTTTCCACTCTTGTCTCCTTCCAGAATCACATTTTCAGTGCGATACACACTGTCATCCAAAATGGTTGCCTGGAAGCTTGGTGGAGTCACCGAGCTCCCTCCCACCATGTCCAGGTGGCCACGTCATTCAGTTTCTTTCTCATTCAGATCCCTTTTGTCTGTCCCCTTCTCTCCAGAGCCATGACACTGATTTAAGTCAGGTCTTCATCATCAATAAAGTACCATAACGACATTCCCATTGGTCCTCTCCCTCTTCAAGCATCCCCTCTGTACTTGGTTACCACTCAGATCTGAGTCCATACTCTCCTCCTAAGTGTCTTCAGGATCTGTCTGTGTGTCTCTGGATGAAAGCATGAGTCCTTAGCATATATGTGAAGTCTTGCATGCACTGGCCTCTCTCTGCCTCCTCGGATTAATCTCCTCTCTTCTTGTTACAAGGACATGTTCTTTGCACACGATACCCCTCCTGATTGTAATGCCATGACAAAGGATCAACGGCTACATGTGGCTGGTAGCGACCATGTTGGATAGCACAGATTATACAATAGAACATTCCCGTCAGATTCGTAGAAGCACTCAGTAAATAGTTGTTGAGAATTTCGAGCTTTGAGGAGGTCAAGAAGCAGAAGGACAGGGGAACCTAGATGTTCAGTCATCACAGTTCGGTTTCTTTTGTCAGTTGTCTCTGTGGAGTGAGAGGCAGGGGGATGGCGGTCCTGTGCATGTTAGTGAGCAGGTAGGCCCACCCTTTCTATAACGAAGCTCAGGAGCTGGGGGTTTTACTGCCCCAGTTGGGCATATGGCATCTGCCCTGGGTCCTCTGCCCCAGATGCATGGTTTGGGTTCTGAGAGAGGAAGGGATTAGGACAGGGAGGGTGTTGGAGCAGGGTGGGGTAGGTCTGCAGTGAGGACCAGTTTGAAGTCCGTCACTTGGGAAGTGGCTGAGCGGGTGCCGGGCTTGGATGCAGGGGAGCCCGCGTGCGGGCCTGGCTCTGCCCAGCGGGCTCCACTGCTGCCTCCATCCCTGGTGTCAGCCTCTGGGCCTCCTCTCGGCTCGAGGGGCCAAAGGCCCAGCTTCACCCGCCCTCCTCACCCTTCCCAACGCAAGTGCCGTCTGCAGTTCCCTTCCTGTGTCGGGCATGCTCAGCCTCACGGCTGGACTTGCTCAGGTCTCTGAACCTCTGCTCTCCCTTCTGTGAAGTGGGGCAGTAACACCTGCCTTGGCCGCCACAGAAAGACGATGGGCGAGAAAGGCTTTTGAAGGAGCCCGGAAACGTCCGCTGTCGTCAGACGCTACGCTGCCACTGCACGGCGAGAGCACGGGCACGCCGGCTTTGCGAGGGGCCGGCTGGCAGCGCCTCGCACAGTTAGCTCTTCCCCGGAAGCAGGGGAAGGAAGCAGAAGTTCCCATCTTGAGCGTTAGAACAAAACCGGAGAACCAAAGCAGAATCACAGGCACGCAGCACCTGGGCCAGCCCGTTCTGTGTGTGCAGTCAGAACCGCGCAGTCGGAACAGCGGGCTGAGGGCTTCCGGGAGGCAGTGGTTCCGGTCCGATCGTGTCCGATCGTGACACGCTGTGTTTCCAGTTAGATAGGGCTCAGGCTCTTCTGGGGAAGCTCGTGAAGGTCAGCACAGTGTCACTAATTAATAAATTCTGTATTAATTAGTACAGTGTCACTAACTAATAAATCTGCGTGTTTGTCAGATAGTAAAAGCTCCTGATGTTTAGTTTCTTGAAGCCAAGAGGTTATAAAATAAGCTAACCCCCAAAACTCACGTACTGATAATCATAGTGAGTCTTCCCACGTGTAGAGTGCCTCATACTGTACATAAAGTCGGCAGGCACACAGCGATCTCATCATCCCAAGAGCTCTGTGATCCTTACTTTATAGGAGAGGAAACGGAGGCTCAGAGACACGACACGGCTTGTTCGGTGTCACACCGCTTGTGGGACCGGGGGCAAGGAAGAACTGGCTTTTGTTGAACTTCTGCTGAACGCAGACTGCTTTCACACTTCCTGCCATTGGTGCCACCCGGTAAGTCTTGTGGATCCGTGCACTCCCGTTTTACAGACTCAGCAAACTTTTTACACAGAGGGCCAGTTCACTGTCCCTCAGACCGTTGGAGGGCTGCCACATACAGTGCTCCTCTCACTGACCACCAATGAAAGAGGTGGCCCTCAGGAAGTGCGGTGGGGGGCTGGATAAATGGCCTCAGGGGGCTGCATGCGGCCCGCGGGCCGTAGTTTGGGGACGCCTGGTAGGGGCTGACAAGCAGAGGAGTTAAAGGGAATGGTTCAAGGCTAGCATCAGGAGGTGGCAGAGCCCAGTGGGAATCCAGCTCTTCTGCTCCAAACCCGATCCTGCTCCACTAGACAGACAGTCCCCACTCAGTGGCGGTTCTGCTTGTGACTTTGCGACTCGAGGATGGCACGAGAGTGGTATGCATTGAACAGAAACGGAGCTTTGAATTTCGGTCGCTTCCTGGGCTGTGGGTAAGCGTGCAGCACGGGTGCTCTCTGGTGGTGCCGGGCAGCAGCTGCCAGTCAGCCGTGCAGTCACGAGGGTACGGAGCCCACGCTCCACAGGGTATCCATCCATGCGGCAGGTGGTTCCACCCAGCTGGGCGGACTGTGAGCGTTCTGAGCATGTGTGAGGTAGGCTAGGCGAAGCTGTGACATTCTGTAGGTGAGATTACCACATGCATTTCGGCCGACGATCTGATCTTTTTTTTTTTTTTTACTTACAGTATTTTCAGTTTACGATGAGTTTATCCGATGTAACCCCATCATAAGTCCACAGTCATCTACATTGCCTCTCCATTCATTTATTCCTTCATTCATTCAACAGTATTCATTATGTGCCTGGGGTGTCCCAGGCCCAGGACCTCCCTCTGTCCCACTCGTCTCCTGTTTCCCACGGCCCTCTCATTGGCAGTATCTGTTGTCCATCACAGTGCTGCTGCTAGAACAGAGTCCATCTTGTGCGCTGTCTGTATGCCGGGAGGGTATACATAAGACAGTGCTGTTGTGTTTTACCAGAGTCATTCCCGTTCCTTGTAAATAATTAGCGATACAGGGAAATACAAGAAAATAAAGTACGAAGGGCCAGTGGCTGTCAATCCCCCAGAGATGAGCAGTTGTTAGCATCTTGGCTAACGTGCTTCCAAACATCTCTTTGTGCACATACAAACACACATAAAAGCGTAATAATAATGGGACAGCTGTGTGTACTGGACTGTTTGTTCTGTAGTGGCTCTGGGCTGAGCAGCCCTCGTGCATTCTGTCATTTGATCCTTGCCAAAACCCTACAAGATAATAATGTTACCACACATTACTCAGGAGGAAACTGATGCTTAGAACTGTGAAGTAATTTGCCCAAGGTCACTTGACCTAAACACCAAGCGACTACCGTGCCACATTGTACATCCAGTGCATAAGTGAGAATACGCTGTATATTCTTTTCAGTAACTTGCTTTTTTTGTTTAATTTGTGGAGGTGTCTTATACGACAATAATTTGTCATTTGCAATAATGCTCTGTAATGTTTTTACTCAACTGTAGTGATGTTTATGTAATTACTGCAGGTCTGTGTTTATAATGACTGTTTGTATATAGTATACTTTATTTGCTCAATCCCTTGTTGGTGGGCATTTAGTTGACTGCCATTTCTTGCTATTTTAAGTTGTACTGGAATCCACACCTTTGTGGCCTTTTGCTTTAACTTCTGTCCCGTGGTTAGGAGCGCAGACTTCTGGAGTCAGGCAGCCCACGTCGGAATGTGAGTGGCTCTGCCACTCGGGCGAGTTACTTCATCTCTCTGTTCCCCGGGTTCCCCGTCTGTGAAGTGGGGGGGATAACAGGGCCTAACGTTTTGCTGGTCCCCCAGGATTAGGGTGATTGGCACATGTCGGGTCTGAGAGCGGAACCGGGAGGTAGGAACTGCTCGGCAAACGTCAGCCCTGACCTTCGGGGGCTGGGGGGAGGAGGTAGTTCTTTCCTTGAGGTGCCGTGGGCCCCTCTGGGGAGGTGTCTGGGCCTCTGAGCTCACAGCAAAGAGGGGGGTACCTTGAGGGGGTGACTCACTTGCTCTGAGGCCATCGGCGTGAAAGTTTGTATTTTCCAGATCAACAGGTGCCCTTGGGGCCAAAAGGGACTTATGTGTTCACTTGCCTTTTCAGACCCTTTTTTCTCTTCAGTTTTCTCCGAGAAATTCCTTACCATCTTGACAGCAATTTGGTGTCTTTAGAAGTATTGGAATTTTTTTTAAGCTGTTTTACCTGGATTTGTGTGTTGGGGGTGGGGTTATTTCCACCAAAGCATTGATCTGAAACCCCTAGTTCACCATTACTGGACATGGAAGGTCGCTCTGAGTGTCTTGTTCGAGATCAGCGCCAATCTCTAACCTTTCATCGTATCACGGCACTCCTGGAATGTCGTCTGTGGGCCACACGGGAATTGTGTCGCTCCTTGCTGTGGGAGCCGGGTGCTGGCTCGTCAGTGTCAGAGGGACCCGGCTGCCAGCCCACGTTTTCTGGTGGAGGAGGCGCACGAGTGGAGGGCTCAGCTGACAAGGATGCACTACCCCTCCCACTCGAGGGGACAGGCACTTCACAGCGATGCTGACAGTTTCTGCATTCTCTGCCCTCCCAGCAGTCGGTGTGGAGCCAGGGTTTCTACACCTGGCATGTGGACATTTGGGGCCAGAGAATTCTTTGTTGTAGAGGGCTGTCCTGTTTTACAAAGTAGGATGTCTAGCAACATTCCTGTCCTCTCCCCAGAAGCACGCCCCCACCTCCAGTTGTGACAGCTAACAGTGCCTCCAAACAGTGCCAAGCGCCCTGAGGAGGGCAGCGTCGCCCCCAGTGGAGAAGCACAGGCGTCAGGAGAGCAGCCGGTGGTTCTCAGACTTGAGCGCACGTCAGCACCCCCCGGAGAGCTTGTTCAGGCTGGGGAGGGGCGGGGGACTTTCATCCGTGATACGCAATCTAGGTGCTACCGAGGCTGCTTGTGGACCCCACTCTGGAGTGCCCCCGGTGTGAAGGAAACGCACTCAGATTAGGAACCAGGAGACTTCCGCCCTGTTCCGTCTCTGACGGTGGTTGTGTGACCCTACACAGGGTGCTGTGTTTTCTTCTTTGATTCAAAATGGGGAGACGGGACTGATAGTAAGGAAATCTGTGCAAGCCTTCGAAGTTCATATAATACGTATAACACAGTGGTTCCCAGAGTTTGGTCCATTCAGTGCCCATGTCCTTGTCATTCCCTTTCTTTCTCTCTTTCGTTCAGTGTTTACTGTGGGGTCCGAGGAGGGTGGGGTTGAGGGAGAGTTGCACGCTTTGAGAATGAGCTTTAGAGAATAATCATGTACTTGTTTCTCTCATGTTAGCGAGTGTACATCTTCTTAAAAAGCACTGCAGTTCCAGCCCTAGCCGGTTGGCTCAGCGGTAGAGCGTCAGCCTGGCGTGCGGGGGACCCGGGTTCGATTCCCGGCCAGGGCACATAGGAAAAGCGCCCATTTGCTTTTGCTTCTCCATCCCCCCCCCCCCTTCCTCTCTGTCTCTCTCTTCCTCTCCCGCAGCCAAGGCTCCATTGGAGCAAAGATGGCCCGGGCGCTGGGGATGGCTCTGTGGCCTCTGCCTCAGGCGCTAGAGTGGCTCTGGTCTCGGCAGAGCGACCCCCCCGGAGGGGCAGAGCATCGCCCCCTGGTGGGAAGAGCATAGCCCCTGGTGGGCGTGCCGGGTGGATCCCGGTCGGGCGCATGCGGGAGTCTGTCTGACTGTCTCTCCCCGTTTCCAGCTTCAGAAAAATGCAAAAAAAAAAAAAAGGCACCGCAGTTCCGGACGTAATCAGCTACCTACCCAATCCCAGCACAGCATCGGCCACCGCGGAAGGTCTTAATCACGCCGTCCTCAAGCCTGTTCGTGTAAACACCTGGGGTGCGTGCTGGGCAGCGGAGCTTTCCGTAAGACGGGCTTTTATAAACACAGTGCAAGACACGTGCAAATGGAACTCCTTGGGAAGCTAAGAAGAAGTGGCGCTTGCTATTTTGGATGAGAAAAAATTACTGCCACCCTTGTCCATTTTAGCAGGAAATCAGAAATAGAGAAAGCCTGATTTTTAGAAATAGAACGTGAAAAGGAAAACTAGCTTTTTGAGGAGACAAAATAAATTCATCTAAAAAGCAGGACTTTTCAGATGACAGCTCTCAGAGGCATGGATTCGTGCAGTGTCTTGATCATTTTCTCTGCGTTCCCTCTGACTCCTCTGCCGCTGCCGGCTGTGTTACAGGAAGGTTTTCTGTCCGTGCGTTGTAGTGCGGCTGTAGGTTGGGAGCGGGTTGCATGATCAGGATGGGTACTGAGGCTGCCTGCCTTTGGCATTCAAAACCCAGGGACAGCTACTCTCTGAGGGCAGCTCAGGGACCCTCCGACCTGTGTGGGTTGGTCTTAGAAATGCATATTTATACCTTTCCTTTACTTCCCTACCTTCAAAGTACAATATCTTCATCCCTGCCTTGCCGGTAGGTGCTAGAAATTCCCACAGTGTTCGTTCGTTTGGGCTCTACCGTGAATGTGGTGCACCCTCCCCAGTTTGCATGTTGGAATCCACTCCCTGTGTGACGGTGTTAGGAGGCGGGGGCCTCGGGTGGTTAGATTATGAGGGTGGGGCCCTGGTGAATGAGATTGGTGCTCTTCTCAATGAGACCTGCAGAGCGGCCAGTCCTTTCCGAGCGGTGAGGACACTGCGAGAAGTCTTCTATCTGGAAGAGGGCCCTCTGGCCGTGCTGCAGCCTCGTCTCAGACTCCCAGCTCCAGAACTGTGAGAAATCCCAGTTTGTGCACATGGCACCCCTCTGTGGCATTTTGTTGTGCCACAGCCTGGATGGGTGGCAGTCTCCATGTCTGAAGGTTCTCACTGGACTAGTCTCCAGAAACTCCCTTCCTCACTTAGCTTCCCGAAGGACGCGTAGCAGGCCAGAGCCTTCGGAGGTCAGTCATTCTCTCCGTTCTTCGGGTCATTTCACTGGTTTGTGCCTGTTCGTTCCAAGCCCCTGCCTCTGTGGAGGACGCCGACTTTGAACTGGACATCCTCTGATTCACTGGACTTCTCTCACTTCATATCACTGCACCTGTTAGTGTAGGTTGGGTTCAGATGTGCCTCTGTCGTGGGTCTGGTTTGTGACTTCCAAACACAGTTTTATTGGAAAGGAGGGGTGACGGGGGTGGATCTGTGAAATTAGAGTTAATTGTGGTAACGGCCTCAGAATAGCCAGAGCCCGGAGAGGGGTTCCTGTGAATCAGCATCAGTGAATCAGACGTTCCCTCTCTCGTCTCCCAGAGACCCACAGTGCGATAGCTGGGGGGAGTTCAGAGAAACACCGAAGGCTGGGAGTTCTGGAGAATAGGGGCCCCAAGTTTCAGGAGGACTGAGCAGTCATTCAGGACTGACTCCGATCATTTGAAAGATTTTTCACAAATTAAAAGGATGTGTCTGAGGCAGAAGCAAGAAGGGACCCAGCTAGGCAAGGACTTATCACCCACTTCACTGGCATGGATAATGAGCTAGTTCAGATATTTAAAATGCATTTTAGAAAAATTATCTGAAACTTGGAGAAAAGGCAAAAAGATGATTGTACGCCTTCTCAGTGTCGCTCGGGAGCATTGTTGAGCAAGCTCACCCAAGGGCGCTCTTGCAGAAGGCGCGCTTTTGTAAAGTTCAGTGTGAACTTGCAGAAAATTGGCAAGTGACTAATAATTCTTTTATTTTTATTTATTTGGTTTTTTTTGTCCAGTAGGGATCTAAAATTGATTTCTGTTTAGTAGAAAAGATAACTTCACAGGCCTCACAGGTTATGGTTTAACTGCTCCATGGTACATTAACCAGTTTCAGATCTAACTTTAAAGATGATCACAGCTTTCTTGTTGTCTACCCACTGTGTGTGTGTGTGTGTGTGTGTGTGTGTGTGTGTGTTTCCTGTATTATCTTTGGAATAGCCGTGCCACTCTGCTGGTTTCCTCACTAATGAGTTTAATCAGTCCTTGACACATGCATACTATTTGTATGAGAGTTATGTTTTTAGCTTTTTGAAAAATTACACTTTGACAGAATGAGTACATGTTGAGGCGTAAGTGTCTTAGGTGGCTAGGCTGAGCAGGGTCTGAGTAAGTTGATGTGAAGGTCGTCTTAGCCCTGAATGCCACAACCCTGGGTTTTTATCTCAGTTCTTTCTTGGTCACTTGGAGAGTAAGTTGCGTTTGTGGGTCATCTAATTACGTGTCTGGATGAATACCTAACATTCTTGTCTTATCAAGATCTCAGATGGCACAAGGTACAAAAGGACAGTATCCTCTGCTGTTAATAATAATACAAGTGCTTATCTATAAAGCACCTGTGCTTTGCAGACATTGGCACACCTGCCATTGTACTTGGCCCACACAGTGTCTTTCTTGAGGGAGCGGGGCGGCAGTTCCCATCTGCATTCTGTAGGTGAAGAAGCTGAGACTCTGGACTCGGGCAGGTAACGTCAGCCGCCAGGGGACACGTGGCTGGTAAGGCGTGGAGCCGGGACCACAGCCCAGCTCTCCACGCTCGCAGGCCATCTGCCTGGGGAAGCGGGACTCAAGGGGGTCGTGATAAGGACAGTGGGGTGAAGTGGGAAAAAGCCCAGATGCTAACAGTGACTAGAGCCCCGTGCCGCAGCTTCAGACAGGCGCACGCTGACTCCCACCTCCGACCCTGTCGGCGTTCTGAGCGCTGTGGTCCACTCCTGACTGGGCCGGCCTGCGGTGCGCGGGCCCCCGGGGACCGCCCTCCCCTCTAGGGTAGAGCGGTGTGGACTCCTAGCCCACTGGTGCCCAGGAAATGTCTTGTGACCGAATGTGTGAATTTTCTCTGCGTGCCTTCACCTTCCCGACCCTCCCTCTATTCCTGGTGAGATCTCCTTGGCCAATTCCTGTGTGTCTTGAGTGACGCCGGAGCCTCTGCCTGTGTTGATTCAGAAGATAATCTGCCCTTTTATTGGATGCTTGCACCAGAAAGAGGACTGCCGACTTCATCCAGTTTACTCTTTTTATGAAATCTTCTCTCTAAATCTGTGGGCTGCTGAGTCATGAATCCCACAGATATTTGCTGAGTGAGGCCGGTGCCAGGCCCCGGGCGAGAGCGGTGAGGATGGGACGGGGTCCTTCCGCTGGCGAAGCTTCCGCCTCTTTGGCTTCTGGTCCCGGTGGTGGTCTTAGCTCTTCTGTTGAAACAGCTTCACCTTTGCCTCTTCGTTAGTGATCTGAGAACCACGTGCAGCAGCTGAGTTGTGAGAAGGACCATCTCTAAACCCTTCCTAACTAAGCCCTTCCTAACTCAACTCCGTCAGCTTCTCTCTCGCGCACGGGTGCTGCCGAGGCCAGCCCCCACCTCCCCCTACCCGGACTGCTGCCGCAGCTGCTAACTGGGCTCCCCGTGTTCCGTTTTTCTCCTAACAGTGAAAAGCAGGCCATGCTCCTGCCCTCTAAAACTCTCCGGGGCTTCCCTGGCTGATCTCGGCCTTGCCTTTCTGTCTTGTCTTCCTCTACTCTCCTGACCTGACTAGTCCAGCCACACTGTAGGAGAGGGCGGGGGACCGGGCCGTCTCCTCCGCCTTGGACCTTCGTACCTGCTGTCTCCTCTGCCTGCAGTGATCGTCCCCTGATGTTTGCCTAACTGCCACCTGCCCGGCATTCCCCCCTCTGCTCAAATTCACGATCCGAGGGGACCTTTCCTACCTGGCACGTTGCCCTGTTCTAACCTCCTTTTCCATTCATTCCGTCTCCGGCATCCTTCCGTAGAGCAGAACACCGTGAAGCCGCGGGCCTTAGCGTGGCACAGTCCTCCCTGCAGTACCTGGAACAGCACCTGGAACAGTACCTCGTACACGGTAGCCCGTCAGGGAATGTAGTAACCTGGCACAGATATTTAGAGAGTGCCTATTTGCGGAGAGAGGCTGATGTGGACAGAATGCAGAAGTGATGACCAATGAACTCCTGCTTCTGAGAAAATGTTTTGCAGTTGTATTTGCTTTATGGTAGAGTGCTTTGGGGGGGATAGCTTTCAGTTAACAGAGGTAAGTGATGGCTTATTGAAAACTTATTTTAAAAGTTAAATGTCCCTGTAGAAGTTCAGTTGAATTATGAAATCTGGGGGAAAGAATTAGTTCAGAGTGTAGGACTCACATATATCTATTCAAGAAAAATGTTTTGTTTTTGTTTTTGGAAAGGTTAATTTAACAGGAATAAAAATGCATTCAGTGAATTCAAAAAGTTTTTTTACCAGGGACCTGCTATGTATTTAGGAATGTGCTATGCCTGGGGAAGTCTCTGGAGGACTAAAACTTTGAGGGACCCCCCCCCCCTGTAATTACAAAACACAAGAATTTAGGCATGGTTGCCGAGACCAGCTCAGCAATGGGTGGGCACGAGAGGAAGGCGCTGCAGGACTTACGAAAGAACACACACGACACAACATAGAGAAAAGATGGGCACAGGGGACCCCCCAGCCTCTAGGACTGAGAGCCCAGATCTCTGCAGCCTCAGCGTGTTTATTGGTCTCTTTGCTCATCAAGCAGATTAGCAGAGCCTGGATCAAATTAGTCTACACTGGATTCAGGTGCAGAGAAAGATGACCAACAAATGACCCCCAGGCACGTAGGAAAATGGCTGTAGGGATCAGCTGCTTCCTGTAAACAATCGTAGTGGTGCTTGTCGGGGCAGCGTTCCGAAGTCCACACCCAAGACTTGTCTCAAGGCTGCAGTTTAATCTCTCAGCCATTTTCCTACACATGGTGGCCCAGAATTATCATGGATTTCTCTCGAAGCTGCACTTGCATAGCAAGCGTGCTGTTTTTCTTAGGTTGTTTGTATGTGTCCGATGGAGGTTCTGAGGAGGAGCTAACCTCAGCTCCTGCCCGGCAGCCCTCCCCTGGCTAGAGGCGGAGACGCAGCACGGACAGAGGCCACTCCGCAGCACAAGAGAATATGTGAGATTTAAGAAGTATCTATCTCTTCACTACCAAAGGAATCGGGGCTGTAGAGACCGCCATGGCTGGTTCGGGCCAGGAGCAGGGCTGGGTGGGTTTCGAAGGGCCCGCGGTGATCTTAGCAACCTCGGCTGTGGTTCACGTGCCCCAGGCTCTCACCACGGCAGCGTCCCATGGACTGCCCGCGTCCCCATTTTAAGGTATTGGTATTGGGATGCCAAGAGGGCACAGAGGTTATAAAACATTGGTGCCAAACTGACCCAGGTCCAAGTCATTGCTCTGTCATGTACTAGAATATGACCTTGGTCAAGTTACAATACTTAACCACTTGGGCCTCCATTTCCTTACTAGGAAATTGGGGACTTTCCTAAAACGGTGTCTAAAATCCACGAGGTTCTAGGATGTGGAGCTTGTTCTCCGTTTCTGTCAACTCCGCTCTCTGCCACCACCTTACAAGTTGCCCCGAAAGGTAACCAGCTTTCCAGGAGGAGAGTTGAGTTACTTGTAGAAAAGGCAAGAAGCCTCGAGCTTTTCCATCCCACCAGGCCTCTGCCACCCGGGGCTGCTTGGTGGCCAGGATAAGCATGTAGGCCGTTTCCGCCTTGCCAGATGTCTGGGAGGTAAGCCCCCGGCTGCTCCTCCCCACACCTGGCAGAGAACATCAGGAATCTAGGTTTTGACCTTTATATCAATCAACAAACCCTCCAATAATCACTGAGTGTCTCCTTTTCCTCAGGAAGCAAGTTAACTGGCTGATCACCAGCTGCCCCTACCCCCTTCCACCTATGACAATAACCAGGTAGTGTAATAACTAAAAACGTCCTAGGGGCTACATCAAACTTAAAAAGGTTTTGCACAGCAAAGGAAACCATCAACAAAATGTTCTAATGAATGGGAGAACATATTCACCCCTATAAGGAGTTCATATCCAAAATTTATAAAGAACTCAGTCAACTCAACACCAAAAAAAAAAAAAAGTGATTCAATTCAAAAACTAGGCAGAGGACTTGAATAGACACTTCTCCAAAGAGGACATACAGATGGCCAATAGACAAATGAAAAGATGCTCAACATCACTAATCATCAGAGAAACACAAATTAAAACCACAGTGAGATATCTCCTTGCACTGTCGGAATGGCGCTCATCAGTAAATTCACAAACAGCAAGTGTGGGCAAGAAGCTGGAGAAAAGGGAAGCGTGCGCTGGTGTGGAAATGCAGACTGGTGCAGCCACTGTGGAAAGCAGTGTGGAGGTTCCTCAGAAAGTCAAAAATGGAACTGCCGCCTGGCCTGCGGTGGCCAGTGGATAAAGTGTTGACCTGGATGCTGAGGTTGCTGGTTCGAAACCCTGGGCTTGCCCGGTCAAGGCACATATGACAACCAGTGAATAAACAACTAAAGTGAAGCAACTATGAGTTGATTGTTCTCCTTCCCCACTGCCTCCTCTCTCTGTAAAATCAGTAAATAAAACCTGTAAAATAATAATAATAAAAATGAGACTGCTGTATGACCCAGCGATTCCACTTCTGAGTATATAGCCATAGAAACCCAAAACCCTACTTCGAAAGAGCATATGTACCCAGGTGTTCATTGCAGTGTTATTACAATCGCCAAATACGGAAACAACCCATGAACAGACGAGTGGATGAAGATGAGGTACGTATATATAGTAAAATACTACTCGATCAAAAAAATGAAGTTTACCGTTTGTGACAGCATGGTTGGACCTAGAGGGTGTTGTGCTAAGTGAAATAAGTCAGTCAGAGGAAGACAGATACCGTATGATTTCCCTTATGTGTGGAATCTAAAGAACAAATGAACAAAATTGAAATAGGCTCATAGAACAGAATGATGGCTCCCATAGAGGAGAGGGTTTAGGGGACTGAGTGGGAAAGGTGAAGGGATTGAAGAGTACAGATTAGTCACAGAGATGGAGATTACAGCACAGGAAATATAGTCAGTAATGTGGTCATAACTGCATGACGCCAGGTGGGTAGCGGAACTACTGGCGGGAACGTTTATAAAGTATATGATGGTCTAATCATTATGCTATACACCTGAAACTCATACTAAATATTAAGTTTCAACTGTAACTGAAAAAAAATTTAAGGCAAAAAAATCATGTAATTATATTTGATGTGGGTGAATTGTTTTTCCTAAGACTTGGGTAATTTCTATTGCCTTTTTTCCCTTTTTTTCTTTTTTTTCCTGAAGTGAGAAGCGGGGAGGCAGACAGACTCCTGCATGCGCCCAACTGGGGTCCACCCAGCATGCCTACCAAGGGGCAATGCTCTGCCCATCTGGGCCATTTCTCTGATGGTACTGGAGCCATCCTAGCGCTTGAGTCGGAGGCCATAGAGCCATCCTCAGCACCTGAGCCAGCTTTGGAGCCTTGGCTGCAGGAGGGGAAGAGAGAGACAGAAAGTAGAGGGTAGAGAAGCAGATGGGCACTTCTCCTGTGTGCCCTGGCTGGGATTGAACCCAGGATTTCTGCACACCGAGCCGACACTCTACCACTGAGCCAACCGGCCAGGGCCTACTGCTTTATTTTTTAATTTAGGATTTAGGACAATGATTTTATACACATATCCATATATATTATGTGTGTGTGGGGTAGTGTACACATCCCTTATCCTGGGAATCATAGGACAGAAATACCTTGTTTCCATTCCTCCTGGAAAAAAAAAATAGCTGCACTACCAGTAAACAGACAGAATACTTCAGTGAGGAGGGTGACCTCACCTTAAAGAAGAGCCATCTGACTCTCAGCACTGCCCCAAGAGACCTCCTTGTGAGGGAGTCAAGATGCTGAGGAATGTCCCTGTCACATTGGAGTACTTGATAAAGACCTTTCACAAGGGCCCAGCCCTGCCGTCTGGGGCCCTCCCCGCACCCCGAGAGAGAGGCGTGGGGGTAACGGCATTATTCCAGCTGCACTTGGTGGGACTCCAAGGCTGAGAGAGCCTGGGTAGCTTGCCAGTGGTCACCGAGTCACTAGGTGGCAGACCTGGGACTTCCACTGGGTTATTTAACGACTGGCTTTCCTGTGTTTTCTGTTACGTCATGGTTCTGCCAGGTAGAGGGTCGCAGGCAAAGACTTGTCAGGAATGTCATGGAATGCATCCCGAATCAGCTTAGTGGGTGACTGCTATAAGGTTTGCGGGACCACAGGATCCCCCGCGATTTCTCTTTCATCAGTCTGCCTCAGTTGGCTGACATCACTTCATTTCTCGCGGCAAGTTCTGAACACTCCCTTATCTGCAGACAGAGAGAACGTAAGAGGGTGTGTGCGTCCCAGCACACCTGGTACAAGAATGAGGTCCCGCCTGACCTGTGGTGGCGCAGTGGGATAAAGCGTCGACCTGGAACACTGAGGTTGCCGGTTCGAAACCTTGGGCTTGCCTGGTCAAGGCACATATGGGAGTTGATGCTTCCTGCTCCTCCCCCTTCTCTCTCTCTTTCTCTCTCTCTCTCCCCTCTTTCTCTCTAAAAAAATCAATAAATAAATTAAAAAAAAAAAAAGAATGAGGTCCCTTCCTCCTGGTGGAAAGCTGGGGAGAAGGGTTCCTGGGGCAGACCTTTATTGACTAACTCCCTTTGTCTGCTTGCACCAGGCACAGGGCCCGCAGGACTCCCTCTCACACAGCCGCTGCCCTGGGGGACCAGGGACCGCAGGGATGTGCGGGGCGGAGAGCAGCTGGCTGTCCTGGGGACCCACCGCGGAGGGTGGGACTGCAGGGAAGGGAGGGTCTGGGTCCGGGAGGGAGAACGGAAGAGTTCAGACAGTTAGCCGCTGGACCAAAGAAAGGAAGTCCTGGCGTATTTGGGGAAGAATGTCTGGCTGGATTTGGGGGGTTTAAGAAGAGTGTTAATGGAAGAAGGAGTTGGAGAGACAAGATCCTTTATGCTGGGCTGAGGGGTTTTTCCGTAATCCTATGGGCACTGAGGAGCTGAGGCAGGGCTCAAATAGGGGCATCACAATCCGATGCAGGGAAGTTGCTCGCGGGGGTGGAGAGGAAGACCAGTTCCAGCTGCACCCGGGTGAGGACTGGAAGGCGGGCGCGGCGGGCGCAGGGCCGGAGGCAGGGGGACGTTCCAGGGTAGGATCAGCGTTAGGGACTGGTCATCTCTGTGGTGTGAGGGAGAAGTCCAGAGTGACTCACAGGTTTGTACTGAGGACGCCTCTCTTCCTTCGTCAAGATGTGCAGCCCGATGGGGAGGGTTCTCTTAGTGGCAAGTTTGAGGACGCAGCCTCTGCTCGCCAGCCAACTCGGGCCTTACAAACTGGTAGACGTTGCTCTTTTTTATTTTTTTTGACTGACACCTCACTTCCTTTTTAATTTTTTTTAACTTCTGAAAGTATTACAGCAATTTTTGTGTTTCAAGGAATTGGTAAGAGCCTGGTGCTTATTAGACGCTCAGTAAATCAGAGAACTGAGCTCACCCATCACGATGATGGTTCACAATAAAATGGTGGGCACAGACTGACAGCTTATGTATTTGTGATCAATTAGTGTTTGGCAGTGGAGGGGCCTAATATAGGATTCTGCAGGATTTTTCAGTAGAACGGAGCCAGGTATTGCTGTCCACAGTCTTCACGGGCCACACTGGTCACACCTGGTCATTACCACAGCAGCAGCCTCAGGACAATGAGGTAATCAGGCAGGTCACAGAGGAGCAGGCTGTATTCTCATTGCTTAAGCTTTACCCCCCACACAGAACTCCGGTCTGGAGGGGGGCTGTGATCTGTGGTGTGCCCAGGGTCCCAGGCGTGCCCAAGGCCCACGTATCCCCCGGGGTTAATCCGGCTCCCAGCCTGAGCCTGAGCGTACACCGCATTAATCAGACTTGCTGGAATGGTCACATGGTTTTCTCGCTGCCTCCCCTGTTAGCTGCCGCTCGTCAGCAGCTGGCGGAGCTGGAGGCTGCAGGCCCCTGTCTGCAGAAAGCCGTTGACTTCAGAATATTGGGGAGGGGGGTGGAAACTCCGCCTCCTTTTCCTTGCACTTTGCACCATCCGACTGACTAAATGGTTGTCTTCCAAACCAAAAAGGCTACCCGGCAATCTAAGGAAATTGTCTCTGACTAGGTCATGTTTGCATTTGAAGAATTCAGGTATGTTCTGGGTTTTCTACATCAGTCTGCGCTGCTGGGTTTTTGTTCTCGCTGGGTTTTTGCTGTGTAATGACAGGTTAGGTTCTGGCTGGATCTCACTCTCACACACACACACACAGGCACACAGGGTTCTTTTCCTGCACCTGGTGGGGTCTCTCCCGGCCTGGGGGTTGGAGGTGCGTGCAGGGGCGGTGCGGGCCACGGCGTTTGCTGCGTGCACAAATGCAGCGTGGATAATTGTTTGCCGGCGTGTAGATGTGCTGAGGACCCCACCTTGTGCCTCATTCGAGCTGCTGTTGCAGGTGTAGAGTTATGAATACAGAATAGCAACTGTTTAACCAGAATGCCTCTCTTGCTATCTTTTGTTTTTCTTCCTTTGTCAAACTCATGGAACCAACAGCTTTCTTTAAAAAAAAACAAAAAACAAAAAACTAATCATAGCAGTGAAGGTGAAGAATTCTGCAAGTGTGTCTGCTTCGTGGAGATCTGATTTTGGCTCTGATTTTTTCTCATTGTCGATAGTGATCTCATGGCTGGGCGGTTTTCTGGGAAGTGGCCTGCTAGTGCTCTGTTGGGAGAGCCTTCTTTGCTTTTGTAAGCTTTCCAGCTGCTGTAATTATTAATGCTCCACATCGGAGTCTTTTGTGAGTCTTCCTCTCTCTCTCCTCCATCTCTTCTCCGGGAATCCGTGACTGGGTGTGAATGTGGGAAGGGATGTTCCAATAGAAAGAGTTTCTAAGACATGAAAATAAAGGAAGTGGAATGGGAGGGCCCTCCGATCATTCCTGGGCATGCTTCCCCGTCTGCAGGACATATGGAAGAGAGGATATCTGTGTGTGTCTGTTTCTGATCACAGACAGCTTCTCATTTCTCACGTGGGGATTTCTCTGTATTTCGGAACTGAGCGTAAATACCATATTGATGGGCAAAGATTGTGTGGGAACCTCAGTTCTAGCTCTTCCGGGCCCTTTTTTTCCCTCCAGATGTTGCTGCAGTAGACATTTAAACGATAATACATAGAAGAACCATTTTTCACTATTAGAGGAAATCAAGGAGGTAGATAAGAGAATCGTCAGATTTCCACAAGGAAGAGCAGGGCTACACAAATGGTCCCCTGCCCTTTCCGTAAACTCGGGGTGTTGGGTCCAGGAAGTTACCCTTTGTGTCAGAAGGTCCCTGTGTTGTTTCTGATGGACTGGGCTTGTGAAAAGGACATCCTTGCCATGTGATAGTTCAGATGCCGTGTAACAAACGGGGACCAGAACTTACTGTTTATAGAGGCTCCATTCATAACTAACAAGAATTTATTTCATGCTGGACATGTTCCAGGAGATCAGTCCCAAAAGAATGAAACAGGAGTCCTGGGTTCTAATCCCAGTTTCCAAATCAGCTTCTCTGATCCATGTGGGAGTCACGGAAGAGTTTTGAGAATTGTGGAAAGTAGTTTAACTGTAGGGTTCCTATGTTGTTGTTAGCGTTTATTCTGGAGGAAGTAAGCCTTAGCCGCTGCCTGGAACAGAGCCTGGAGCCTCTCTCTGCATTTCATAGTTAGGGAGGAGGGGCATGCATCAGCAAGGCCAGTTCCGACGAGGTGGACTCCTGGCCCGAGGGCCGGGTCTGATAACAGAGCCTGGAGCCTCTCTCTGCATTTCATAGTTAGGGAGGAGGGACATGCATCAGCAAGGCCAGTTCCGACGAGGTGGACTCCTGGCCCGAGGGCCGGGTCTGATAACAGAGCCTGGAGCCTCTCTCTGCATTTCATAGTTAGGGAGGAGGGACATGCATCAGCAAGGCCAGTTCCGACGAGGTGGGCTCCTGGCCCAAGGGCCGGGTCTGATAACAGAGCCTGGAGCCTCTCTCTGCATTTCATAGTTAGGGAGGAGGGACATGCATCAGCAAGGCCAGTTCCGACGAGGTGGACTCCTGGCCCGAGGGCCGGGTCTGATAACAGAGCCTGGAGCCTCTCTCTGCATTTCATAGTTAGGGAGGAGGGACATGCATCAGCAAGGCCAGTTCCGACGAGGTGGGCTCCTGGCCCGAGGGCCGGGTCTGATAACAGAGCCTGGAGCCTCTCTCTGCATTTCATAGTTAGGGAGGAGGGACATGCATCAGCAAGGCCAGTTCCGACGAGGTGGGCTCCTGGCCCGAGGGCCGGGTCTGATAACAGAGCCTGGAGCCTCTCTCTGCATTTCATAGTTAGGGAGGAGGGACATGCATCAGCAAGGCCAGTTCCGACGAGGTGGGCTCCTGGCCCAAGGGCCGGGTCTGATGACGTGGGAGAGGGTCGGGTTAAAGGCCACCACGCTGCCTGGCCTGAGAAAGTGGGGCCCCAGAAGGAAAGTGAGCCGGAAAGAGGACGTCCCTCACCCCCGTTTCAGGCTCCTGCCTGCGCTGGCCCTAGGGCACTCTGCTGGGTCTGGTTGCTTCGTGTGACCGCTGCGCAGTACCAGAGAAAGGGCTTTCTTCTTCAGGCCCGGGGCTCGCGTGTCTGCGGGCAGCACGGGCACTACGCGGGAGCTTAGCTCTTCAGCCGAGGACCAGGTGGTCCTCAAGCTGTAGTGTCCAAGAGAGTCACCTGGAGGGCTCTGACCTTGACTGCTGGGTTCCTGCCAGAGGTTCCGGTCCAGCACGTAGCTGGGCGGGGCCTGACACCGCCTGTCTGACGAGTTCCCAGGTGAGGGGTACCACAGGTCTGGGAAGCAGACCCTGAAGAAACATTGTCTTGGGAGAAGCAGACAGATTGTCACAGAGATGGGGAGTCTGAGGCAGAGGAAAAGGAGGTGCAGGCGGGAAAGAGGTCCGGAGCCAGCACGGCACGGCGTACAGGAGGCGACCAGAACCGGCACGCTCGGGGTGGGGGGCACATCCGTCACAGCAGCCCTCCGCCGCCCGGGGGCCTCAGAGTGGTGGACAGGGTTCTGGGTGAGCCTCTTAGGTCATTATCTTGGCTTATAAGCCTGGTTCTGCCATGTACTGTCTCCCGACCTTTCTTTGTCTCCGTTTTCACAACTGGAAAATGGGATAGCAATTCTTGCCAAGCAAATCAATAATTCTGTCAGCGTAAATGAGGACGTGAACTTACTTTATAAGTTACAGCAGTTTTCTACATGTACATAAGGGAAGAAAGGTCGCTGGGGTGACTCGATCCTCTTACTCACATGTCTATGGGCTCCACACACACCCCAGCCCCGAGAGCACAGGGCATCATGCATTTCTAACCGGAAGCCTGGTGTTGACATGGACACGTGTACAAGCTGCTGTTCCCTATTGGACTATGAGTTCTTGAGAACTTTCTGTAAATCCTGTGTTTTTAACTTAGTGCTGTGCCTAAAACTGCTTGGCCCACAGTCAGGCCTTAATAAGCAGTGGAGGCCGTTTGTTTTCATGATCTAACCAGGAGGGAAAAGCAGGCGAGCTCTCGGGCTGGCTGGGTGCCTCAGGTCGGGCCGGGGTGCCCGCCGAGTGTGCGAGCTCAGAGGAGCGCGTCGAGAAGCTGACAGCTGACCTGAGAAGGGCGGAGGTGTCCTCAGCACACCCCGGGTGCTGGAGCGCCAGGGAGCTCCGATCACATTTCCTGAGGAATCTCTGCAGATGCCCTCGTTCCAGAACCTGCTGCCGGCTGTAAGGGTTCGCTGGGCCCGGGGCCTGAACCCAGAGGGTTGCAGATGCCCTGGTTCCAGAACCTGCTGCCGGCTGTAAGGGTTCGCTGGGCCCGGGGCCTGAACCCAGAGGGCTGCAGATGACCTGGTTCCAGAACCTGCTGCCGGCTGTAAGGGTTCACTGGGCCCGGGGCCTGAACCCAGAGGGCTGCAGATGCCCTGGTTCCAGAACCTGCTGCCGGCTGTAAGGATTCACTGGGCCCGGGGCCTGAACCCAGAGGGCTGCAGATGCCCTGGTTCCAGAACCTGCTGCCGGCTGTAAGGGTTCGCTGGGCCCGGGGCCTGAACCCAGAGGGCTGCAGATGCCCTCGTCCCAGAACCTGCTGCCGGCTGTAAGGACTCGCTGGGCCCGGGGCCTGAACCCAGAGGGCTGCAGATGCCCTCGTCCCAGAACCTGCTGCCGGCTGTAAGGATTCACTGGGCCCGGGGCCTGAACCCAGAGGGTTGCAGATGCCCTCGTCCCAGAACCTGCTGCCGGCTGTAAGGATTCGCTGGGCCCGGGGCCTGAACCCAGAGGGCTGCAGATGCCCTCGTCCCAGAACCTGCTGCCGGCTGTAAGGGTTCGCTGGGCCCGGGGCCTGAACCCAGAGGGCTGCAGATGCCCTGGTTCCAGAACCTGCTGCCGGCTGTAAGGGTTCGCTGGGCCCGGGGCCTGAACCCAGAGGGCTGCAGATGCCCTGGTTCCAGAACCTGCTGCCGGCTGTAAGGGTTCGCTGGGCCCGGGGCCTGAACCCAGAGGGCTGCAGATGACCTGGTTCCAGAACCTGCTGCCGGCTGTAAGGGTTCACTGGGCCCGGGGCCTGAACCCAGAGGGTTGCAGATGCCCTGGTTCCAGAACCTGCTGCCGGCTGTAAGGGTTCGCTGGGCCCGGGGCCTGAACCCAGAGGGCTGCAGATGACCTGGTTCCAGAACCTGCTGCCGGCTGTAAGGGTTCGCTGGGCCCGGGGCCTGAACCCAGAGGGTTGCAGAGTCCCGAGGGCGTGAGGTCAGCATTTTCCAGCCGGTGAAGGGGATTCCGTATTGTTCCGGCACCCGGCGACCTGTCCTAGCTGGCTCTTGGGGTAGACACACTTCACTTGTGTTTTTGGCTTTAAAAACAAAACAAAACTTCTTAGACAGGAAGTATACTGAACTAATAGTTTCAGTCAACATTTACCTGTCCCTCCCGCTGCAGTGTCATCTGAGGACCAGCAGAGACGGGTTTGTGGGAGACTGGAGTCTTCCCCCGACCTGTAGACCCAAAATAGGAACCTGTTGCTCCCTCCCCCCTCCAGAATGAAGAGGCTTCAATGTGATTTTTGGCTCCAAAATCCCTCAAGTGAGAACGGAACCCAAATCAGAAGCCACTGTTTCTCAAACTTCCTGATACTTCTTCACACTTACTTCCAGAAGGAATGTGGTAGACCAACTCCAGGGTCAAAAACCCGCTCGGCACGTGTCTGTCACGAGAACGGGAAGGTCCCACTAGGGGTCTGTTTTGTTTTGATTATTTCATTCTTCAGTGTTAGGGCCAGGTTGAGGTTCAGACCCCAACGAGCTCTGCCTGGACTCGTTCAGATTTCTCTCTGGTTTTGGGAAACGTTCCTCTCCTTGCTCTTCCCCTGGAATACTGAGATGCGTCGCAACGAGCCGTCGCCGGGAAGCCCTGACGTTGGCAAGCCAGGGAGAGCCCACCGTCGGGTCCCCCAAGGCCCTGTGCTGCTGTGAGGAAACAGACCCCCGGGGCCCGGGACGTGCCCACTGTGGTGTGGAGCACAGCTCAGATCAACAGGAGAGGGGAGCTGGCCGGGCGGGAGGGAAGGTGCCCAGCCTGACCTTCGAAGGCCTGCTCGGTACCAGACGCCGCTGGTCGCTCTGCCTGTGGCAGCTTTAACCCCCGGCACATCTTATAAATGGGAACGGAGGCTCAGGGGCACAGGCAGCCCCCACGTGTATGTATACCCTGACCCAGACCTAGTCCAGGAGCAGGAGGTTGGAAGAAATGGACAGAGGGTGCAGTGTTAAAGGAGAGAAAAACAGAGCAGGTGAGGGGGAGAAACAGGCCAATTTCATGGACTTGACGGTTCTGCCCTGTGTTTGTTGTCTGACAAGCCACAAGCAAAACCTTATTTTGGGAAACAAATAATTTAGCTGTTCTTAGGATGGCAAAGCAGATATATTTAAAAATACCAGCCTGTCCTCCATTATTAAACATGTTACAATTGTTGCTGAGTTTTCCTCAGAGAGAGGCACCGCTAGGATCGGAGTCCAAAGATTTGACTTCACTTTGTATCGATACAACATACACTTAAAAGCTGTGACCTTGGTTAAGTCACTTTATTTCTTCTCTGGGCCATAGTGTCTTCCCTTAGTGCAGGGGTCCCCAAACTTTTTACACAGGGGGCCAGTTCACTGTCCCTCAGACCGTGGGAGGGCCAGACTATAAAAAAACTATGAACAGATTCCTAAGCACACTGCACATATCTTATTTTAAAGTAAAAAAACAAAACAGGAACAAATACAATATTTAAAATAAAAAACAGGTAAATTTAAATCAACAAACTGACCAGTATTTCAATGGGAACTATGGGCCTGCTTTTGGCTAATGAGATGGTCAGTGTCTGGTTCCATATTTGTCAATGCTAGCCGTAACAAGTGATATGACGCGCTTCCAGAGCCCTGATGCGTGCGTCCCGCATCGCTGCGCTTTGTGGCGCCACCACATACAGCACACAAGATGCATCCTGTGCTCTCTCACTGACCACCAATGAAAGAGGTGCCCCTTCCGGAAGTGCGGTGGGGCCGGATAAATGGCCTCGGGACCGCATGTGGCCCGCAGGCCGTAGTTTGTGGACCCCTGCTTTAGTGGAAAGGGCTACTTTGAGGATAATAGGGAAGAAAGAAGTGTACAAATTATAAAATTTTGCTGTAATGTTTGTGTTTATATTTTGGATAGGGTGGAAGCTCAGTCAGCTAATACTTAACTGGGTCGGGCGCTCCTTTTTAGAAGAGTCTCGTTCCCGCTCCCCACGCCTCTTAGCACAGCACAGTAGTGGTCTCTTAGGTTCGCAACTAGCCGGGAGAGGTCTAAGGGGAAAGACTTACTTGGACTCAGCTAGAGGAATGCTCCGGGCCAGGACACCAGCCCGGGCCGCACGGCGCTTGCTACCCACCTAGGATAGCTGCAAATGTCCCGCCAACGGTGTAGGCTCAGGAAATCCCGCCTGCGTCTGTTTTGGAGGTGGGTGGGCCTTTATGCTGATAGCAAACCGTTCATTCAAAAAATACTTCCTGAACATCTACTAAATATAAGCCACGGTAGGAAGTGCAAATATGTGTGGTCGTTAGCCCTGCCTTTGGGAATTTTCTGTCCTGAAAAGGCGCTGTTGAACCAACACTGAAAGCATGGGGTGGGGAGGCCAGGACACAAGGAACGCAGGGGAAGGGGCAGACCCCGTTGGGGATACAGGAAACGTGCCCTGGGCTGCTGCAGAGCAGGGTACGGGAGGTTCCGGGTGGGGCGAGGCTTGGAGAAGCGTGGACCTGGGGGTGGAGCTCAGGCAGGGCTGTTCGGGGCGAGCAGGGCTGGGGCAGGGCAGTGGGCCTTCACCAGCTCAGGGCAGGGCCGTGGGCCTTCACCAGCTCAGGGCAGGGCAGTGGGCAGTGGGCTGGTGAAGGCTGGGAGGAGACCACTCTGGCTGTCCTCAGGGTAACTGCAGGGAAACAGCTGTGTCAGGCGTGCTCACTGGTTCCTCGGCTGCAAGCACTTTGCACGATTAGTGTGTGAGCACAGGACAGAAAGCCACGTGTGTGTCTCCGTAAAAAGCTATGGGGCTTTCCCTCAGTGGCGGTTCTCCCAGATCGCTCTCCCTCCACCACAAGGGCGGTTCCCCGATTCCCTGAGCCACCGCGGTGAGGGACAGTGCCCCTGGTCCCTTCCCCTCCACTGCGAAAAGCGCTTTCTTTTGCTTATTGCTTGCCCGTCCCTGGGAGCCTCCAGTACACGGTGACGGCCCGACGCTCTCCGGCTCTGCAGTTCCTCTGCCGTCTGCCCGAATCCAGTGCGAACCTGCCTGGCCCGGACCACCGGCATGATGGTAACCCACGTGTGTCTTCTCGTGATTGGTGACCTCTCTGCCCCGACGCTCACTGCTCTGCAGAGGTGAGACACTTGCACCCTCGGGGAGTGGGTGCAGTCGCAGGACGCAGGCCAAGTGCTTTGCAGTGTGGGCTGCTTTGATTTCCCACTAGCCTGTAACCTGAGCAGCTTGCTTCAACTCTTTGTGCTTTGGTTTGCCGCCATAAAACGGGGTCTTACCTACCTCCCAGAGTTACTGCGTCGATTGAATGAGATGACTCACATAAAGCACCTAGCGAGGTGCCTGGCACTTAGTAAATACTTAAGTTAATTCCTTTCATTTTCCTCAAGCAGCAAAAGCATTTCATTAGACTAATTAAACCCTGTGCTAATCTAGTCGTGGACACAGGTGCCAGGAAAGGGGCCTGACCCCCTCAGGATGAGGCCCCTGGGAACTGCCCACCTCCCTGAGTGCTCAGATGCAGAGGGCCAGAAAGCAGGCCTTGGATGATACTCCTGTTGAAATTTTTCGACACAGTGAACCAGCCATGACGTGACTGATCGGTGGAGAGCCTGGCTCTTGGCTTGGTTGACATGTGGATTCACCTGGTCTGAGAGATGAAGTTCCTTGCAGCGGACAGACTGGGACAGCAGTTCTTTCTTGTCTGTCAGGATAACAGAGCCAGAACCCCCCACCAGGCGTCCGAGTTTTCTCCAGCGCCTGCATAATCGTGCACAGCCCAGCGTCCGTGGTTCTCAGTGCCAGGTCTTGCTAGACTCTGGCACGAGCTGTGACTGTCTTGTCTGTTGAACTCAGGCGGGCCGTGTCCACAGTTTGATGTGTGTTGGGAAAACTGTAAGGCTTGCTCGCTTGCGCTTTGCATGATTAGTGCATGAGCACGTGGCAGAGTCACGTGTGTGTGTAGCCTACACAGGGCTACGGGTGTCTTCCCTCAGGGCGACGAGGGGCCGCTTGCCCGCCATTGTGAGCAGCAGTTTCCCCTGCCTGGGTGCTCGCCCGCCTTTGCGAGAATCCAATAACCAGGAGTGACCCCAATGCTGTCAGGCTCTTTGGTTCCTCTGCCGTCCGCCCGAATCCAGTGCGGACCTGCCTGGCCCGGGCCACCAGTACCACAGTGTGTGAGGTCTCTCCCATGGGGGGACAGAGTGAATTACAAGTGAGGACTTGGTGGGTGCACCCTTCCGACCAGAAGCAGCTGTTGCAGGAATGGTAGGGTACATTCTGGGTGGTTCTGCTGGACGTCCGGGGAAGCCACTGGAGAACTTCCACTTGGAGATTCTGTGGACTGGGTCTCAGCTGGGAGGGCCCGTCGGAATCTAACCCCAGGTGCCCGGGCTGTTCCTCAGAGTACAGAGTGCAGACCCCAGGGGTGGGACCCAGGCACGTGCACTTCTGAGGCACACTTGGCCACAGGCAGAGTGTGTGGAAAGAGTCTGAGCTTGGGCACCCGGAACCTGGGTTCTGATACGAACTGTGTTACTTGAAATGAATCACTTAACTTCACTGGGACTTAGTCTGTCCGCTCGGAAAACCGAAATAACATTTTCTGTACAGAGGTGTGGCTCAGAGAGGACAAGACAGCGGCCCTGTGGGAGCTCTGGGAAGTCGAGAGCTCTGGACGGCGAGTGAGAGGGGCTGTCAGCTCTGCCTCTGAACCCAGGAGGTGCCTCCGAGGCCGGCCGCGGCCAGGTGTGTTCAGTGTGTGCCCGTCCAGGCTACAGCACTCGGTCTGTAATTGAATCGTGCCAGTTCGTGGGCCTTCCTGGGTTTTTGGTAGCTGCACGGCGAGGCGTCTGGCTGTCAGGCACCCTTTTGCGCCCGTGTACCAGCGAGAGGAATATTTCCACCCCAGTCAGCTGGTTCAGAGCCTGCCAGGTGTCAGGGTGGGCCCTGCTGTGTGTCTTTGAGACGAGCTCTCCCCCTACCTTCACCAGAACGAGCGCTTAGGAGACGGCCCCAGAGAAACCCTGGCAAGGGGAGTGTCTGTGGTTGGAGATCGCCCCGGGCCGCTGGCGCACAGGCTGCACCAGGGACAGGAAGGTGGGTGTCCCCGCCCAGCCTCCCTCCTGGGCTCAGGCCTCGTGCTCTTTGGTCGTTCTTCATTGTAGGCAGTAGGTCAGAAGCTGTGAATGAAGTCTATAGAGCCTCCGTGGGGGAGGTTGGGAAGACTGGCTGGATGCGCTCCTGTGACCAGCCCTGACACAACTCGAGGACTTAAAGACGTCTGTGTACTCAGTGATGAAATTCCTTTTCCTGGAGAGGGTGCTTTCACAGTCAAATGGACCTTGGAGCACTTCCAAAGCCAGAGAGCCTGCTCTTCCTTTGTTATTCTCCAGCTGTGACAGACAGAGGGAAGTAGAGATCCTAAGGTCGGGGGAGGCAGATAGACACATTTGGACACAGTTGAGAAAATTGCTGTCCTGGTCTTGGTTGGGACACTCACCATAATTAGATCTGGGATGATGAAGTGCCCCTCAGCTCATCCTGCCCTGCCGGAAACTTAAATACAGCTTGCTTCAAAGAAGGGAGGGAGAGGACCGTCTCCTTGTCCTTTGGGGCCGGTCCTGGACCCAGTGGCAGTGTGAAGCTCTGTCCCTTGGCAGCCCCGCCCCTCCTGGTCCTCGGCCAGTGAAGTCCCGCCGAGCCTGACCGCTCTCTCTGGAGGCTCGAGGGGCTTCCCTCCACCCCACAGCGGATTCAGCAGTGGGTCTGCACATACCACTGCACTTCCTGTCTCATTTCTTCCGTGAAATCCTTCCGTGGGCCAGCGCAGGCCACTGCCTTCAGGAAGCCTTCTCCGACCTCTGCAGCCCACATAAGTTTCTCTTTTTTTCTGATCTTGCATACAACGCTTAGGGGATACAACATGATCTAAGACTTCATTTTTCTGTCGTATTTTCCTTGACTTGAGTGAGGGTTATTTGAAGGCGGAAAGATGGTTTGATACATGTTCATTCCTCCTGTCACACTTGAACAGAGCAGGATGCATCGTATTCACTTTAATTAGCTTCTTTTTAAATCTCCTGGCATATGCTATCGTTACGGGCCCTAGAAGGGGAGATGGCAGGAAAGGGGGCAGCCGCCGCCTTCCGATGGCTGGTCATTGCTGAGCATGAGGCATGCCTGGGACTTCGGGAGAGACTGAGTCGGTGAGCAGGGCCTGCTTTTGCAGGCAGAGTTGGTTCCGGTAATGGGTCAGCACCAAGACCTGCAGGACCAGATGGTAGATTTCTTAAAGCTGTGGGGATTTACCAAAGGGTTTGAGCTAGCGAAAATGCATGCAAAGTTTATATATAAAGTCCTTACATGGTTTTTTGGGTGTTGTGTTTTTTTTGTATTTTTCTGAAGTTGGAAACGGGGAGGCAGGCAGACAGACTCCCGCATGCGCCCGACTGGGATCCACCCAGCATGCCCACCAGGGGGCGATGCTCTGCCCATCTGGGGCATCGCTCTGTTGCAACCAGAGCCATTCTAGTGCCTGAGGCAGAGGCCACGGAGCCATCCCCAGCGCCTGGGCCAACTTTGCTCCAATGGAGCCCTGGCTGCAGGAGGGGAAGAGAGAGACAGAGAGGAAGGAGAGGGGGAGGGGTGGAGAAGCAGATGGGCACTTCTCCTGTGTGCCCTGGCTGGGAATCGAACCCGGGACTCCTGCACGCCAGGCTGATGCTCTACCACTGAGCCAATCGGCCAAGGCAAAGTCCTTATATGTTGAAATGAAAAGTTTCTGGTTCTTTTGGATTCACATACACACATGACACATGCAAGTATGCACACGTGTTCCACACACCTGTCAGCGCCTCTGAGTTCCAGGTCAGTCCTGGGCAATGGGCCCTGTTGTTACCATTTCACCCAAGAGGCACGTGCCCCGAGGAGACTCAGAGAAGTTAGATCGCTGTCTCAGTCACACCTCTGCCTTACTGGGAAGGCTGGAGGCTGGGTCTGAGTCTCCTCACTAACAAGCCAGTGCTGGCCTCTGTCACTCCCTAGCTGCCTCTGACCCTAACTTTATAAAACAAGGAAAAGCTGTCAGGTATTCTAGCAAAATTTATTTATGTAACGTCCTATTTAGTAAATAAATATGAGCCTACCTGAGTATCGTAACCTGCTAAGCACTTTATATGCACAAACACATGTACCACTGTCTTCATAAGAGTCCTATGCGATAGCTGCTGTCATTGTCATAGCTGTTTCACAGATTAAAAAAGAAAAAAGAGAAAAGCAAAGTATACACTGACTTAATAACCCATCCAGTATCACACAGCCGGCATTTGAACCCAGTGCTGTCTGATTCTGGGACCTGGGCCTTTGATGGCTGTCGTAGTCGCACAGGAGGCTTCGTGGGGAACAGAAGGCCTGTGGTCAGTTGTTTGAGAACCACTGTCCACCCCACCCCCCTGGGCAAGGGCAGTGCATGGGAGCACGAAGGCTCTGGGAAGTCTCGTGAGAGTCGAGGGTGAAGGCTAGGAATTCTCGCCCTGAACTTCCCACACCTGTTTGATGTAGGAAGTTTTATTGCTTAACACTTAATTTTTCATTTACACTCAGGGACATACTGCTGAGAGTGGGAATTATTTTTATTTTTATTTTTTTATTAAGTGAGAGACGGGGAGGCTGAGACAGATTCCCGCATATGCCCTGAATGACTGGAATCTACCTAGCGAGCCCCCTACCAGGTCCCCCTCTCTGGACCACTGCTCTATTGCTTGGCAACCTAGCTATTTTAGCTCCTGAGGAGGCCATGGAGCTATCCTCTGTGCCTGGGGCCAATTTTGCTCAAACCATTCAAGCCATGGCTGTAGGAGGGGAGGAGAGAAAGAAGTAAGAGAGTGGGGAAGGGTCAAGAAGCAGATGGTCGCTTCTCCTGTGTGAGTTGACTGGGAATCAAACCCAGGACTTCCACATGCCGGGCCAACACTCTACCACTGAGCCAACCGGCCAGGGCTGAGAGTGGGAATTAGAAGTGGGAGGACAAGAGAATCTTCAGGGCAAATACATCATGGGAGGAGATAAGAGCATAAGATGTGAAGTCTTATTTGAGGGTGAGTTCAGGCTCCTGTACTTACTGGCTGTGTGATTTGGGAGAAATTGTTTATTATTTTTGGGTTTCACTTGCCTAATCTGTAAAATTTTGTTGTTGCGAGGAAAAGTGATTACATATGCAAAAATGCTTTGTAAACAGTACAACTCCAAGTTGTTTTTGATTGATCGTGTCTGCCCCAGTACCTAGCACGGCGCCTACCAGCTAGCTATTTGAAGGACAGTGGACGGTCACTGGGTGAATGATCTCTGTTTCTGGGTTCTGTAACGGGTATGTTGCAACTGGAAATATTTTTCTTTCAGTTTTATTGAAATATAATTGACTGAAATTTTTTTAAGTGATACTTTGTTGTTGTTGTATTTTTTTTTTTGAAGCTGGAAACGGGGAGAGACAGTCAGACAGACTCCCGCATGCGCCCGACCGGGATCCACCCAGCACGCCCACCAGGGACGACGCTCTGCCCACCAGGGGGCGATGCTCTGCCCCTCCGGGGCGTCGCTCTGCCGCGACCAGAGCCACTCTAGCGCCTGGGGCAGAGGCAAGGAGCCATCCCCAGCGCCCGGGCCATCTTTGCTCCAATGGAGCCTTGGCTGCGGGAGGGGAAGAGAGAGACAGAGAGGAAGGAGGGGAGGGGGTAGAGAAGCAGATGGGCGCTTTTCCTGTGTGCCCTGGCCAGGAATCGAACCCGGGTCCCCCGCATGCCAAGCCGACGCTCTACCGCTGAGCCAACCGGCCAGGGCCTTAAGTGATACTTTGTTCCTTAAGCTTTCTTTCTAAATTGTGATTTTGCTGGCTTTTATGTTTTGGGGGTCTGATAAAGGCTCTCGGTTGGAAACCAGGAACCGTGTTTCTCTCGTGCACTTGGCCGTGCCCCAGTGTGGACTGCTGAAGCATCTGTGTTCTTCTGACGTGTCCCTGGCAGCCAGAACTTTTTGGACAGTTCCAAAATTGTAAATTTCATTCAGCTCTGCACATGTTGTTTTTGTTTGTTCATTCCCTCAGATGTGCCCACCTGGGGGGTGTGTGTGTGTGTGTGTGTGTGTGTGTGTGTGTGTGTAAAGGAATTTCTAACGTGTCACCCTGATGCAGTTACTCTTGACGTTTCCGTGATACGTGGAGCTCGTTCTGGGCTAGCAGGAGGGGCACTACTGCGGGCTGCGTGCCAGCGCCAGTCTCCCCAGTGGCGCAGGGGCTGCGGCGGGGAAGGGGGTCTCCACCCACTCCACGCTGCCGTTTGTTGGTTAGCACCTGTCAGTAACTGCTCTGATAGCCTCTCATTCCTAGGAAGACCCTGTGCTTCCGCCCAGCAGCCAGTGCAGAGACGCGGGGTTAGGGAGAGGGGAGCTGGCAGTCCCTTCCATGGTGCTGGGACCAGCCGTGTGATTTGTGCAGGCCCGGCCTCTCCCCCACTTCGGGGTTGGCTTATGAGCCAGGTCTGGCCCGGCCAAGACTCAGTTCATTGGCTGTGGTGATTGGCTGAGGGCTGTGGTGATTGGCTTAGGGGCAGGTCTGTCATCCAAGAGTCCTCCATAGGACTTGGCTAGACCGGTCGGGAAAGATGCTGTGTTTGTTTGTTTTGGGTCCAAGTACTCTCAGAATCATGAAAGCCTCAAGTCATTGGTAGCCTTCTGATAATGAAGACAACAGATGGGGGTTAGAGCTCAGTGATGGCCAGAGAACCGAATTCTCGTAGCACCACCAAGCCCGGGCGTCAGACATGCGGCCCTGCTTAAGCCAGGTTTAATCTCAAGGACTGGGGAGGGGGGGTGTCACTATATGAAATTCCTTTTATCCTATTAGAATCTGTCACAACCTAAAGAATCCCAATACAAAACTGTGCAGGATACATAAAAAGCAGACTAAATCTGGTATCCTTCTTTTTTCCTCTAGAGGAAGTGACCATACTAGTCATCTTCAAAATGGTCAGACCACCACGTTGGCATGTTGTATTTCACCTAGGTGTGCAGCAGAGCCCCGTGGTCGAGGACACTTTTGGAGTGAATTGTGTCCCCACACGTTCACATATTGGAGCCCTAACCCCAAGTGTGACCAGATTTGCAGACAGGGCCTGAGGAGGTAATTAAGGTCAAAATGAGGTGATGAGGGTGGGGCCCTGAGCCAGTAGAGCTGGTGTCCCTATAAGAAGAGAAAGAGACACCAGGAGCTCGGAGGAAAGGCCGTTGTGAGGACACAGCACATAGGTGGCCCTCTGTGAGCCAAGGTGAGAGGCCTCGGACCCGCTGACAACTTGGTCGTGGCCTTCCAGCCTCGCGAGCTGTGAGAAAGCACACTTCCGTTGCTAAGCCACCCAGTCAAGTAGTTTGTGAGGGCAGCCCGAGCTGACTCATACAGGCACATTTAAAAGGGGGGAGGATGGTGCGGGGCCTGAGACTGTGTCTGAGGGACAGTCCGTGAAGGGCTTGCAGTGTGCTCTTAGAAGAGGAAAGGGTGGAACTAAGAAGCGCTTTAGGTAGCTCCTGTTCAGAGCTCCAGGGGTCCCTATTTTGGACATGACATCTACTTTTCACTTTTCTGAAGCAGACATGTCCATTTCCCTTGGGGCATTTCCAACGGGAAAGGGAAGTAATATTTACTGAACACCCTCTGTTGTCTTTTATTGATTCAGAGCTAGACCTTAGGGAGGCAGCTGGGTTAGCTTCCGTCTAATTCAGCTACTAAGTGCCGAGGGCTCCAGTTACAATGCATTATTTAACTAACACCACACTCTGCAAGTGAGAAAGGCGCTCCCTTTCACAGGTAAGGAACAAACAGAGAGAGTCAGAACCTGGCCGTGGACCCCAGCGTTAGCAGCAGGGCCAGGTCTGGAACCGAAGCCGACTGCTTCCTGTTCTCTTGCTTCTGTTCCTCGGCCCCGAGGGCGGGGGGGTTGCTGGCACGGAATCAGTCCTGGGTGGGAGCCAGCAGTCCAGGGTCCCCGCTGAGAGAGCAGAGCACCACGCTGACCATGCTCTATAGAGTTAGGAGGGAAAAAATTAAGATCTAAAGCTATTGTAGCAAGTGCAGAGGATCGTTAAGCACAGGCAAAGCAAATATGGCAGGTCTTAGACCAACTGATCTTATGCTGTTCTCTGGACAGACTATTCAGTTCTGTTGAGCTGTCGGTACCTCTCCCTGCCATCTCAAAGGGCAGGAGCTGTGGGCGGAGACGGCAGGCGTGGTGGGCCACCTCCTGCCTTGTGGGTAATGCCCAGGCTGTCTGGACAGCCGCCCTTAGGCACAGATCGGTGATGTGTTAATGTGGGCAGCAGGACAGGGCCCCATCTACATTTAACTTGTCCCTTTGCTTTGTTAAGCTTTTTTCAATAGACTAGTTTTAGTAATTGAAACATTATTAACTGCTTATAATAGAAAATTCAAACAGACTAATGCTATAACTTCACCAAGATTCTTCAACACTCAACAGAGGCCACAGCTTGGGTGGGAAGCCATCTAGGATGGTCTCAGATACAACTTAGGACCCTGTGTGCCCTGGAATTGTGTGTGTGTGTGTGTGTGTGTGTGTGTGTGTGTGTGTGATGCTGTACAGAGAGAAGATGACTTTGTTTGCTGATGAAGATTAGAAATTCAGTAGCAAAAAAGTTTGGATTATTAGTTCCTTTTATGACTTCCTCTGGGTTCTCTTGAATATTAGCTGCTTCGCCCAAAAGCAGAATTCCTCCAGTCCTTCCCCAGGGGGTGCGGGACTGACCCTGCGGATGACGGTTCAGAAAAGAAGCCATTTCCGGGACAGCAGCTAGGCAGGCGCCCTGAGGAAGGAGGGTGGTGACAGAGCGCTCTGTGCACGGTTACACCGCGGGCCGGGCCCCCACACGATTCCGATTGCGTCGTGTCGGCTTCTCCCGCTCTCCCACTGTTAGTTTAAAAAACCCTTGTCAGGCTTGTTAAAAGTGAAACTTTAAATAAAATGAATGACTTGAGCGCAGTGTTGATAAAAGAATGGATTTACTACTGGTGATGAAGGAACCCGCAGAAAAGCCCTAAATAAACAACAAGGGTGAGGTTCATCACCCCAAACTAAGGGGGCAGGGAGTCGTGTCCTGGCCTGGCCTTGGTCAGCGTCCTAGCCCGCGCTGCCTGCACTGGCTGGGGTGCCCCGGGTGGCGGCCTTGCTTGCTCTCACTGGTGTTGGCCCTCTGCCTGCTGGTGCCCGGCCCAGGGCGACGCGGCACGTGGCTCAGCACATGGTGGTTGTGTGCCCGGCAAGTGTTCCTACGAGCCCCTTTTGTTTCCCTGCGTCCCCCGCCCTGTTTCTGTGCACTGGGGGATTACTGTGCTTTCCTCCTCTGAGCTCCTCGTCCCTCCTGTTCCTGAGATGCCGTGTGGTCGGTGTGCCCGCCCGCCGGGCTGGCCCGGCCTCACAGACCTGCCTGGCCGTGCGGTGTAGCCGGGGAAGAAGGTACTCGAACCCAGAGCCATTGCCTCAGGAGGGAGGGGTTTTACTCTCTAGCTCAGGGGTTGGGAACCTATGGCTCACGAGCCAGATGTGGCTCTTTCGATGGCTGCATCTGGCTCACAGACAAATCTTTAATAATAATAAAAAAAAAATGTTAAAAAATAAAACATTCTCATGTATTACAATCCATTCATTTCCTACCGCTCATGTTCGTGGTTGTGGGTGGCTGGAGCCAATCACAGCTGTCCTCCGGGACAACAACAACTTTTTATTGGATAATGCGTAAGGTACATGGATTATTGTATGGCTCGCATGGAATTACATTTTTAAATATGTGGCGTTCATGACTCAGCCAAAAAGGTTCCAAACTCCTGCTCTAGCTCTTCAAACACTTGAGCTTTTTTTTTTTTTTTTTTTGTATTTTTCTGAAGCTGGAAATGGGGATAGACAGTCAGACAGACTCCCGCATGCGCCCGACCAGGATCCACCTGGCACGCCCACCAGGGGGCAATGCTCTGCCCCTCCGGGGCGTTGCTATGTCACGACCAGAGCCACTCTAGCGCCTGGGGCAGAGGCCAAGGAGCCATCCCTAGCGCCTGGGCCATCTTTGCTCCAATGGAGCCTCGCTGCTGGAGGGGAAGAGACAGAGAGGAAGGAGAGGGGGAGAGGTGGAGAAGCAGATGGGTGCCTCTCCTGTGAGCCCTGGCCGGGAATCGAACCCGGGACTTCTGCACGCCAGGCCGACACTCTACCACTGAGCCAACTGGCCAGGGCCCAAACACTTGAGCTTTTTAAGACATGCGACATCTACGCATAGAGATTTTGCTTAAACACACATACACTACAATGTCAACAGCCCTTTGCCCCAGAACCCCGCGTTAAGGCTGTCCAGAAAGCTTCAGGCAACGGCTGTGGGAAAGTAAACATGGTTGAACACTGGCCGTGGCCAGGCACTGGGGAGGGACAGGGATGAGACGCGGTGACGCCCCTCTGCGAGCCCACAGAGTTGGGCCGACACAGAGGGACCGGGCAGACCTGGGGTGGGGGTGGGGGGCACCTAACACACAGGCCCGTCTGGGTGGGGCGCGGAAGCTTCCTGCAGGGACGCAGCCGAAACCGAGCTCTCTCCTGTCGTGGGAGGAGGCGGCTGAGCAGGTGGTCCTCCTTCCGACCTGAGTGGGCGGAGAGAGGCGGCCCAGGTGTGCCGGTCGGTGACAGGCTTCCCGGCAGGGTAGCTTTCCCATGGGAAACGGGTTGTCTCCTAAGAGTTTATGTGGCTGCATGACACTGTCACACCTGCATTTTATCTCGAGTACTCTTAGAAGCAGCGATGTGGCAGGTGTTTGAAGGAGCAGTGACTCGAGCAGGGGTGCCAGTGAGGAAGCCGTTGCATTAGCCTGGTGGGAACCGCTGAGGTTTGATCTGGGCGGGTTATCCGCTCTTAGATGTGGACAGTGAGGAGGCTGTTGCATTAGCCTGGTGGGAACTGTGAGGTTTGATCTGGGCGGGTTATCCGCTCTTAGATGTGGACAGTGAGGAGGCTGTTGCATTAGCCTGGTGGGAACTGTGAGGTTTGATCTGGGCGGGTTATCCGCTCTTAGATGTGGACAGTGAGGAAGCTGTTGCATTAGCCTGGTGGGAACCGCCGAGGTTTGATCTGGGCGGGTTATCCGCTCTTAGATGTGGACAGTGAGGAAGCCATTGCATTAGCCTGGTGGGAACCGCTGAGGTTTGATCTGGGCGGGTTATCCGCTCTTAGAGGTTTGATCTGGGCGGGTTATCCGCTCTTAGATGTGGACAGTGAGGAGGCTGTTGCATTAGCCTGGTGGGAACTGTGAGGTTTGATCTGGGCGGGTTATCCGCTCTTAGATGTGGACAGTGAGGAGGCTGTTGCATTAGCCTGGTGGGAACCGCTGAGGTTTGATGTGGGCGGGTTATCCGCTCTTAGATGTGGACAGTGAGGAGGCTGTTGCATTAGCCTGGTGGGAACTGTGAGGTTTGATCTGGGCGGGTTATCCGCTCTTAGATGTGGACAGTGAGGAGGCTGTTGCATTAGCCTGGTGGGAACTGTGAGGTTTGATCTGGGCGGGTTATCCGCTCTTAGATGTGGACAGTGAGGAGGCTGTTGCATTAGCCTGGTGGGAACTGTGAGGTTTGATCTGGGCGGGTTATCCGCTCTTAGATGTGGACAGTGAGGAGGCTGTTGCATTAGCCTGGTGGGAACCGCTGAGGTTTGATGTGGGCGGGTTATCCGCTCTTAGATGTGGACAGTGAGGAGGCTGTTGCATTAGCCTGGTGGGAACTGTGAGGTTTGATCTGGGCGGGTTATCCGCTCTTAGATGTGGACAGTGAGGAGGCTGTTGCATTAGCCTGGTGGGAACTGTGAGGTTTGATGTGGGCGGGTTATCCGCTCTTAGATGTAGACAGTGAGGAATAGGAAGGAGTTTCCAGGTTGCCTGCAAATGAGTCGTGGTAATCACAGCAGAAACTGCCGGCAGAATGGCCGGGAATGGAGACAGTACAGGAGTGAGTAGCCGACTCCGGCCTGCACTGGGGCCGTGGGAGGACAGCATGCCTCCTGGGTAGAGGCTGACGGGGTAAAGCCGCCCTTGACTCCGAGCGGGGGAGCACGGGGAAGCAGTGAAGATAAAGACCACCGGGAAGCCGCCCCACCTGGTCAGCTGGAGGCAGGGGCCAGCAGGAGCAGGCTTGGAGATGATCCGAGTGGCCCTCTGCTCTGAGGCCCAGAGAGGGGGCACCTGTCCAGGCTCCCAGAGGACCACCTGGAGAGCCAGGACCGTCCACCCACGCTGGGGGCCTTCTGTGCGGACACGTGCGTGACTCCAGGCTGAAGGTCTGTGGAACTGCTAGTGCGTGGGATTAGCGTCCCTCGCGTTGGCAGGGTAAAAGTTTTCATGGACAGCTGCTGTCCCAGACGCCAGGCTAGCAGAGGTTGATTTAAAATGAAAACGGCCCCTTGTGGCGGCACTTGCCTTGTAGGCAGCCCATGGCTTCCAGGTCCGCTGTCTCCACGTCAGTCCCGGGGCAGGATAAGGGCGAGCCACCTCATCTCACAGGGATAAAATAGGCATGGGGGAGAGGGAAGAGACCGCTGGGAGTCCCGCTGCTCTCGAAGGACAGAGCTGGGACGTGCCAGGTCCTCAGGTGCCAGGCTCAGGCCACTTCAGAATAATGTCTGGTGCCTCCCCTGACTCAGCCTTCCTCCATCCAGCAGTCCCTGCTGGGGGCCGGGGCTGCAGGGGTGCCTGAGACGCGGTCCCTGCCCCACCTGCCTGGGTTGGTAGTGGAGCAGCCCCTGAAGTGGCCACTGAAGGTGTGCCTTTTGGCTGTGTGCTGTAGACGTGTTACACGTGGGCTGCAGGGGACCCAGGGAGACGAGGGGGTGGCCCTGGCCTGGCCAGGTTTCCCGGAGGACAGGAGTACTGCCGTCAGTACAGACAGAGGTAGCGGGGTGTGCCTGCCCCTCCCAAGTTCCCCTGCAGGGTTCCCAGCTATATCTGCCTGAACCTTGATCAAGGAAGTAAAGGCAAGGTGGAAGGGAGACTGAGGTTGAGTGGGTGTTACTAGCGAGAGCTTTAAAATGCTCTGTGAAGAGCTGGAGTGGATCAACTTGAGGGCCCGGCCTGGAGGAGCTGGATCTAGTCACTGTCTAGTGGGTGCCTTCAAGGCCCACGACTCTGAGAAGCTCCTACTGAAGTGTTAGAGGAGTGGATGTCTGGAGGAGGCGGAGCTCGGCAGATACACGGGCCTGTTGTTAGTGTGCAAAGATGTCAGTGGTGTGTGTCAAAAACAAATGAATACATTTGTTCGTAGATTCCAGGCGAAGATGACGGGATTTTTTTAAAAAATCTGTTATTAGCTAGAAGCAGACTGTTGAAAGTGAAGTGGAACTGAGAGGGAGTTGACGGTCCCGCAGACCAGGAAGTGGCTGTCGGGTGGTGGCGGGCGCGTAGCGGGCGCACGGCCAGGGCTGTCCGGGATGCGGTCCTGCCTCAGCTGGGACGAGTGAGCACGAGTCCTAGACCGGCTCGGACTGGGCTTTGTGATGGGGAGAGGGGCTCTCCACACGGTGATTCTCGCAGTGGTCCTGGCAGGGCGGAGCTCTGTGGACCTTTGTTTGGCACACAGCGAGTTGCAGTTCCTTAGTGGGAACCACGGCTAGAAATCCCCGTGTGCGGGGATGTTGGCGCCAGTCCCAGCCACCCTGCATAATGGTTACAAAGCCACCACCTCACCTCCTCGGTGGCCGGCTTCTCTGACCAGAGGGATGTTCTCCTTTTCAACACGCTCCCCCCTTCGTTTTCACATTTAATCTCCATGAGCAGAGTCAGGATGTGGGAACCGAGCCCCAGACCAGGTGCTGGGAGTGCTCAGGCGACCTGCCAGCCCAGCCTCTCCTGTTACACACGAGGATGCTAACGCCTGAAAGGGAAGTCGATTGCCCGAGACCCGAGCGCAAGTGGCTCGTCTGCCGACTCCCAGCCCGGTGCCCGCTGCACGGCGCCCGGCCACGGCCGCCTGACACGTGCTCCTGGGCGCACGTCTGTGCGTGGTTGCTACCAGGAGCGTCAACTCCGTGAGGCATCAGACCAGTCACCAGCAAGATTGCTTGGAACAGCAGTCAGGAAACTTGGACAAAGATATTTTTTAAGGATTCATTTTTGGTTTTTTGATTTATTAACCAAGTAATTCTATTTCCTGTCACCCTAGACTAAGGAACTAAGCCGTACCAGCTGCCTTCCTAGTAACAGTTTTTGTTGGCCAGGCTTGAAGACAGTGTCATCGGCCTCAGGAAAAGAGAACTGTGAACAGAACGGCCTCTGTGTTTAGAGCAGGGAGAGCTCTTCAAGGGGATCGTGTGGTTCTGTCGCTGTCAGACAGGCAGGATGACGCCGGAGAAGCCAGGTGCCTCACCTGCAGTTAAGACACCTGGTCCCACAGCACAGGGAGCTGAGCCCAGGTCCGCAGCACCTCCCTGCTGCTTTCTGTGCACCTGTCCCTTCACCGGGGGCTCAGGGGCTCGTCCCTCTGCAGGTGTGGTGCTGGGCACGTCTGTTCACATGCGGTCTTGAGCTCTCAGGAGAGCCCTAATGGAGAGACTGGCGCACTCCTCCCTGGGCCACAGGGAGCAGGTGGCTGGTGTGGGGCCGAGGGAGGTGCTGACCGAGTCCTGCCTCTGCGGAGCTCTGGACCCCCCGTAAAGCACTTCCTCTTCTCGGTTTCAGAGAGTAAGACTGTCTTTGCCAGACCCACCTCGCTGGTGTGGCTGCTGTGATGACTGAGGGTGTGAAACCAGCCTTTTCACGCGGTCACTGTAGAAATGTTCCGGAGGTGGTATGCCAGTCACACGCTGCCTCCTGCCTCCCTCGTCTCTCTCCCCCTCTCTCCTTCCTGCTCTCTCTGCTCTCCGGTCAGGACTGGAGCTCCTCTGTCAGTCAGGCTCCAGCCCTGCCTACGTGCAGACCATCCGAGGACAAGACCTGGACACCTGGCTGAGGGGCCAGGTGCCCTCCAGCTCCCAGGCCTGCTGGTAACTTTTGGACCAGTCACATCTCCTCTGGGACCTCTGTCTCCTTTATGTCAGGTGTTCTCGACCTCAGCTCCATTGACATTTGTGGTGGGAACATCCGTGGTCTTAACCCAGTAGGGGCAGGGCACCCACCATGGGGAGCCCCCCACCCCCCGCTTCACAATACAAAATTAGTGCCCACTTTGCAGATTGAGTATGAAATAAAATAAGGAGCGTGGAATCTCTTCTAGAATTGGGCACACTCCTCCTCCTGCCTTCGTACTCTGTTCATGCCCTGTCTTCACAGTCAGCTTTCTCGCTGCCCACGAGGGGGGCGCCTGTGCTCCCGATCCCTGTGCTTCCCCGTCCTCGGACTGGCCAGTGTCAGACCTGACTGTCCCCTGAGGGCCGGGGCTGTATTCTAGCATCCTGACATCCCTGGTGTGTGGCATGGGGCATGTCTTCTAACAGGTGCCCAGCACTGCTTGTTCATGAGCAGATCTCCGGAGGTGCAGTGCTTTTTCACTCTGCACAGGCCTGCCGCACCCTCGCCAGCACTGCCGTCCAGAAAGGGCGGGCTGGTAGCGGGTCCTGGTAGGGGAGCACACGTTAGAAAGGAAGGGGTGGGGCCGCACGGGTCCTTACTGTTTTCTATAGCACCCTCCCCCTCCCTCATGGAGGAGCTTGGGGTGGGAGGCGGGTGGGGGACCAGCAGTAAACCGGAATGTGGCCACTTCTCCGCTTTGGGCTGCGCCGGGTGTATTAGGGAGACTGAGTCAGTTGTGTGTTTGTTCCCCTGCGTGTCTGAGTTTGTGGTTAATCAGTGGAATGAGTTACAGAATGAATCAATGAATTCCTGGAATGCTCTCGGGCCACTGAGGACACTGATGACCCTAACTGGTCTCGACAGCTTCTCCCTGCAGCCACATCCGGTTTACATCCGGCCTAATTAGAGCATTAGGTCACCCCAAAACAGCTCGGAGCGGAAATAGAGTCTTCAGAAGAAACTGGTCTGATTTGATAAAATCCTCGCCCCCCAGTGTTGTCATTGGAAAAAAGAAGTGTTAAAATTTCAAACTGTAGGATTCCTCTTGCTTTTAAGGTCTCTGAGACGGTTCTGAGCCTGCAAGACTGACAGCCCAAGAGTCAGAAGACCCAGGAGACAGTGTGTGAGAGGAGGCCTGGGGTGTCTGTTCCTCAGACGGGAGCAGGGGCCTGGGCCAAGCAGAGGAGGTTTGGTTTCCAAATTCAGTTTTGCAACCGTTATTTTGAGACCTTTTGCGGATCTGTCCCTTGATCTCAGTCTTTTCGTGAGGCCATTAAACCCAAAGTCAAAACCTATCATTTGTTCAAAATAGAGTCGTGGGACCATCTTTGGCAAGAATGCAAAATCAAAGTCAAAGCAAATCATTAAATCCAGCATCCTACCAAAGCCAGATGTGTGTTACACTTGCTGTCGGCCAGGTGACCCCTGTCCCACCAAGATCGGTGTTTCCTGTGGCTTCCCCTCTGAAAGCAAGAAGCATATCGTGTCTGTTGTGGGCTCCAGCACCTGGCACAGTGCCTGGTTGTAGCCACTGCACCTGCTCGTCTCGGGCATCCCATAAAAGAGGGATTCCTCCTGTCCAGTGAGCTCCATCGCCCGGGCCCGGAGCCCGCGTTCACATTCTCTGCATCTCCCAGGCGGGACCTCCTGTTTTCTCAGCCCGTCCTCATAGGTTGTGATCCCGTTTGCCTCGTCTTCTGAGTCACCTCTCAGAGTGCTTCCAGGTTGCCGGCACCGCTTGTATTGTGATACTGAAAACTGACCTCAGTACTCCATGTGTGACCCGGCCTGGAGAGAGACGGACTCCATACTCTGCAGCCTACATGACAGTAAATGGATCAAGTACCCAGTTACTGTTCCCGGTTCAAGTTCTGAGTTTCCACGATGGGACATATACATATGACACCAACAAAGCACACCTCGGGATTTTTCAAGATGACGTCTGGAGATGTTGGGCACTTGGGTCAAAAGTCCAGAAATAGGTCCAGACAGATCTGTCATTTGATGTTTGACGGAGGCACAAAAGCAATTCAATGGAAAAAGCATCATCTTTTCAACAAATGGAGTTGAAACAATATGCAAAATATGCCCCCAAATAAACTTTGACCTAATCTCCACACATACAGAAGTTACCTCAAAATGGATTCTAAATCTAAATGTGTAAAATATAAAACTGCAAAACTTATGGAAGAAAACTTGCGACAGCCTTCACGACCTGGAGTTCGGTGGGGGGTTTGCAGATAGGAGAGCAAAAGCACCATCCCTTATAAAAGGAAAAAAGAAATAATGATAAATCAAATTTAATCAAATTAATTTTGACTTTATCAAAATTGAAACTGTTATCCTGTGAAAGACACTATCAGGAGAAGGAGAAGACAAGAGGCAGACTTCTAGAAAATATTTGCAAATTCACAAAAGACTTGTCTTGAGAACATATAAAGAACTCTCAAAACTTGCCTGACCAGGCGGTGGCGCAGTGGATAGAACATCGGACTGGGATACAGAGAACCCAGGTTCGAGACCCTGAGGTCGCCAGTTTGAGCGCGGGCTCATCTGATTTGAGCAAAGCTCACCAGCTTGGACCCAAGGTCTCTGACTGAAGGCCCGCAGTGAGGGCACATATGAGAAAGCAATCAATGAACAACTAAGGTGTTGCTATGAAAAATTAATGATTGATGCTTCTCATCTCTCTCCGTTCCTGTCTGTCTATCCCTATCTATCCCTTTCTCTGACTTTCTCTGTCTCTAAGAAAAAAATCCCAATTTTTAAAAAATGGGCAAAAGACTTGAATAGACACTTCACCAGAAAGGATAGGATGTACAGGTGGCACACAAGCACATGCAAAGCTGCACAGCATCATTAGTCATTGGAGAAATGCAAATTAAAATGACAAGGAGAGAGTTCAGTACTCACTAGCATGGCTGAAGGAAGACAATATTGACAATCCCAAACGCTGGTGGGGTGCAGAGCAGCAACCCCCCTGCATTGTTCACGGGAACAAATATGGCGCAGCCGCTCTGGAAACAGCTCGCCAGCTTCTTCTGTAGTTAAACACGTGAGCAAGCATCTCAGTCCTGACACTGACCCTCTAGAAGTGAAATCTTAACATGCACATGAGAACCCATAAGTGACTGTTTAGAGTGGCTCTATTTTTAATGGCCAAGAGCAAACGGAAATGTTTTTCAGCTTAATGGATAAACAATTTGTGGTACATCCATACAGTGTTAACACTACTCTGATAAAAAATGGACCAAATTTTTAATAAACCCTGGTAACTTGGCTGGATTTCAAAGGCATTAGGCTGAGTGGAGGAAGCCATCTTGAAAGGTAACATCCCATGTAATCGCATTACTATGACATTCTACAGAAGAAAACTGTCCAGAACAGACCAGTGGTTGCTGGGAGTGGGTGGTGGGGGAGGCTTGACCTCTGACCTCTGAGGGACAGCTAGAGGGAGTGTGGGGGGTGATGGACTTTAGCTTTTGATGGTGGTGGTTACACAGATTCGTCCAGGTGTTCAATTCACAGACAACAATCAAATCAACCAGACCAAGACAAAAGTTCTGAGAAACAAACAAATGGTTTCTCATTATGTCCTTTGGATCTATTTGATTTGTTGTTAACCAAATCTAGCTTAATGTGTCCTGTTTTCTTCAAATGTTCACTAAAACCATTGGAAATCATTGAAAGGAGGCAAAGGGTTTGGAAACATTAAAATGTTTCCCATGTGAGCCAGGATGGCGGATGGTTTTCTTCTGTCTCAAAGTCCCACTGATAATTCGTAACCCGTTTGAAAGAGTTCCGTTTCTACCTGCATTTGGGGCATTTTTAAGTCATGGCTTTCTTGAGATATAATTTATATACCATAAAGTTCACTCACTTAACGTGGACAAGTCAGTGGGTTTTAGTGGATTCAGGACTGCCCCCGTCAACACAGTGAATTTTATTTATTTATTTTTTTTTCTTTCATTTTTCTGAAGCTGGAAACAGGGAGAGACAGTCAGACAGACTCCCGCATGCGCCCGACCGGGATCCACCCGGCACGCCCACCAGGGGCACACTCTGCCCACCAGGGGGCGACGCTCTGCCCATCCTGGGTGTCGCCATGTTGCGACCAGAGCCACTCCAGCGCCTGAGGCAGAGGCCACAGAGCCATCCCCAGCGCCCGGGCCATCTTTGCTCCAATGGAGCCTTGGCTGCGGGAGGGGAAGAGAGAGACAGGAAAGCGCGGCAGAGGGGTGGAGAAGCAAATGGGCGCTTCTCCTGTGTGCCCTGGCTGGGAATCGAACCTGGGTCCTCCGCACGCTAGGCCGACGCTCTACCGCTGAGCCAACCGGCCAGGGCAACACAGTGAATTTTAGACCGTTTTTGTTGCCCCGGAAGGAACTGCCCATTAGCACGTCAGTCCCCAGTTTCCCCAGTCCCTTCCCCACAAGCAGCCACCAGTGTACTTCAGTCTTCACAGATCTGCCTGTTCTGGACACACCATGTAAATGCAGTCACAGAATGGGGTTCTTTGTGACCGGCTTCTCTCCCTCAGCGTCACGTGGTCAAGGGTCCTCCACACCAGAGCATGCGCACACCGCTCTCTGAGATGATAGGTCGCACAAGTCCCTCTACAAAGCAGGACGTACTTTAGCCCACCCCCTCAAGGGGACATCGTGAGGGGTGATGGCAGCAACACAGACTGGGAGAAAGGAGGATTTGACCCCCTGCACCAGAAAAGCATCTCCCCCGTCTTAACGATGGCACCTTTGGGGAGAGGGGGCTTGGTTTGCCTCTGTACCTTTCTGTTCTTGGTTTTCTAACTTGAAACGCATCTAACTTGAAACAAGGGCTATCTTAGTGGGGAGCTCATGCTGCCTTACCGTTTTATTTACTTTGTATTCTCTGTTTTCAGAAATATCTAATGTCATATTTGTACATTTCCACTAGGATTGCTAACTTAACTATTTCTCCCCGTAATGTGTCAAGTACTTGACGTGGTTGAAGCTATGTTATATACATACATGCTTGTGTTATCTAT